>NW_028321881.1:14046000-14404500 GCF_036245765.1 Copidosoma floridanum
TTACGTATCTAGATCTCGTACAAATGAAATTATGTAAAAAGAAACTCAACAAAGTGCTTCTTATAACCTAGATTTTTTATTTTTGTCATCTAATATACGCACATGATGACACCGTTTTGTCAATAACAAGTTAGAATTATTCGTATTTGTCATATTTAAAGTGAAATTTTGAAGCATGTAAAAATTGAATAAAACTTGATAAAACGTGAGAAATAATGACTGGACATTTAAAAGCACGTTCTGTACTATCCGTATTTATCTAGTGCCTAATAGTCACCTCTAAAAGTACGAAATCTACTAGAGAGATCTTTTATTCACCATTTTTTTTCGCTATCAAGTTACAAGGTCAGGTATACACAGATATTTTCTATAAGGTCCCTTAACTTTTTTACTTTGGACTGACCGACCAAGATTATTTTCATATGTTTTTTTTTTTTTTGTTGAGCACGGTTTTTGTTAGCGCATCACTATCGAAGTGGTCAATGTTTTATTACTGCTAAATTACTATTTATTACCAAATCCTCATTGTTTTCGAGAAAAAAAGTTTGGAATAATTGTAAGATTATGAGTCATGTTATGAAAAATTTCTCACTGGCTTAGTTTATTACTTTTTTCATCCCTTTAGTGGAACTACAACTTCCTCCTCAGTTATCTTCAAACAAAAATGCCAAATTCATCCTCAAGTAAAAAACATTTTCCATTGCTCATTGGAAAAGTATTTTGCTATCCTCTGCATGTCAAAATAATTTTTCATGGATGCTCATTTTACCTGAGAGGTTTTGTTGCACTTTCTCTTTTCGAAATCAAGAAAAATGTTGAATTTTTACCGAGGTTATGAAAACACTCATGTGATAATGTCATACTTGTATCCTGTAATGTATCTACAAAATGTCAGTTGAATGAATGTTAAAGTGATAAGTAGAATTAAAACTGTAATAAATCTTAAACTTATTACATAATGCATAATGTAAAACTATAATATTTAAGAGTCCATGTTTCACATAGCAGCACTACTTTTACAGTGAGGTCCAAGCTGAATATCAAGCTAACTTAAGTACATATTGCTTCTAGTACCTCAAATTTCATGACAAAGAATAAGTTAACAGAAAAGCAAATATTGCATAGAATATTAGGTCACGTAAATTTTAATTATTTGAAAACAATTTGTGATAAGCAAATGGTTTACCTAGCTTGTTGGTTTAACTAGAAAATTAGAAACTGATTATTTAAAATGTGGAATTTACTTGGGAAATAAAATGCATAATTTACTATTTATTAATGACAGATCAAGGGCCAAAGATATTTTAGAAATTATACATGCCGATTTACATAGATATCATGGAACTAATGGTTGGAACGGCGAAAAATATTTTCTAAGTTTTATTGATGATTACAGTAAAGTAGTTAAAGTGTATTGTATTTAGTCGAAAGATCAAGTATGTAATTGTTTTGTTGACTATGTAAATTTAATTAAAAGTAAGACAGGAAAAAAAAAATACTAAAATGTAATAATGGAAAGGAATATATAAATAAGGATGTAAGTAATTTTGCAAGCAAAATAGGTATATCTATTAAACCGTGTCCACTTTATGTACATGAATTAAATGGAATAGCAGAAAAATATAACAGGGATATTCACGACGGTTCATGATAGATTTTGGCCAGAAATAGTTAAAACAGTAGTTTACTTGAAAAATAGAATTATGAATAATACTGTTGAAAAGAATCTTTTAAAATTATGTTTAAGATAAAGCCTAAAAAAAAATTTTTCTTAATTTATGGAAATAGAATTTTTGTGTTAAGATCAGAGGAAAAAATAAATTTAAAATGGGAAAAAAGCAGATTTAGGAATTTTGTTAGGTTATAAAAATGTTGGTTATAGAGTTCTGATAAATAGTAAAGAAAGTAGTTGTAAGATACGTTGATATTATCGAGGATGGTGTAAATTATATTGGTTTAAAATTAGAAAATGACAGTTAAAACTAGTTTAAAGGAAAAAAATGTCGAAAACAAAAATGGCGATTTAAATAAAAATGGCAATGATGAAAATAAAAATTTTAATTTACGACATTCAACTAGGGAAAAAGAAGAGCCTGATAGGATAGGTACAGAGATACAAATTTCGTGTATAGTAATATTATTTATGTAAATTTTGCTAATGGTGAAACACCTGTTTCTTATAATGATGCAATAAATAGTAATAAGTCTGAAACTTGGAAATAGGTGATAAACAGAGAAATAGATTGTTTAAACAAAAATAAAACTGGGATTTCTGTAAATAAACTGAATTTATGAAACGATATTTTTTACTATATTCATTTTAATTTGCCCATAAACATCAAATCTGTGCATAATAATACCAATTTTTGCTGTTTTTAAAGAATGACCAGCACCTACTTTTACATTTATAGGTTCTTGTAATTTAACAGATTCATAAAAATATCATCCAAAATATGGATCAAGGTAAAAGTAAATAATAATGTCGCATGTCACAGTACCTGCATAGTTGCATGTATTATATGTTTGCAGAAAAAAGTTACCAAGAGGCGACAGCGCCACCTGCAATTAGTAAAGAGTACTACTGAAAGGACGCGTTTTTTCAATTTAAAAAATGTAAACGTTTCATTTTTCAATTTTGGAATAAACTATAAGTTTACAATTGTTTGGGCAGAATCTATTTATAAAATAATCTTCCAGGTAGGTGTAAAATAATAATGCTAGATAGTTGTTGTGTAGGAAAAATTCAAAATAAAAATTTAGTTTCGATGAAAAAACTTGATTACTACGTTTACACAACGTTTAAAATTAAGTTTTTTCACGTAAGTCCCAACGCAAATCCTAACTTGTTCTTATGGTTTTTTCAGTAAAATTTCTTATTCTTTCTGACAGTGAATACGGACGTTTGATAACATTATGAAATATTACCGAAAAATGTTTTTTCAAAAAAAAATCTTTTTTTGTACAGTAGCTATACAGATGAAACAAAATAAATAATGCTAATCTTATGAGCTGGAAATTTTACCAGGATACATTGTTTTAAAATTTTTTTTTTATATTACCATATCTACAAGAAAATGTTTTTAAAAAATGTACATTTCACAGAATATCTCATAATAATGACAGTACTTTATATTTCTGAATTAAAATTGGTGGATTAACTTAATAGACGGTAGGAAATATGTGGTTTAATTTTGAGCCAATTCTAAGGCATCCACTCAAAGTTACTTACAGAACATTTTGATTTTACCTGTATAGATAAATATAAAGTGTCAATTCTTGTACCAACATTTTAATTCTTAATGTTTTTATATTAATTCATTGTAAAACTTGCAATTATGTAAATCATATAAAAAAATTGTAATTTAGATTGTCCCTGCCTACCGTTCTGGTTATAAACATTGATTAGCAAACAGATTAGACTAGAGTAAGGGCCAAGAAAAAATGAGAGAGGTCCACCAAAAGTGGTTTCATTGATGGCAACTAAGCAGAAGCTGCAACATCTCATTCATCCACCTTTGAATCGTAATGCATGCACGCAGAAAAGAATCACAGAAATTTTTACCGTAAAAGCAACGGTAATCCTGTGATAATTTGTCATTGCATAATTTTTACTGCAGTGGTACACGCATTTTTACTGCAGTTTATGGTCGTTTTTACGGTTACTGTAAAATTTATCCAAACCTCACTATAATTTTTACTGTACGGCAACGGTAAAATTTCCCCTGAAAGAGCATATAGCTATAGGCTGCAGGGTCACGTCGGCCAGAGGGAAAGGCTGACCAGATTTCTGCTGAGAGAACGAGATAGACATCTGTAGTACAGAAAACAACGTAAAGATGAAAGTAAGGGTGTGTTTTGTTAATACCTTTAATCGAAAGAGGACTGCATCATGTTTCCAATAATACGCTGAGTACCAATTCTAATAATGCAAATACCCGCATAGACTTAAAATTTGTAGGTTAGCTCATGCTCCAGCAGACAGGTGGTCGGGTGCTCGGCCTTCCCTTCTAGCCCATGTGACTTTACAGCCTATAGCTATATGCTCTTTTAGGGGCAATTTTACCGTTGCCGTACAGTAAAAATTATAGTAAATTTGGGATAAATTTTACAGTTACCACAAAAGTTACAGTGAACTACAGTAAAAATTGATGTAACAACAAATCATCACCGGATTACCATTGCTATTAGGGTCAAAATTCTTGTGATTCCCTTCTGTGTGTGTAGTTTAGAGTCCATCTGAGAAAACTGCGTAAAACAAAAGGTACGCCGAACTAGCAGTACAATAATTGTAAGTTAGTTAATAATAATTGTATAGGTAAATAACGAAAAACATCATAATAATAGAAAGGTTAAGACAAAGAACACTAGTGTAAATTTCTTGGTAGTAAAATCTTTGGTGTAACTAAATACTTTTACTTCTATCATGAATAAAATATAATATTCCAGTTTTACTACCGAGATTTAACTTCATTATTAATCCAAATGATTCCTGATGTTGCACACATACTAACATAAAAAAAGAGGCAAACCAGGAATTATATATGGGTCACGGAACCCACCGTAAAAACGAAGTTCTTCAAACATGAGATGAGTGCCGAAAAATAATTAAACATGAAATGTGTGCGGAAAAACATCATAAAATAAAGAAACACAAATTCTCAAGTAACAAGGAGGTCGCGAGACCCATAGAAAGAACAAAGTTCTATAAAAATAAGTACTGCATTCATGTAGTTCAGTAATACAAAAACTTAAAAAACGAATTAACAAAAAAAAAAAAAAATTAGTTCAGTACTCACGATGGTTGAACTTTGTGAGTACGTCGTGCATAATTATCGCAATCGTGAATCGAAGTTCAACCATCGCGAGTACTGAACTAATTTTTTTTTTTTTTTATTCGTTTTTCAAGTTTTTGGTTTACTGAACTACATGAATGCAGTACTTATTCTTATAGAGCTTCGTTCTTCCTATGGATCTTGTGACCCCCTTGTTACCTGAGAAGTTGTGTTTCTTTATTATATGATGTTTTTCGACACACATCTCATGTTTAATTATTTTTCGGCACTCATCTCTTGTTTAAAGAACTTTGTTCTTACCATGGGTCGCATGACCCATTTATACCCCCTGATTTGTTTCTTTTAATTTTTTTGATTTTCTTTATATTTCTTTTCTTTTTTTTTTTTTGTTTCATTTAATCTTTTTTTTTATTTCATTTTTTTTTCATTCCATTGTATTTTTTCATCACTTTTTTGATTTCTTTTTTTGTTTATTTTTTTTCTTTCTTTTTTTTTTCTATATCTTTGACAATATTTAGCATTCGTCATTTTTCTAAAAAAAATAAAAGTTTATGTACAAAATTAAAACTTACTGGTCAGATTTCTCATCAGAATATCGTTTTCGTAAATTTGACAATGTAATGTAGGTGTACGTAATAGTGATATCAGTATGTCTGTATAGGTTTCCTCCAATTCATTTAAAAAAGGATTTATACTTTGTTTTCCTATGAAATATTTGCTCTTGTGTTACCCTCATTATCACAAGATTCCTGTGATTTTACTTGAAACATACATTGTTCTCTAAATTCCCTTACTCTTCCTGTTGAATTACGTGATAATGAAATATTGTTGTTACATTATTTATTGCTAATATATTCCTCATTTTTCTGTCAATTTTGTTGCTGATTTTGCTGTTGATTTTGTTGCCAATTTTCGTCTTCTTGAAATGTTTCTGTATGTTTTTGATGTAGCCTCAACAATTTATACAACAAGTCAGAATTTCTTTTGTTTTGAATTGATGCTTTGAAATCAAAAAGTGGACTCATGTCTCCTCTTATGCTTGGATTAATTTGAGAAACACTTAAATTCTTGTTTGTGGTGGCAAAATATGAACTCGTTTGTGATGTGGCATACTTATGTACTTCAAGAGGGTTAAAACTTTGTTTTACATTATCAAGAGATTTAGTCAATTGTTTTTTCGTCAATTCCTTTGACTTTTTCGATTTTGATTTTGAAGGACTTGAACTCATTTCAACTGAATTTAAAGAACAAACAGATTTTTAAACTATTAATGTAGTTATAAGTTAAAGTCACGTTAAAAGTTTAAAAATAAAATTAATAATATCTCACTTTATAAGCTATAAAGGGACTTGAAATTTAAATCAAAGGTTTTTTACACACTTAGTCATCTCTGTTCAAAGTATTATTAATATATTGACGTTAATTCTCTTAGCGAGTGAACTTTCTTAAGTCTAATTCTCATTATTGTCAAATAATTTTTTTTACTGTAGTAATCTGAAACAAATTTTTTTTAAATGCAACAAGAAGAAAGCAGTACTTGGTAGTTGAGTTGTAGTATTAGAAAGAAAATTTTTTTCGGCTAAAATATAAGTTCTGCTCATGTCTGTATACACCAAAAGTTTGTTTTATTTAATTAAAGATTATAGATTTTACAAATAAAATTATGTTGTTTATGATTACCAAAAATAACTTCATTAAAAAATCGTGAAAAACTTCTTGTTTGAGCAACGCTCTAAAAAAAAAAATAAATAAATAAAAAATTTTGATCGAATTATTAAGATTCGAGTTGCGTTTACCTCAATTCATCACATTTCCACGTAACGCAAGCTTAGACCCTGCTGTGCAAATTAATTTTTAAAGATGAGGCGTAATGTTTTGTTAAAAAACGAAAAAAAAGTTAAATTTGGCATTTTATATCTCTACAATTTTATTATAACATTTAATATTACAGTATTTTTAATCGAAGTACTTATCCTAACATATTTTTTTTTTGTAGTTTCACAAAACAGTATTATTTAATTTATTACAAACTTTTACAAATTAGAGAAATACTTATCAAGTACTGCATAAAAATGTATTAACCATTTTTTCTTAACTTTTACATAGAAACATGGGGAGTATATATTGAATATAAATATAAACTTGTAACATAATTATTAAATTTATATTCTTAAAGTTTTTTCAAAATCATTCCATATTTATGGTGGGATAAGACCCTTTACTAGTTTTTTATTTAAATCCTTGAGCTTTTTATCTTTCAATGGAATATTTTCTTTACAGGCTTGATTCAATTGATGTGAGCAAATGACATGAATATTGTTGTTTTGCTGTAAATAATATATCATTTTAGAAATTCATCCTTTTCGATGTACTATTTCGAATTTTAGTACACATTAGAATAGCCTTGACATACGTAGAAAGTATTCTTAGTGCTGTTCTGAACTTTTTGATTAATAAATTGCCAGACCCAAGAAGCAAATTTGTTGTAACCTCTGTTCCCACAGTTTTGTTCAATAAGAAACTGTGGAAATGAGATGCACCTAATTAAAAAATGGTAAAATTCAAAACACTCAATTTGGACAAGTAATATAATATTGAGATTTCAGCTCTCAGTGTTGTTAGGATTTTTTGCATATCATAGCTTGCACAAGAAACTATCCTATCATTTAATGCAATCTTTTTATCTAAAGCCATTAGTTTCCTTGCTTCGGATTTCATTTGTATGTGCATTTCATGAGTATTTTGATTCTGATTTTTCTATTCCGGTGACATATTTTCGAATGCAACATAACTTTCATATCTGAAAAACATTTTATCATGGTAACGATCATAATATATGAAATATACATGAGTTATAAGTAATTATTGAAAAATTAATTAAATCGTGCATTATTTAATTAATATTTTACAATCAGGAAGTATATATTTAATATGATTACGAAGTAATGACACTTTTTAAAAACAATTTATTCATGGGAATCACGTATCCTTCTTTGGTTTGAAAAATCCATAGTTACACTGATTATTAAATATATTTGTGTATATACTTTTACTTGCAACATTGCACCATACTTCGTTCATATTTTCTTTTTTTTTGTTGTAATTTTTCTGTTTTGTTACTCCTCAGTCTCTATTTCTTCTACATCTTGGTTTTCTTCTTCTTCTTCACTCTCTTCTTCTGTATGTGTATCCTTTTCTTCAACTTCTCCTTCACTTTCTTTCCAACTGTCTTTTACATACGTTTTCTACATTTAAGCCAAAGATAATCCCTCTTCAAGATACTTTCTTTGATAGCTTTCCCTGCAATAATGGGATTCTATCAAAGAAAATTCTTTTTTGTGGTCATAAGCGGTTTTTAGCACTTCTTGAGGATATGCAAAAGGACGATTATGATGACACCATCGTAAATCATCAGTGATTACGCCAGCGAAATAAGCGTCAGTTTTCTTTTGTGTGGCTGTTTGAATGACTTGCAGGGAAATATCTAAATGAAAAAAAAATTTCAATGGTAACTAACCAATATCATCACACGTTAAATGTAGATCTTAGAATGTTGTTTACACATAACAAAAGATGTTATTAGCATGGATAGAAGCAAAAAAAAATACATGAATACTAGTTTAGTTTTGCTACGTTAGGCCTCTTTTTTCACTTTTCATCGTTTTCTACGGCCTCAGTGAGAAAAATTAAGTTTACCACCTGTGCGTACTTGGATAGAGGGGCCTCTTATGCTCATCGTGATAGCATGCGCTACTGGGTACGAAAACTATTTTATACAATTGGTGCAAAGTACGACTGAAACTGTACTGTACGCCAGTACGATGTGGTCCTTTATTTTCTTTAAAAAACTGAGCTTCCTAATTAGAAATAAATCGTGGAATCACTCCTAACCAGGAGAAGCATAAAAAGAAAACCACTTTTTTTGCCTTCTGGGCTTAGAGTACTTTTTCACCCTAGCATGCAAAGTGATTTGCAGGCATAAAGTACCCCATGGATGTAAGACTGCACTTTGTACCGTCAGGAAGAGAGCTCGGTATATTCTTATTCTTTATTTTTGTTTTATTTTGTTTTTTACTTTTTTTTTATCTCTTTTTTCAATGGAGCAAGATTTTATGCACTGATTATATTATCTACACATCTTAAAAAATATATGTTAAGCAGTATTAAAAAAGATTTATCATTGTGATACGACTTTAAAAAATGAAGTTATTTTTTTTCACAAAAAGATTAATTTTATTGCATTCAAAAAAAATGTCAAACCTACCTTAAGTTTCCAAAAACATCTTGCGGCAAACAGTTGCTAAACCTTTAGCAGATGATAAAGTAAAGATGTACTGATTCTGACGAGTATCTTTAGAAAAAAGCTGTGCAAGTTCAATGGATGCTTGATTGAGTTCACTTTAAGTTATATGAACCCAGTTATTTAAGCACTCCCATTGTTTCACTTTACTACTCAAGCCATAATAGATATTAAACGCTGCTTGTCTCTCTACCAGAAATATTTTTGTATGCCATTTCATACGACAGATTTTTGAGCGTCTAGACTTAACAGATTTGGCATCAATTGGTCCCCTTTTTTCTACTGCGGCTGTTCCTGCAGCTCTAGTATTTTTTACTTTGATGTCCATCCGTTCCGATTTTCTTTTCTGCTTTTTTCTTGAAAGAGTCACTATGGTACATTTTCTTTTTTTTCAACTTTTAGTCTTAATAACTTAGGTTATTCCACAGGATTTTTAGCTGTACCTAAAAATAGTATTAATGATAATAATCAATTGTTTGAAATTATCTTGTTTTTCTTTAAAATACTGTATAACAAAATTATTGACTCAATAAGTTTATTTGTTTAAAAATTGGTAATCAATATAGTAAGTCAAATAATTCTTAAAATTATTCGTCCAAGTATTTGTTGCTTTAACCACAAAATTTTTTAATGGTGATGTTTCACGTACAAAAATAAAGAAAAAAAACAGTTTTCGCATCTTTTTCTACACTTTATGATCAAAATTTTTTTTTACTTTGTAAATCCTTGGTTTCGTACATAAATAAAAAATTTACATAAACAATGTATAATAATTCTAAAACGTACTTTTCTTGATTTAATAACCATACGCTTTCAGACAGCGTTTGTACAAAAAATTATCTTTGTATGATAATTTACTGAATAAAAACAAGATCCCCTTAGTTGCAGAAGTTTCAGATTCAACTGCATTTGTATTTAGAATCACTTGATTGATCCTTCTTTCAACAGGGACATCATTTCCTACATTAACTGCATGAACATTTTGTAACTGATCAGGAAATAATACTGAATTCACTGAGTTTTCAGTCCTAGCAAAGCTATTGTCTACGAAAAATTATCTGATTTTTTTTTCCTTATAATCATATTTTTCTAATGTTTGTTTGAGCAATACGTACCCAAAAGTGGTAATGCAGTAGCAGCATGTGCGTCAATATTGTTCACAGTTTGGTGAAGCGGTGTCAATGATTTATTAAACCAAAGCGTGGAATCTACAATCATAGTGAATTTAATTATATATACACACTTAGCACAACGTGCTGAAGTGTAACAGACATTTTTTGCTGAATTAATTAAAATTTATTATTTATTATTTTTAACAATAATTTTTACCTTAATATTTACAGCTATTGATCATATGCGATATTCTACAGGTATACATTTTTTGTTAAAATCAATGCAAAATACATAAATTTAGTGCTTTTAATTTGATCCAATAAAAAAAAATTTAAGTAACGAACCAGAAAGTAAGGATAACCATACAAATTAAATGAGATCTACAGATTTTACTTGATTTAAAGTTTAAATAAGAATTTTCCTACTAATAAAAAAGGTTCACTTTTTACTACTGTTGTTGTTTGCTACATTGTTTTTGCTATCCATACCCTGCAATGTTACACAAAGCTTTAAAATAAAACAATTTTAATGTAAATATGAATGATATATTTTTAGTGGACAAAAAGTTAAAAGAAACTCTAAGAAAATTTGTCTGTTACGTCTGACTGGTCTTTACTTAATGATGAGTGGAAATTGTATTAATTTTGTGCAGCAATGGTTGATAAAACAGAGACTTCGACGTACTGACCCACACTAATAACCGTACCAACCTCCAATATGTCAACCCCCAATATCAGCCACAGTTTCCCAGTAGGAAAATAATTACCGTATAACCTACATAAAAATTCGTATATAATTTCCGATGAATTCTATGTATACCATAAAAATTATCGTGAATGATAGTGAAATTTAGTTGGCACACATGGAACAAAAGGCTACCTTGGATAGCATGCCAACTTTATCGTATCATTTACATGTAAGTTAACTTAAAAAATTGAAGGTAAAAATATATGCAATTAGTTATTGGATTGCGTTGTAGCTTCAGATAAATTACGTGCTTTAAATGTACGAAAAAACTAATGTGTACCAAACTTTTGTAGCATATGTGTATAATTATTGTTTGTGCCAGAATGCACGGTATTTAATAGGTATCAACAACATTGACGCATCTTATACTTACGATGTATAGTTATCGGGCTCCTTATCCATTTTTCACCTTCTAATACCAACTCTGTATTTGTCCTTCCTTTTTTTATACCTGTTACACCTTGATAATAGCAAGAGTTTTCAAGACATTATAAATTTTTCTTATTCTTTTTTTCTCATCTCCTCGTCAAGTCTTTATCCGGGAGAAGTTAGCGAGAGTTTTGAAAGTAAACACACAACGATAAATTCCATCATCCGTAAGCAAAGCGCAGGGGGGGGGAACAATACCCTTGCACTCGAATTGCCGTGAATAAGGGGGTGCCAACCTCGGCATTTAAATAAAATACTTCTTAATTAAAGGATAATTGTTTAGAACAGTGTGTTAATTTTAAAAAAAATGTTAAGACTTTTAGAATATAACTTACCATCAGGGTTTACATAAAAAATATTTCATAGCATTTAGAAACTGTATAGAAATAAGCAAAAATTCTCATCATAATTATAGTTGAGCACGAGTGAGAGTTTTAAGTAAATGAGGTTACTGATTTATGTACACTAGCATAATAATGAGTAAAATATCACATTATGTCTAAAATTATAAATTGAAAAACAACGACTTGTTTTCGATTTCGTGAAGAAATTTAACAGTTATTTTCAGGATATTTACATCTTTATCAAAATTAGTCCAAGCTACGTACTTATAGTTCATTACATATAATAGACGTAACTTTTCTTTTCACATTTTATTTTAAACTAATAAATTTTCAAAAATCATTTGAATTATATTTATCTGTAACTACAATGTATTATAAAAATAATCTAATGAGAATTGTCATAACTCGCAGTGATTATTTATTTCATAAGAATTGAAGGCCTAAAGGGTCAATTTCTTTTGGTCTAATGTGCCTACATGTTTGTTCGTATTAGTTATTCAAATCATTACAGCACGATATTTAATTTCGAGTGACATAAATAATTTTTAGTAAAGGAAATAACTTTAATATTCTTAGGGAAAAATGCAGTTTGTTTTCGAACGTCTTCATACAATGTGTTCGCATCTTTACGAAAAATTAGATACACACTACTGTACGTACACGTAGAGAAGAGTTAGGCCGCGTATACACGCTGCAGAAACTTGCACCGCGGAATTTTGACAGAGCATAGTCTTCCTGTAGCTATATACACGGAGAGCTTTGCTCTGGCTGGCCAACCGAAATTCCGTTGTGTAAATTTTCACAGCATGTATACGCAGCCTTACGTTAATTTTTACCACAAAAGCAACGTTAGAGTTGGGACACTCGCCTAGGTACATTCTTTTTTATACATCTGCCAAGTGAATTTCACTAGCATTCACGGAAATTATTCTAGTATAGATAGCATTTATTAAGATTCATCTGTAAATTTTATTGTAGGTTATATTCATTTTTTCCCTGTTATGATACTGCGACTGATATCAGAGGTTGTTGTAACAGGGATCACATCGTACAGACCTGCCACAATAATCCTACTACACCAACCTCCGTTATCAGCCACGAAAAATTACCATAGCCTACAAGCCTACAGTAAAGTTTGTAAATGAACCCCGATAAATGCTATCTATACTAAAAAAAAAGACTGTGAATGCTAGTAAAATTCATTTGGCACATTATACAAAGAAGCGGCTAAATTCATGAAAAACAAAGAGCTTACAAGGTGGCAGATCAAAACGTGTTTTTAAAATAATAAGATTCAATTTTGGTTTGATTCTGTTATTATTTACAACTTCATTTCAATATCAGTACACAACTATTAAATGCTTAATAACAAACTTTCATGCTACAAATCACTTTTTCAGCCATATTAAAACGTTTTTCGTTGTTTACTGCATTATAATAACACTATCAACAACATTGGTAAATATAAATGAACGTTTTCTTTGAACATCAATAACATTTATGTTATTCCCTATGTCTTTTTTATGCTCTGCCAATCTTAATTTTACACCTCTCGATGTTTAACCAACCTAACAGCAGTTGCAATTTTCACATGGTATGTAGTGAACGACATTATTTTTATCGAGTGGCTCGGTTACATCTTTTTCAAGTGAAAAGATCGAATTTATTTTAAAGTTTAAACTGTATACAAGACCAATGTGAAGCTTCTTACAAAAATGTTTAATAGAACCGTGCAAGTAGGGAATATACGGTAATCATAAGATTAGTTAATAATTATTATTGTTTCTATTGCAATTGTCAATCATGCTTATGTTTTTTAAGGTATTTATTCTTTTGTTTAAAAATCTATCAATAAATTTTTTTATTTCACTGTATGTGCGGTATGTGGATGATATTCTCATATGTGTGCCTGCTAAATATATTAACTATACTAAAAATATTTTTAATAGCTATTGTCCGCAATTACAATTCACTGTTGAGACATGCAACAACAACAGCATTAGTTTTTAAGATTTAAAAATTATCATTCAACGTAATGACACAGTACTAAATAGGGTAAACGGGGGTATTATCGCGGTTCCCCTAATTATCGCGGTACTCTTGAATAATGCGTATATTTTAATTGAACTGATGAGTTATGACTAGTAAACACTTGAAATCATTAAATCAAGTTTTAGAGTACCTAATTCAGGGAACTTTAGTTTCTAAATATTCTTGAAAACTTTACATTTGTATAACAAAAAATCACGTCCGCAAAAACTGATGCACACAGAACCTCTTTCACTATGATGGTATTATTGCGGATACCTGCTTGATTTGGCATTGAAATTCACCACAATAATACATAGAGGCCCACAATAATACCAGCATTGACAACTGAACTTTCAAACCTCTTTTTAACTCGATATTCATGAGTTTATACATTTACAAAAGTGGGATTCACTAGTTTTTGAGTCCAACATTAATGAAAAAAAAAAAAAAAATCACAACGATTTGACGCACCTTATTTCTTAGACAATCGTTTAAAGCTAACCACTAAAAAAAGGCCGCAATAATACCCCCGTTTACCCTAATTAGTTCCAAAAACCCACACATTCAGGCTGATACTTGAATTTTCTCTCTCATTATCCAATACAACAGAAAATAAATATTATTTACTTATTAGTAGACTTTTCCATTAAGTTAGCAGACACTCAATTTTATAACGATAATTTAAAATTAATCAATAAATTTTTACTAGCTTACAACTATCCTCAAAGATTTATTAATAAATTTCTAAACAAAAGAATAAATACCTTAAAAAACATAAACATGATTGACAATTGAAATAGAAACAATAATAATACAAACTAATTTCATCATTACCATGTATTCCCTACTTGCACGGTCCAATTAAACATTTTTGTAAGGAGCTTCACGTTGGTCTTGTATACAGTTTTAACAATACATTGAGTTCGATTTTTTCACTTATAAAAGATGTAACCGAGCCACTCGATAAAAATAATATCGTTTACCATATACCATGTGCGAATTGCAACTCCTGTTATGTCGGTCAAACATCGAGAGCTGTAAAATTAAGAATGACAGAACATAAAAGAGACACAGAGAAAAAAAAGGATACATCCGTACTACCACAACATAGCATTGAATTTACACACAACTTGAATTTTGATAAAATAACAATTTTAGACACAAAACAAAACTACAAAAAATGCCTTTTTTCCGAAATGTAACATATAAATCATTTTAATAATGATAATAATAGACAACAAGATACAGAAAAAATAGAAAATTGTTATAAATCTCTCGTGAAATCAATTAAGAAAGGAGACTAACTTGATGTACATGATTTAAGGGCCCCTTTTATTTATAGTATTAGGAAAACATAATCTGTTTACGGGCGCCTCACAAGGAACTGCTTGCAATTCTTATTTGATTGTATGATGTACGTATACTATGTCATTTGTGTACGTGCAGGGTATAAAAGCAACGAAACTTGAAACTCTGACTACATAACAATTTTACATCCCTTTCGTAAGAGCCAGAGGTATACGAGATTTGTTCAAAAATTAACGAGAATGTTTAAATTTTGCGGGTTTGGAGAGTCCGCCTGTATAAAAATTTTTTTTTTATTATGTTGGTACACATGCCCCTAAAGTACAATAAAATTTTTAACAGTATTCATTGCTTACTTTTTAAGTGGCAGCCACTAACGTTAGACATGTTTTTCGAGCTCGGCGATTTTCGTTTGTGAAAAAAAGTGGATCAAAGACTTTGTATTCAATTTTGCGTGAAAAATAAAATAAAGTGTAGTGAAGTTTGTAAAATGTTAACAAAGGCATATGATAAGTCTGCTATGAGTAAAGAAAGGATTTACGAGTGGTATGAGTGTTCCCAAGATGGCCGCAAAAACGTTGAAGATAACGAACGACCCAGACGCCTAAGCACATCAACAACCGATGAAAACGTGAAAAAAGTGGCATAGTGCATCAAAAATTCTTGCCAGAAGGTAAAACAATCAATTAGAAG
Organism: Copidosoma floridanum; assembly: GCF_036245765.1. Taxonomy (NCBI): domain Eukaryota; kingdom Metazoa; phylum Arthropoda; class Insecta; order Hymenoptera; family Encyrtidae; genus Copidosoma; species Copidosoma floridanum. The sequence continues at coordinate 14,061,756 of NW_028321881.1, forward strand.
TACTACTTATAAGTTCAACGCCGTTTGCATGAAGCGATCAGAAAAAAACGCCCAGATTTGTGGCAAAACAATTCATGGCTTTTGCACCATGATAATGCACCTGCTCACACTTCATTGCTGGTTCGTGAATTTTTGGCCAAAAACAAATCTGTAACTATGCCTTAGCCTCCATATTCGCCAGATATGGCTTCATCTGACTTTTTTCTATTTCCAAAAATAAAGAGAACATTAAAAGGCCGTCGTTTTACAAGCATAGATGACATTAAAAGCGAATCGTTGAAAGAGCTAGAAGTTATTACAAAGATCGAGTTTTTAACGTGTTTCGAGGATTGGAAAAAGCGTTGGCACAAGTGTATTATGTCCGAGGGGGGTTATTTTGAAGGGGAGAAAATAGATATTAATGAATAAATAAATGTTTTTTTCATAAAACGAAAATTCTCGTTATTGTTTGAACACACCTCGTATTCTACACTTTACTTAATTTTCGTTTATTATATCTACCAAAATTTGTATTGTAAAAAATTTGTTTATTACTCATAGATTTTTGTACTTGATGAGGGACATTGTGCAAACGGCCGAAACGTCGTTTTGTTTTAATAAATACAAAATTTGCAAGTACCACCATTTGACGTTATTTCAATTATTAACCAACTATCATTGAACGTATTATTTTACAATTTGTTTTTCATTAAAAAGCAGTAAAAAAATAGATTTTACGTACGATTACGAGTGTTTAAAGTTTTTAAAACATCTTAAACAGATAAAAAATTAAAAAACTTCGAGATGATTAAAAAAAAATGGCAAATTAAATCTTTCAGTAACTTAAGAAATCGGAAAGAAACTTTTTTTAAGTGCTATCAGTTAGTCAGAAAATTTTAGTGAAATAGCCGTGAAAAGTCAGGGAAAAGTTAGGGAAATTTCTCACAATTTTCAGTGGAGAACCTGATTAAGGTTGAATATAAATCATACAAGGATAGAATTACCAGTTGAATATTAAAAGTATTACCGTTGCATGAACTGTAAGTTCGAATGAATGCTTGGAGGATATGATAAATGGAAAACGTAGTAAATCAGAAAAATGACTATGAACTCTCTAAGAAAATCAGAATGTGTTATAAATTTTTTTTTATCACAACGAAGCAGCGAATATTTTCGTCATATAGAGATTTACAAGCTTGATATTTCAATAAGATACAATCATTCAGTTGCATAAACAAATAATTTGTAATTTGACGATCTAAATACTACTGATTCGATTTTCAGTACTCTTGAATTCCTTTTTACTAATCACGAACGATAAGAATTAGGTTTTCCATTTCCAGATTTGAACTAATGGTTGCATCGTTTTCTGGACTATTAATCTCACTCTTAAGATTAAATGATTAAATAAATTTGAAGTGAAAAAGGCATATAAAAATTTTTAAATGACAACAAACGAAGCTTTTATCGAGTAACGTTTAATATACAAGTAATCATGACGCTGTAGTAAGTGGCCGCTATAATGAATTATGAACCATGGTGAAGGCCATCATGATTACAATAATAATACGAACGAAATGGTTAAAAAAATACAAGCCTGGAACTTAAGATTTGCAAGCACCAAAAAAAAAAAACTAAGAAAAATTCTCTGATCGCCTCTTAGATTTTAAAATCTGCATGGAAAAAAACATCAAAATATCTATTCTGCTTTAACTGTATTATTAGCAGATTTTTTGATCCTCCTTCCTTAAAGACGCAAATAGAGTTGACTCTACGTAAAGTCTTACGATCTTATCGGATAAGTATGGGATGAAAAAGACTGAAGACTTAAGGAGATATAGAAAAATACGGTAGATGATATGAAAAAGAATTAGATTCAGATGCGAGGAATGTTTCTCTACAACCAGTAGAATTGTCAGAAATTTCGACTGAGGCGTATTTTCGACAACTAATTAAATCGGCAAAAGTGGCTGTAGCTACAGAAAACCAGCAAAGTGGCTCTCGTAATAAAAGCTAGCAAAAAAAAACTAAGACTGGAGAGTCCGTCCAGGCAATAATGGTTTCTTTGGAAAATAAACGGATTCTTGAACCATAGAATCCAGTATCTCAAGTTTTACTTGCGAACTGTCCTGATTGTGCCGGTAGGTGTAAGTTTTTAGGAAATAAGGGGACGAAAATCAACAGGAACTCCTGTTCTTTTACCAAAATACGTAGGATCCCAGCAGATAAGTTACACCGCGGGAGTTGAAAGACCTATAGCAGAAAATCAGTCGGCATCGTTGACAGGTTAGATTTAGAAAAATTCGACACTCACGTCTAACTAACTAAAACTAACTAAAAAGTCCATTACTCATGGCATGAGGTTTTGACAGTGACTGAGGATTAGATTGGGCAAGTTGTAGCGAAACACGGCTAGTATTAGGTTCTCATACGCAAGGGGACGGTAAGTGTCAAAATAGTGGCTGTAAAAGTTCAGTCGAATTAGTAGCTAATTCTGGCTTAACCAACTTCGAGGATTTTTCCTTGAGGTCGGTGGATAGTGAAGATGAAGAAATAGCGAGTTCTTTCGTATTTCCATCTCAGAAAGGGGAAGAAGCTGTAGTAAATACGGCTGACAGTAGAGAAATGGATCATGCAGATTGCATGCCGAGGCGTCCGTTCGCTCGTATTTATTTGGAAGGCAAAGAATATGATGCGATGATCAACTTTGGAGCTAAGATCTGGCTAAACAATTCAAAGACTGTCTAAGACTAGTAAATGCGCTGTTAAAAGACTTGTTCCATACCAGTAAACCGTTAGGGGCTTTTTAGGTGTCAGTAGAATTAGACAGTCATGTATATGATAAAGATGCAGATACTTCACCGCTACAGGAAGTGGATAATAGAGGGGACGACATAATACTGGGCATTGATTTCAGTGAGAAATGGGATGTCACTGTTAGCTTGGAAAAAAAATATTCGAAACCTTTTGACGGTCCCTGGTATTAATTATGATTCGAACCAAATTCGTTGGGCTTCTTAGTAGCTGAATGTTCTAAAATAATCAAGGTCAGTCTCATAGAGAGAGAGAGAAAGAGAGTTGATCAATTGCTGTCAAAAGGTACTGATTGAATTAGATTGACAAATAGAATCGTACATAAAGTTGCTGTAAAACCTGGTTCGCCTCCAATTTATCTCAGGCCGTGTCAAATTTCACCAAAAGGGCATGAAATTGCGATCGCATAATTAGATAAGTTGGCTGAGGACGGGGTGATTGAGCGCTTTCTAAGTAATTTTTTCAACACTTCTATGATGATACGAAAGTCTGGTGGATCGTACAGATTTTGTATTAATTACCGAGATTTTAATAATCAAACTTGACGAAATGCTTACCAGTTTCTGAACATGTTCCGCCGTCTACGTGTTCGTTCAACAATATCCAGTGTATCGGAAGTATAAAGTTTCGCAGACTGGAACGCAGTGCTTACTGGGCTTAAAGATAGTGAAACACCCCGTGGATAGTAGTGGCTGCTGATATGATGGAGCTGTTTCCCAGTAAGAGACGGTTTAAATATATTATGGTTTTTCAGGATCTGTTGACCCATTGGATTGAACAAAAGCCACTGTGTAAGGCTCTTTAAAAGAGTACTGCCACTGCGTTCCACAAACTTGTACTGTTCTGTTGCGAAACGCTAGAACATTTATTGATTGACAATGGAAAGGAGTTCTGTAAAAATGACTAGAGGAGATATTGCTTAAGTACGGAGTAGCTCACGTAACAATGTCTTCCTATCATCCTCAGGTGAATCCAGTGGAGAGAGTTGATAGGGCGTTGAAGACAACGACCGCCATGTTTAGGCAAGCTGATCATCGTTCTTGGAACTTGCATCTACATAAATTCTGGCATGTGCAGACATCCACTAAGGTCTCACCAGCTTTTCTTATTTTCAGTAAGCAATTCTGGCCAGTTAGGAGCTTGAAACGATAGGTAGAGGAAAAAGCACCGATATTAAAAGAGACTCCAGAAGTGTGGCTTAATACGCTTAAAAGATTGGATGCACTTCGTGATTTGATGGCTAAATTTATTGACGAAACTCGTGACAGTCAAATAAAGTATTACTATAAAGATAAAAAGTCTGTAATATTTTCTGCGGGTGATTATGTTACTTGTAGAACTCATTCTTTGTCTAGTGCAGTCAACCATTTTTTTGCTCAATCAGCTCTGAGAAATCATGGGCCTTTTACCATAGTTAAAGCTTAGCCTCCAGTGGTGTACGTGCTGGATATGGAAATAAGTGCTAAAAATGCCAAGATTCACGTTTCAGAGTTAAAAAGATATGTCCCCTCAAGACTAGCAGCCACTTCTCAGTAACAGCTGTCATCTCTTGACTTGACTCCAGTCTACCTGGAAAGATGTGAAATTTGGCTTTCTAAATTGCAGCAACCCTCTGAGCTTGATATTCAGGATATAATTCTCCACTTGCTTAATCCTTAGATAGAGTTAGTGGACGAAGATCCCTTGCTGATCCAAAATAGTTTTTGCTGGGGCCAAAGTGCATGCTTTTAGGAAAGGCTGATCATCCCCTCTTGCACCTGATTCCACTTGTGATTGCTAATTACGGAGGATAACTGAAATACCGAGTGGAAAGCCAGGTGAACCCCGATAGCCGTTCTCCATGGACCCCGCTCCTGGTCTGCGTAGTGGCTCCTGTTGACGTGCCGACAGATTTGACTGTACAATGTTACATTATAGAAGAAGATATGTAACAGTGGAGGCCAACGCTTTGAACTCTTAAAGTTTAGCACTGCATTGAGCCGTACAAACACAAAAATTGGACTGAGGGAGTCTCATGGTACGCGCTCACTGAGTTTGATGTTGTATTGAACTCTAACGGCACACACCTTTGAGCTCTTTCAGTCCAATAATTTAATGAGTATAAAATGCTGAAGCAAACTCCCCTAATGGAACTGAGGGAGAGTGGTGACTCTCGGCCAGCCCAAATAAATATCACTCTTCTCTGGTAACAGAGAGGGCTTCTGCGCTGGTTTTAACCCTTTCCAGACAATAATTTGAGGAAGGAGGGTAGTGCTGAGGGAAGAGGGGAGGCACGAAGACGCTTTTCGTAGACTATCAGGATTTTTTGATCTCCCAACCAGATATACTGCAAATAACAGGAGATTGAAGTGTAAAATTACGTATAGCAACATCAGTGGAGATTGATTTAGTAATCAATCGATAAGAGAAAATAAACTATTTCGCTGGATTAAAAAAAAAAATTATAAGTAAATAAAAACTAGAAGTTGACATCGTAAATAATGCCAAAAAAAATTGAAGAGACGTTAAATAGTATCAAGAATTAACACACAAGCACGGTGAAGGTTATTAGAGATGGTCTTAAAAACGCCTTAAAGTTTCTCAAACAAGCAGAAAAACAAAGAATTGACGTTTACTCCTCCGAAAAACTTTTATACGATAGTTAAGAAGTAGCTCTTGACTCGTTACGATACAGAGAGCGAAAAAGAGATTTTTTCCGTCAATATCTTCAAAGAAAAAAATTTGATTTGTGCTCTAAAAAAGATGGAAAGGGTTGAGAGAAACTAAAGTCCTTTAAATCTATGAAGGCTAGAGAAAAGATTTACTCTCAAAAGCCAAAGGAGTTTAGAAAGTTGCAAGATTCACTCAACATGTAAAAAAGTCAGTAGCTGGTCAAGAAATGATGGTATTTACTGCACGAAAAGTGATGATCGAGATCCGTGACCTAGAAAGTATTCTCGAAAAAGAAGAAATTAACGAATCCGTTGAGACAACCATCGGAAAGTAGAATTATGGTTGAGCGCATGCGCAGTCTAAGAATTATCGAAAAAATACTGACTTTTGCGAGATATCGAAAGCCGTGATAGAGTCCCAGGCGAGAGAATAGCGTTAGTAATCTAATGATAGATAAAACGGCTGCCAAGCAAGTGAAACTCGTAGGTAGGGTCAAAAGTGGGTTCGTTTTCTGTCGTATCAAAAGAAGGATCATTGTTACTAAGTGATTTTGGTGCCTGAGGTATGGACATGCTTCTCATGACTGCAAAGAGGAAGATAGATTGAAGCTGAACCTTTGATGCGGAAGCTCAAATCACTGCAAAAAAGATTGCAGTAATACCGTAATCTGTTTCCTTTGTAAGATAGAAGACATGAAACCATGGCACACAAACTTGAGAATAGGAACTGTCTGATATTCATATAAGCGTTTAAAGAGGCCAGGAAAAAGGCTCAAGCAGAGCAAAAGTAAAGAGTCAAGACTTCTAAAAGAAGTGTAGGCTAATACAGACCTACGTTGCAATAAGTACGTTTACTTATTAGCTAGGGAAAGCATCAAGCATAAAGTGTCGCTTGCAAAAAATGCAGCCAACGAAAGAGGGTTAGACACTGATGCCTGTATCAAGGACCCCGAATCTATTTCAAGACTTGGAAGGATTACCTATATCCAATGGTAGCGAGTTTTCTCGCGAAAGCTGTGAGATACGATAATCTCTCTGGTGGTTCCACTCTTAAGTAATGCTAACGCGGTTCTGGAGTGGAACAAAAACTACGTGGTAAAAGGATGTTTGAGTGGGTAGTGGTGGTCTTATAGAAAAAAATCCATGTAGTCCGATACTACCGCTTTTTCTGCGGTTTGCGTCAATGCATTTGCTCTCCCTCTATAAAAAACTGCACTTTACCGTGGAATTAATGGTACATATAATTAATGTAAGATTTTGTTCCAAATTCTTTTTCGCAAATTAAAAGAGCGTAAGGATTAAAAAAAAGATGAAAAAACAAAATGCATAATACTTTGCAGGAAACTCACTACGAATCGATGCAATCAACTGTATACGAGTGTGGTAACAAACTCACTAGTGCTACGAAAAATAAGTTTTAGCGATTCTACCAGCAAATCCACTAGGGCGAAATTAATCAAGAGTAAAATATCAAAAAACGTCTAAGCATTTCAGCACATTTCAGAAAAGTGGTAATCGTAAACTTATGTTTTTCCAAATAGATAAAAGTATATAATTTGTAGGACATTAAAGGCAGACTAGAAAATTTAATTAAATTTAAGATGGCACGATATCCAGAGGTGAAAGCTTTGAATAATGCAGCGCAAACACGTAAAAACATAAAGCAACGTAACCGTGGACATATTTTAAAAACGCCAAAGTACAGCAATGGAAATTTTCTTCGTATAAGTAGGAAGAAATGTGACTGCAAAAAGTTATAAGGGAGGTAGGACTTGAGAGTTGTTGAGTTTTTTTCGTATCTTTTGCAGCCCCCAGTATAGTTTCTTAGAGATTTGGCTGCTTGAGACATTTACGGGTTCTTTATCGAGAAAGAATTGAGCAAACTAAGAAAGAAATTAAACAATAGCTTTTTGAGGTAAGCAAAATATTAGGACGTCGGGGTACAAGGCATTCCGAAGAATACTTGGTCAGCTGGAAGAGGTGTTCTACAAAATGTGTTTATTGGGTCAGAGGTAATAGAGAACTTGCATGCAGCAGAATTCAGTCAACTAATACCTTCTGTCGCTAGCGTAATGTCAATTGAACATGTATAAGTTATAATATCACCAATGAATAGTGCATAGATCAAGAAATTAAATGTTTTCCAAGCACAGTATTTAAGCTCTCACTCGAATCGATATCATGTGACAGTTACGTAAGAACTTCTGAATTTTTTAAGGTTTACTCGACTTGCGATTAATGACGTCAGGTTTTGCTTTAAAACGTCATTGTTTTTCATTGGGATGCGCTTGATTTGAAGCAGACAGCAGACTATTTTTGTTAACTGAGAGAGTTGTTGCCACTTGGCGTATCATTAGTTAAGTTACCATGTATCCAGGCTTTATTGAAGGAACATGCGAAAATCTACCAAAAGTAGATTAAGATATGATTTAAAAATGTATTTATTCCAACGAGTGCTATGAAAGCATGGAAATGCATTGCGTAAAAACTCAAAGGTTTGGTCGTATTTAAGCATATTGGATTAATTAAAAGTTTATATAAATTTACTTTAACATGAAATATAACGTTTGATAGGTCAATGCGTCCAGGTCAAGCCATTGGATACGTCCAAATTCAGCGTAAGAGATCAGAATGCACTGTTGTAGCAAAAGTCTGCCCAGAACATAAGCTCTAAAACAAAAACTACTCTGTTGAAGTAGTCATAGATGAGGAGACCGAAAGCGTGATCAAGGCTGAGTGTAAGGGCTGTGCTGCATCACAAGGGTGGTCCAAACATGCTGCAGTCGTTCTGGCATGGATGTACAGAAAATCAGAGGAACCTGCAAACTAGTATAGTATATTGACGCCCCGGGCGAAGACTATGCCCTGCTTCGAAGCCTGGACGAAAACTATGCCCTTTTCCTAAGCCCGGACAAAAACTATGCATTTTACCCTAGTTCGGACGAAGACTATGCCCTTTTGGGATCCCGGACGAAGACTATGCCCTTTTCCGGACTTCGGGCGAAAACTATGCCCTTTTGTCTGGTCCCGACGAAAACTATGCCCTTTTAGGATCCCAGACGAAGACTATGCCCTTTTTCAGAGTTCGGACGAAAACTATGCACTTTTCTCAAACCCGGACGAAAACTATGCCCTTTTTTTGATCTCGGACGAAAACTATACCCTTTTTTTCTAGCCCAGATGAAGATTATTCCATTTTTTCTGAGTCTGGACGAAGATGTTGACTTTTTCTGGAGCCCGGATGAAGTACAATTCATTTAAGCTCACCTTACATTTGGGCTTGTCATTAGACATATATAGTCAAATATATTTATATAGTGGTTGTTGTTTACATTTCTATTAATAACTGTAAATAATAATACACTATTATAAAATAATAATACAAAATCAGGAATATTTTTATAAGCATGGTAATTTGCAATGAATGAATATGAAAGACTCTTTTATGTTTTGTTTTCAAATTTATTATTTTTTTTACATTTTTGTTGGTTTTAATTAGTAACTAATATAATTGTTGTAACTTGAAGTTAAAAAATTAATAAAATTTGTACAGTTCATGATATAATAAAATATAATACCATGTAACATTATTGGTATAAATTACTGTGATTAATTAAAAATTTAAAACTTTTTTAAAGTCTTCAATAAATTCGAAAGGAATTAACGTTTTCTTTATCATTGTCAGAAGGTCTGCTTTCTTTCTTGGATTAAGGGGGAGCAGTTCATTGTATGCAGATTTCAATTCAAAAAAACGAATGTCATTCAACGTAAATCTTTTTTTTAATACATTAGTTTTTTGGGGTTGATCAAAAAAATTGTATTTAACAGAAACCGACGGATTGATAGGAACTATTTTAATTTCTCGAATACTAGCAATTTTACATAGTTTCCAATTTAATTTATCTGCTAGCTCATCAAAACTTAATATACTTTTTTGTTGAACCTGTTCCACAATATAGTTCTCGTTGTTAACTTTAGCTTCTTTTATTAATGTAGCCCATTGAGTTTGAGTATACACAGACTTCTGTTCAGTATACTTTTCGATTAGGGCATGCATACTATCGACTTCAGACTGCGTGTGGCCTACCTCTAAAAAACTAATTTTTAAACTATATTATCTAAGTATCATAGTTTTTACGAATCATCGTTCCATACAACACAAATAGTTGAAAATATAATCGATTTTACAGTAAAATACTCTATATTAGTGCTAAGCAAAAAATTATACCAGCATTAAAAATATCAATAAAATTTAATTTATTATGACTGATGTATTTTTAACACACATTTATTTTTAGCACTCATAACATCAACAACTTAAGATGTTATGAAATATCAAACTCTTGTAGTGAAAAAATATTTTAATTGGATTTTCTCTGAACGTGGTTATTGTCTCACGTGAGGGCTCGTTGTAATAAATATATATTTCTCATGTGATGCGTTAAAAGTCAGGAAAACCCCCATGCATCCTAATTTTAAACCATAAAACTACTAATTATTATAAAAACAAAATAAAAATTCAAAGATTAATGTTTAATCTGTCGAAAAAACTATGCTTTTTTAAATATTTATTGAGAAACAGACTATCAATCAAAGACAGTATCATATACAATTCATAATACAAATATGTATTATAAGACGAAGCTTAAAATTCATGCTATGAACATGCTAAGAACAACGTGAAAAGTTCTTGCACTGAATAAGATATATATTTTTGTAACAAGAATTTAAAAAAAAAACAGAAATTCTCGAACAAGTTAATTTATACAAAAATTGAAATAACGATTTCAAGTCCTTTTTTTGTATATTTATGGATTTTTTTTCTACGACGTAGTAAAGAAAGTGTTGTTTCTCCGACATACTTAAATGGATAAAACTTGTATGCAACCTCAGTATTTTTAAGTGTATTGGTTTTGTCATTACCTACTTGTATGATTTTATTCGGGAGTTTTCTAGTTAATGGCCAAACATAAATACTATAAAATTTTAGACTATTTAAAAATTTTTTTTTGAACAGATTATTGTTACTGAACGGGATTTATTTAAAAAATTTTAAGTATGTATATATACGCAGCTAGGTATTCTGTTTGGAATCGGTTTATTACATGTAAAATATTTATGTAATTCATATTTATCCGTGCTTTGATACGTCGTATAAAGGAACCCATAAATATATTTAAAAAAAAAAGATTCAGTCGTTACCAAACCTATTCTAAATTTAAAACATAACTTTGATTAGAAATCTATTGAAATTCGCGATAAAGAATCAAATTTAAAAAAAAATCACTATTGCTAAAATGATCTATATCATTTTGATTGAGAATACTCTAAATAGAAAGGAAGATGTTAATTCCCTTAGCAGAGTTTATTCACTTTTGAAACAAATTTTGTAATACCACAGCTAGTGTGAGTCATCATACATGTTACAATCTCAAACTTTTATATCAATTTAACTAAGTATACTTCCAATGGAAAGACAAACGCTGATTTGCCTAATAAAGTGTATTTACCATTGTGGTGAGTTTAAATAATAATACTACAATATAAGAGGCACTATATCACCTTCTGGTACCTATATATAGGGATTTTATGTATTCACCACTATTAAATAACGTTTGACCATCACCCTGTTTGTATATGTATAATCGACATGAGTGTCAGTTTTCACTCTAAAATAGGTTAGTGCCAATTTCCTGGTAATTATTATTGTACTGTTCCTGTAAATAAGTCTTTTTTTAAACGTTCTGAACATTATTTAAATAATTTTTAAAATATTTTCATATTGTACGGTTCTTATGTGTTGTTTAGAAAACAAAATTAGCCTAGTGAAGCTGGCAAACCTATGACTTGCAAAACGTTGCTTATTTAGGTAAGTCTTGTGTTAACTGTATTTACTTGGTCCTTAAGTGCTCGCTGATAAAAATTTTCACTTATTCACAATAATTTTCGTAATTTTTAGTCATTTTTATATCAATTTGTAGCCAACTAATTTCAAGTCACAGTTGTTTTGTAATCGAGTTCCAGTATTTTTACTTTTTATTCCTGTGCACTAATTGTTTTATAACTTATAAAATCCATCTTTTTCAGTACATTTATCTTTTTATTAAAGATGTTGCATGTTTTTAATAATAATGAGTTTGTGTTGAAGCAAAAAGAAAAATGTAATCTTATGCACGTTTGTAAAATGTTTCTAATGTGCTACATTTTTTCCTAAAATTGACAGCTCTAATTACATAGAGGTACATTAAAAACATTTCGAATCAAGGTAATGTTTGAATATCGATCAACACTTCTCTATTTCTGTGCCACAATAATTTTTTACCTTTTAGAGTACTCATAAAAATTGTTTTTTTTCGTCTATCTTCCTTCCTTCTTAAAATATAGCATATTTATTTGTTTTTGGAGGTCATGTATGCGCATGACAATGATAATTAATTCTCACACGTTTAAAGTTTTTTAACCACGATATGATTTAAAAAAATTTTGTTTCCTTCATTGTAAAAAGATATATTTAAAGTACCAAACTTGAAGTTATGTTTGTATATTCATTAATACCTCTCTATTTTTGTGCAGCGATGTTTCTTCCATTTTAAAAACTCCTAGAAACTATTTTTTATGAATATCTGATTTACTTTAAAAGATATGGTGGAATTTAAAAGATTTTGCGATTTAGTTATAATAACGACCCTTAAATTTGTTAAGTATGCAAAAGCTTTTGGGTAGTTATTTATTGTATAAGAACTAAAAAGTAACTTATCTTTTTATGTGTATATTATATACACACAGTCACACATATGAGTGCATTCTCACATACACACGTGCATCCATGCGTACACATACACACACACTGAACATACGGTACAAAAACCATGGATTTACTATATTATACATGTAGTGGAATCTAGAGAATAAATATCGTGTCCTCCTCCAAATGATACTTGACTTTGGAGTTGCAATATAAATATAAATTCATTTTTCTTACTGTATAGTATATTTAGGAGCTAAACAACAGCCCCTCCAAGCCCCTCACGAGCCCTTACATTGACCTATACTTCGCCACATTCACATTCGTAACTTTAAGTTCTCCCACATTATAAAGACAGTTTTATGTTGTAATGTCTATTTCTTAGGCTCTAACACCCCCCCCCTCTTCACTTTTTTCTTTTTCACTTAAACATAACACCTACGCCCCTCTATAGATTATTTACACTTTTTTTTCTTGCCCCTTCTTCCCTCTCCTATGAATTAAAGCAAAAATGTGTAAATTTCTTAGTAATTAAAGTCAATTGTGCCCCTCTCTCAACCCCCGCCTACAGTACTACCGCATATTCCTTATTTTTAGGTAATGCCCAGTCTCTGCTTTTTCACTTCTCCTTCGCAGTCACCCTACACAGAATCATGATTATAGTACAATACAGTAGTATTCATTACAAAACTATTTGACTGATTTATTCAAAAATTATAATGTAGACGCATTTACTGACACTATGTGTGTTGTAAATGGTGGTTCAATCGAAAATCGACGTAAATTATCTTTGGAATAAAACTTATTAAGAAAAGTAGTAATTATCATGAAACCAATTTGAGAATTATAAAAATACTTCATGGTGATAATATTTAATTCTATTTTTAGTGTAGGGCTATCATAAATTTTAATTACTCAGGTATTAGCTTATTACTTTTACCACTTTTTTCATTTCTTCAGTAGGATTTACTAAGTGGCATCAAAGTAAAATTGAAGCTACATGCACTTGAAGACAGTGAGTCTGGTTATAGTATCCCTGAGCGAATTGTCAATTACTAAAGTTGTTTATCGGCAGTACATCTAAAATAGAGTCATCAGTCACCAACCTGGGTATCCCAGCTACCAGCGACACTCTTCTCTAATAAACATGCTACGTACGTCGAATTACACCTTGAACTGCTAACATTACCTAGTACTACAAAAAAATAGGCGTTCTAAACGACAAAGTCTTTGGCGTGATAACAGGAGACGTCCCGCCAGAGCACAATCTGCTTTAACACTTAACGGTTTCATGGTTGTTCTTCCAACTGACTTTGTGCTACCATAGCATCTTTTGTTACAACAGAAAGCTAGGGAAAACAACTCCAAGGAGTTCGGGTAGCCACATCAGCTGGAAATTTTTTCAGCCATCTTCTCAGCAATTCCTCCCAACGGCATACTCACAGAAAAGGTATTCTCCAGGCCAACTTTTCCGACAAATGGTGAGTGGTAGTTATCCGGGAAGTAACCCACAAATAAGATATTCTTATTATAACTTAGATTACTTGTGAAAAAAATGTAAGACTTCGGCTTGGATTTACAGAGCATGTACAACAATCCAGTGCCAATGAGAGTAACTAAAGAAGAGAGCGTTGATGTTTTCAATGCTAACATATGTTATATATGTGAAAACTCTATTAAAAATAATAAAAAAGTTCAAGATCATTGCCATTTAACTGGCAATGAAGTAATACGCTTATCAGTTTTTTAATTTGAAAAAATCATTCTCTTTACACTAAAATTGGCTTTTTTAGTCGGATATCAAGGCCTAGCTCACAATGCGTGTAATCTCAAGTATCAAGATTTGCAAGGAGTAGAATTAGTTTTCCATAATCTCAGTAATTATGATACTTACTTATTTACACAAGAACTTGTAATCTGCTTTTCCAGAAGACTGTTAGTTATACCTCAAACGGAAGAAAAATGAACATCTTTCATGAAATACGTTAAATGGACAAGTACAAGCTTGCACTTTATTGACTTGTATAGATTTTTACCAGCGTCGCTTGATGAATTTGAATCTTAATTAGAGCAGTATAATACTCTAGAAAAGATTTTTAGTCAAGACAATACAAACTATTTCAAGCAAATCAGCATGCTAAAGAGGAAGGGTGAAGTTTTATACGGTTGCGTAGCATAGTTCGAAAAACTTGAAGATACAACATCCCATTAAAAGATGATTTTTAGAGTAATTTATGTAATGTTCTGTTAACAGAAATATATGAAAACTTTAGAAATAATTACCTCAAGGTTCATAAAGTAGATCTGGCTTGCTTTTTTGCTACTCCAGGCTTCACTTCGAATGCCATGTTGAAAAAAGTACACGTAATTTCAATAGGTCTTTAAAAATCAGGAATTAAAATAGTGAAAATTTTAATATTATTATGTATTTGAGCACGCGCATGTATAATCTGTGTATAACTTAATACAATACTTATGTTACATGCAATTCATGCACTCTACGTACTTCCATGTTTGCTGTGATGTATGTATAAATACATATAAAAATTGTTGGTCATGTAATGCAAAACAAAGCAAAGACTTTCATAACACTGCGTCAAAAGAAGGTACTTTCGTCCCGTTACGCAGGATAAAAATTCCTTCTATCAGTGCAGCATTCGTAAAATCATATCTATCCTATGGAATTAACTAGAGAAGCCTCAGATGTTACGTTGCTACTTTTGGCTACGCCTCGCGCTACCATAGACGTGAGATCTGAGACTTACTTTACTTTCGCTCTCTATAGGTGTATCATGTAATATTCGTGCATTTGATATGAGATCAAATATATGTACAATCAATTCTCGTTGAAATCTTTGAATGAAACAAATTGAACTTGTTTTGAGTTTTGGCTACTATAAAAGTGAAATAAACTACTCTATCCGATTAAGATTAAGGAAAACAATAGATGTAGCTGTTTTCCATTGTAAAAATGTGATTTTTCATTGAATTCGTTTTATGTAATTATTTTTTACGTTATTTTAAAATTTATCTGTGCTTTACTGGTTTCTAGTAATCTCAAAATTAATAATAAGAATATAGGTTTTTGTCACATGAAAATTAGTCTCATGGTACATAGTAGAGGATAGAAAACAAATTTATTAATAGATAAGATAGGTAAGATGTAGCTTTCCCGTTCAGATATGACTTTCATTATTTTTAGAATTATTGCATTTGTTTGTATGAATCCGTGTAATACATATTTTTGCACCTCAATACTTATTTTTTATACGTGGAATTATTTTGGCGTACCTGGCTTTCCTTCAACAATGCGACTATCTTTCTTAATAACTTGAGGAGATTCTATGGTATGTAAGAATATTAGAACTTACTCTTATTTATCGATGGGTAAGTATTAAATGCGAGTAATTAAATTTATCGACATTTTTCATCCAACACACGATTGCCAAGTCAACTCGAATTTTTCAGTTAAAACTACAGTTTGTAGAAGCATTGTCATACGTAACAATTGAAAAAAAGTGCCACCTTGACCAGGACTTGAACCTGGAACCCTTTTTTTGCCGGGAAAGTGCGTTACCAATTTCGCCATCGAATTCTAAGTGACTCCTTCTCTCAATTGCTACACCTTATACTTTTTAGCGACTTTTTCAGTCCAACGCCTTACTTATATGGTACGCAAGAATATTATAATTTACTCTTATTTATCGATGGGTAAGTATTTAATGCAAGTTATTGAATTTATCGAACTTAAAAATTCGAGTTGCCTTGACAATCGTGTGTTAGATGGGAAATGTCAATAAATTTAATTACTCGCATTTAATACTTACCCATTAAAAAATTAGAGTAAATTCTAATATTCTTACATACCATATGAGCAAGGCGTCGGACTGAAAAAGTCACCGAAAAAATATAAAGTGAAGCAATTGAGAGAAGGAGTCACCGAGACCTTGATAGCGAAATTGGTAATGCACTTTCTTGGCAAGAAAAGAATTCCAGGTTCAAGTCCTGGTCGAGGTGACACTTTTTTTTAATTACTACGTATGCCAATGTTTCTACAAACTGTAGTGTTAACTGAAAAATTCGAGTTGCCTTGGCAATCGTGCGTTGGATGGGAAATGTCAATAAATTCAGTTACTCGTATTAAAGAGCTTATGTTATAATAAACATATTTCGAAGATATTGTTAACGTTCATACTAATTTTCCAAACATGGCATAGAAAAAAAAATTTTTCTACCCCTTATTTTTTCGCCTCGATCACGAATTTCCTCTTCAGAAAATCCGTCAAAATTTTTTTTATGAGCCAATTTTACTTTCCTTTTATGAAACAGCGTTTTTCCTTGTTTTTAAAGGTTAAGATGTTACATACTCATATAATATTTTGTGCACGTTTATTTACGTATATATATACATATAAAAGGAATGATAGGGAAGGAAAACGATTTTTACAATGTTTTTTTAATACTTTGAAAAGATTAAGCGATGTCTTGCGTCAGGCATTATTCACGTGACTGTACCTTAGCTTCAAAAAAGGCCCAGTTTAGCCCTTATTACTGCTACGTTACGATTTTAACTATACAGCAGTAGGTATAGCGAGGCTATAACATGTATATATTGAGTAACTGTGGCGCACCATTGTGAGCATGCGATAGGAAGACTCCCGTGCTTCCCTCCACGCTTTCCCCTAGCATCCAAGAACCGGATGGACACTTTTTTCGTTGCATGAGCCGGTTTTACTCATCACTAGATGTTCAATACAATACAATACAAAATGCATTGAGATAAACAAAAACTCTAAACATGTAATGCATTGTATCATTTGTTTTTCCTACATTAAACTAGTTTCACAAAAATAATTGTTTTCTTATATTTGTTTAATTAAACATTTATAGTTCAAAGAATTTATCACTATTATCATTATAGAGAACTTACAGCTTTCTTTTATCAAAATATTCCAACGAACTATTAAAAGATAGTTCATTAGTCACAAGATACTCAAATACTTGTTTAGGTGAAAGTATCTGAATGTAGTTGTCAAGTTTAGAGACAGCCTTCATGCTAAATTTAGTGTTAACTTTTTTCAGCTTCATTACCACATGACTTTATCCCTTGATCATGTCGCTTAACTTTTTCGTTAGAAGGAGTCTTATATAGAAAAGTCGTTTAAATGGTGTTCAATCAGCTATCTTAAACGTAAGAAAGTTATACAAGTTATTGAAATATAAATAAATATATCTTTAAGAAAATATAGTACGAACTTTTTTATCTGAACTTTAATGTTCCAAGCAAATCTATTTATTTCATTGAAAATCTTTTAACTCCAAACCTGTTTTTTGGAAAGCTTGTAGTTGACCGAAGCTGCTTGCGTTGGATAAAAAAGTAGTCAATACTTTTAGCTGCTTACTACGTCTCTGACTAAGCTCTACTAGTTGATGCTGCTCAAGATGTAGGGACTCTCCCACTACTGGGGGAATCTCCCTCTCTATATTGGTAGGTGGTTTGCTATGAGTTTCTACACATTCTCCAGCTCTTTTTTTGTCGATTATTTCAATCGTATAATGGGCCCAAGGCATTGTATTTGTAGTGTTTAATAAAGATAATACCAGATGTTGAGGCAAACACTATAATGTTAGGAGTTCTAAATAAAGTTTTTTCAACCATAGGACCAAACTGGCCATTCTTTTCTTGCATGACTATGAATAAAAGTGACTTCAAAAGACCTTTTGCTAATACAAATGGCTGAATTGTGTAACTATGGGTTAAAGAATTAAGTAATTAAGCTAATGATTCCACTTTGAGGGTTCCAATATACGACAAAGTTCGCCCTACGTGCTTTTCTAAACAGAATGCAGATTGATCAGAATTATATGTATTACTTGGATATACTATGGACATTTCTGATTTCACTTGGGTCACAAAATTATTTGCTTTTTGAATTAACTCTTCCTTACTTGTTAGTTTAGCTTTTGTAATAAATTTGTTAATTTTTCTTGATACGATTCTGTGTTTTTTTTTTAAGTTTTGTGCGTATTCTGGAGATGCTTTAAGATTTTATCGGATAAACCAACTTTTTTTTGAGCATCGAGGGCCCACTTTTTTAAATCACAATCATAAATAGGTGAAGCATCTTCAAAAATATTTTCGAAGCGTTCTAATATATAACTTGCAGTGTTATTTAGTTTCTCTAACCATCAGCTACCTTTAGAAGCTTGTGCCTTTTATCTGTATAATTGAAAGCTATACTTTCCTTTTTTTCAATTATGCTGAACAGTTTTAAATTTCTTTTTTTGTTTTCCAGACTTCTTAAATTTCACAGCTTGTTTTCTGTAATTAAAATCAATGTAAGATATAACTTTAGGTTATCCACAATAAATTCTTCTTCATCATTATCGAAGCTGTCTTCAACTACACAAGCATCAGGGAGCACACTTGACTCTTCAAAATTTAAGCTTTTAAAACTTTCAACAAACACGTCAGAGTTTTTCGAATCTAGTATTATAGATTTAATATATGACGCAAATTCTCTTTCTTCTACAAAAATAATCGATTTAATTTGATATTTAGGACCACTAAAACTTGATGTCAGTAGCTTCGATACGTTTTTTGGATTCATTGTCATGTCATGGAAAAATTGTACACTAATAGACATGAAAATGTCACAGGGTTGTATTATATGTGTAGATAAATTATATATCTCTGTGTCATTTTTGAAAAGTATCAGGAATTACTGAAATCACATAATAAACGTATATATAGAGGTAATGCCATCAAATTGTTAAAATACTCCAACAAGTACTCTAAAAGTAAGACAGTGTGATTTGCAAGTATCATGGATATGTGTTCTGACAGATAACTAATACTAAAAATTAAGATTGTAATTTTTTCGTGATTCAAAAATATTTGAATTATCTCCACATGTGTCAGGGCACGGATAAGGCCCGATCAGCTAAAAGAAGTGCGACTGACTAGCTGATATACTCATAAGCTGTTCGGCCGCCGTCTGCTCTCCCTAGCACATACCAAGATAATTGAAATATTTTTGAATTACAAAAAAACTACGATCTTAATTTGTTCAAGTATCATGGATGTGTGGTCTAACAGATAACTAATACTAAAAATTAAGATCGTAGTTTTTTTGTAATTCAAAAATATTTCAATTATCTTGGTATGTGCTAGGGAGAGCAGACGGCAGCCGAACAGCTTATGAGTATATCAGCTAGTCAGTCGCACTTCTTTTAGCTGATCGGGCCTTATCCGTGCCCTGACACATGTGGAGATAATTCAAATATTTTTGAATCACGAAAAAATTACAATCTTAATTTTTAGTATTAGTTATCTGTCAGAACACATATCCATGATACTTGCAAATCACACTGTCTTACTTTTAGAGTACTTGTTGGAGTATTTTAACAATTTGATGGCATTACCTCTATATATACGTTTATTATGTGATTTCAGTAATTCCTGATACTTTTTAAAAATGACACAGAGATATATAATTTATCTACACATATAATACAACCCTGTGACATTTTCATGTCTATTAGTGTACAATTTTTCCATGACATGACAATGAATCCAAAAAACGTATCGAAGCTACTGACATCAAGTTTTAGTGGTCCTAAATATCAAATTAAATCGATTATTTTTGTAGAAGAAAGAGAATTTGCGTCATATATTGAATCTATAATACAAGATTCGAAAAATTCTGACGTGTTTGTTGAAAGTTTTAAAAGCTTAAATTTTGAAGAGTCAAGTGTGCTCCCTGATGCTTGTGTAGTTGAAGACAGCTTCGATAATGATGAAGAAGAATTTATTGTGGATAACCTAAAGTTATATCTTACATTGATTTTAATTACAGAAAACAAGCTGTGAAATTTAAGAAGTCTGGAAAACAAAAAAAGAAATTTAAAACTGTTCAGCATAATTGAAAAAAAGGAAAGTATAGCTTTCAATTATACAGATAAAAGGCACAAGCTTCTAAAGGTAGCTGATGGTTAGAGAAACTAAATAACACTGCAAGTTATATATTAGAACGCTTCGAAAATATTTTTGAAGATGCTTCACCTATTTATGATTGTGATTTAAAAAAGTGGGCCCTCGATGCTCAAAAAAAAGTTGGTTTATCCGATAAAATCTTAAAGCATCTCCAGAATACGCACAAAACTTTAAAAAAAAACACAGAATCGTATCAAGAAAAATTAACAAATTTATTACAAAAGCTAAACTAACAAGTAAGGAAGAGTTAATTCAAAAAGCAAATAATTTTGTGACCCAAGTAAAATCAGAAATGTCCATAGTATATCCAAGTAATACATATAATTCTGATCTATCTACATTCTGTTTAGAAAAGCACGTAGGGCGAACTTTGTCGTATATTGGAACCCTCAAAGTGGAATCATTAGCTTAATTACTTAATTCTTTAACCCATAGTTACACAATTCAGCCATTTGTATTAGCAAAAGGTCTTTTGAAGTCACTTTTATTAATAGTCATGCAAGAAAAGAATGGCCAGTTTGGTCCTATGGTTGAAAAAACTTTATTTAGAACTCCTAACATTATAGTGTTTGCCTCAAAATCTAGTAAGCTTACAGCAGATTTCTCAATAAAGTGGTTCAAAGAGATATTTTTACCGAAAATTTGAGATGATTCTTTATTATGCATAGATTTTTGGAAAGTTCAAGGTTGTAATTGACGAAAGGAGTAAAAAAAAAGTAAAAGTTATCACTATACCCGCAGGTACAACTGGAATGGTTCAGCCACTCGATGTGTATAGTTTTTGCCGGTGGAAAACGTTTGTTAAGTATTTCAGCGACTTCATGATGTTACATTCATTTAACATCAGCTTAAACAGAAGAAATAATATTTTAAAGTAATAGTTTCTTGTCCACAATCAATTTTTATCACCACGATTTATCAACATGTTTAAATACGCATGAAATAAAAGTGGATATGTAACCGAAGTACCACAAAAATGTGAGACTCTAGCTCAACATTATTTTACTAACTACAATTTATTATGTGAAAAGTGTAGTGAAATAGCTATTATGAGATATAGTTGGTGTACAACGTGTATACGCATAAATACTTCTTTGAGTTAGATAGTGACGATACTATACATTATTGCGAAAATTACCAGATTGAAATAATGGTTGAAAATCTTGATTCTGCAAAAAAAGTAATAACTATGTTATCATATTTTTACTATTATTGTTTAAAATAAAGAAGAAAACTTTGAATAAAAACGAGCAAAAAAAAAAATTACAAAAATTACAAAAATTAAAAAATAAAAACAAAAAAGTTACAAAAAAACAAAAAAAAATGGAAATGTACACTCACCACCTCCTCGTGGGTAGTCGTAGGTAAAGCAAAGTCCGAGTTTCTATTTTTATAGGTTTCATTTATTTATTTATCTATTAGACCTCTTAAATTTATTTTTTAACAAATCCTAATTATTAAAAAAAATTGATCTTGTTGTAAGCTAAGTAAGAAACATAAGTAATAATACTCACTATTCTCAGGAGTAGGTGAGTTATTCCGCTTGTAGTTGGGTAGGGGTGACTTTCAAGGTTGAGGTGAGCTAAAGCATAGGTGGTTAGAAGGGTTAGCCTGCTTGTAGTGTGATATTCAATCATTTCAAGAAAAATAAGCGACCATACTTGCTGTTTCCACGGTTACGTAGATCAGCCTACTTCTAGTTTAGTAGGGGTGGTTTTTAGGAGTAAGGTGAGTTAAGGCATAGGCAGTAAGGTGGATTAGCTGGCATTAGGTGTGAAGTTCAATCATTTTTAGAAAAGCCATTAAACTCCCTGTTCTCCGGATGAAGTAAGTTAGCCTGTGGTTCCGTAGGGGTAGTCTTGCAAGGGTAGTTTCTACCCTTAAAAGTAAGCTACGGCCGCTAAAAAAACGTGTCTAATATTTTTGAATGTTATACTCTTTTACTAAGTTTTAATAATTTGGGCTGTCGCACTTGGGTAGGTTTACTTGTAAGTGGCACGTTTTTCCCTTTCGTTGTGTCATCGATAAATTTACGAAACGGATTTGTGATAGGTTTGGGAGCCTTCTCAATCTGATTTTTAAAATTCTTTTCTTCTGACTTTATCAATCAAAGCTTACGTCTAACAGCTTTTATAGATCTTATAAGTTACGGGAGAACTTTTTTTTCTTTACGAAAATCAGCCATGTTGACCAATAGATGGTAAACAAGAGACACTTAATAGTACACACTTAATAAGCATAAGTAATATTTAAAGCAAAAGAATCTTATAGTTTTTTATATCTACCATTATCGACTTCTCTATTCTTGTCAACTATGATATGTGTATTTTTCGTAACTCCCTAACAACTTACACATAACTTTTTGATTTTTTTATATGTCTTTTGAGTCATTACATGATTATGTGAAACGTGCATCGAATTCATATCATCTTTCAAAATATCACTACTAGGTTGAAATTATCTCTGACTCAATGCTTTGAAATTTACGTACAGAATTGACATGGATAAAAGCAGTAAACTCTTTTGTGCTGTCCCATGCAAAGAAGGGCTTTTACATTATTTAATTTTTTACAAGCAATGTTGTAGGATGATATTATAAAGTTTAAAAGTGCCTTACCTCGAGATATAATTAATTCATGATCGCTTCATAAAAAATAATTTACACCATCTATGGGCTATAACAGTTGTTCTTAGAACTTATTTTCTGGCTGATTCAGCGACTTTAAGTATAAATAAAAATTCGTGAATCTCACTTTGTTACAACAAGTGAAGAAAGACAGCAAGCTGTTTGTTTTTCCACAGTTTAAATAACTAGAAAATACAGCTCTTATTTTTAGTTTTTTTCACGAGGTTGCCGTGACAGCCTACTAGCCTAGTCACCTTGGTCACTCAATCACAACCTATGTGAGGGGTGTATTGGCGCACACATTTTACCGATCTCCCACCTGATATCGTACATTATCAAACCATAGACACAGTCGGACTATCTCCGGTTAACTCCTTGCTAGTTAAGCTGGCACCCTATTTACAAACTGTGCATAAGATTTTCCCGCCGCTGTGTAGCTACTCTCTGGAGAAGATTCTATATTTCAGGACATCCACTATTTGCAAGTTAAGCCGATGCTTTATGTCAAAGCATCGGATCCAGGCTATGTTCCACGAATCTCATGTTTACTGTATACTGACTCAGCTGCGACTAACATATGATACTCTTAATCGTATGTCTTTTTTCTTTTAAGCTTATTCACTATCGTATTATCTAATCTTCCCGGGCGAAGACTATGCCCTGCTTCGAAGCCTAGACGAAGACTATGCCCTTTTCTGGAGTCTGGACGAAAACTATGCCCTTTTGTCTGTTCCAGACGAAAACTATGCCTTTTTTAGGATCCCGGACGAAGACTATGCCCTTTTCTGGAGTTCGGACAAAGACTATGCCCTTTTCTGGAGTTCGGACGAAGACTATGCCCTTTTCTCACGCTCGGACGAAAACTATGCCCTTTTGGAGTCCCAGACGAAGACTATGCCCTTTTCCGGAGTTCAGACGAGGACTATGCCTTTTTCTCGCGCTCGGACGAAAACTATGCCCTTTTTTCGAGTCCAGATGAAAACTACACCCGTTTTTTCTAGTCCGTGTGAAGACTACTTATTACATTTTTTCCGAGTCTGGACGAAGATATTGACTTTTTCTGGAGCCGGGATGAAGTACAATTCATTTAAGCTCACCTACATGTGTTTTTGTAATTAGATATATAGTCAAATATACTTATATAGTGGTTGTTGTTTACATTTACATAAATAATTGTAAATAATAATACAAACTCAGGAATCGTTTTATGAGCATGGTAATTTGCAATTAATGAATATGAAAGACTCTTTTACGTTTTATTTTCAAATTTAATTTCTTTTCTACATTTTTGTTGATTATAATAAGTAACTAATATAATTATTGTAACTTAAAGTTAAAAAATTAATAAAATTTGTATAATTCGTGATATAATAAAATATAATATTCGTAAGAAAATTGAGAAAAAAGTAAACTTTTTTTTATTAATTAATGTTTGCAAGATATGAATATTTAGATTACAAAGTATTTTTTAACACAAGAATAAATTAGCAAGTTTGAATTAATAACAGTTATTGTTATGTACAATTCACAAAATCATTTAAAAAAAGCTCAAAAACTCCTTTTTTCAAACACTTACCAAAACTCCAAATACTGAAGCCGTTTGACCTGCTAAGAATAATGATGACGTGTTGTTTTTTTACAAAGACGTCTGTAGATTCACGTGCATGTGAATCTCGATGTGAAAATAAAACTTATAACAAACGTTATGACACAAGTATCGCGAAATCTTAAAATGTTTAATCGTTTTCAAAAGCTTCGTATTCGTGAGCTTCTTCCAGCGTACTAGTAGCTGTTACCCACCCACCAAAAGCATAAATCAGCAAATCTGGAGGGTTTTTTTTGTTTTAGGAAAAGTTAAACACAAGAGGGGTATTACTTAACATTGGGGTGTTTTTTAACTTAGTTTCCGTCCGAACTCGAAAAAAAGGGTATAGTCTTTGTCCGGGACCAAAAAAAGGGCATAGTTTTCGTCCGAGCGCGAGAAAAGGGCATAGTTTTCGTCCGGGTTTGAGAAAAGTGCATAGTCTTCGCCCGGGCTCGAACAAAAGGGTACAGTCTTCGTCCGGGACCAAAAGAAGGGCATAGTTTTCGTCCGGGACCAAAAAAAGGGCATATTTTTCGTCCGAGTTTGAGAAAAGTGCATAGTCTTTGCCCGGGCTCGAAAAAAACGGGCATAGACTTCATCGGGGACCAAAAAAGGGCATAGTTTTCGACCGGACTAGAAAAAAGGGCATAGTCTTTGCCCGGGACGTCGAAAGGGCATAGTTTTCGTCTAGGGCCAATTAGGGAATAGTCTTCGTCCGGGGCGTCGACATATATATATTTTTGTTGATCCTATCAAGATAACGGAGAAAATGTAAAAATGCCATATGTTTGCCAATCTACGAGTATCGATCGTACTGTGAAAATGTACGCCTGTGTGTGTGTTCAGAAGGGCTTAATCTAAAAACTTATTGGAAAATAATTGGCAAAGTCGTCCAATGAAATTCTAGAAAAAGCATCAAAAATATCGTTTATTTTGCGGACTGCTTGCCGAGCAAGCGGCGTAGAAAGCGGATGTGGTGGAAAGTGCAGCAGTTCTGCTCTCTCGAAGCTCTCAGCTACTATAGTATACTGCTGTATCCCCACCACATCTACGGTCCCAAAATGAATCATAGTTCAGATGCTCTTGTAAGGGGGATATTGGATTATTCTGAAAATTTTTTTTCAATAAATTCGTACAGTAAGCTCTTTTGAATACATACCAATGCGTACATTTTTACTGTACGATCGATGCCCGTCGATTGGCAAACATATGGCATTTTTGATTAATTATTTTGGCCAATTATCTTGATAAGTGTTAAGATTTTGTACAAAAAAAAATATATATACATGGAGGACTCAAAACCCTACAATTTGAGCTTTTAAAGATATCTCTACGACTCATAAAAGTTGAGTCATTAATTATTTAAAAATCACGAGTTGACGAGATATTCATTTATTCACTCAAAAAATAATTGTTCGAAAATTATTAATCTCAGCTTAAATTTTTCGTATTTCCAAGCTTTGCAAGTGGCTATTTTTTTCGATTTTCTTTTTACTTTAGCTTTCATTTGGCAAAAACTTTTTTTCGGTACCTTTTTGAATTTTTTTTTTAACAATGTTCCTACTAGTTTATTTATTCCAAAAGTAATACATTGCATTTCCACTATTTTTTTCTATTTATCGCAGTGAAAGACTTAACTGGAATGAGATTTCTAAAAAATCAATGATTTTTCGCTCTGGCCCATATACTATGTAATACGTATCTAAAGTAGTTAGTTATATTATACCAATAAGGTTTAACTTTTTAAATTAGTTCCTTAACATCTAGTTGAAAAATACTATAGGCTAAAAACATATTTTTGAATGATACGGATAGTTAAGGAGGTTCGGTCGTTTTTTCTAGGGCGGTGAGCGGTCCACGGGGGCTCCCATAAGACACCGTGTTAAATATACAAATCTTTTCTTAGGTCCTAAGCCTTAAAATAAGAAATTACAGATCGGTTGAGATTTGTGGTCTCTAGACAATTTTGAACAACAGAAGTCTGTTTGGGCCCACTTTGCACACCACTCTATAGTAAAGTTTTTTCTTATCATTATGCTTTATTCTGTTTCGTTTTACATTTAAATCTAATGGCTCTTTTGATGTGCAACAAAAACTTATCAAACGTAATCTTGACAGACATACAGTATGTTGTCAATAAAGAAACTATCCGCTAATTCAGTGGTGTTTTTCCATCGAGAATACGCGAAAAATTCAACTCAGCGATTTTTCCACTTGTTTCAAAAAAAAATTGCCTTTCCTCTTATCACCGTCTTTAATCCGATTTAATAGCTATATTCAGAGACAGCAAAATTAGTGTTTAGATACACCTATTTAAAACGATAGCAATTTGATGAAAGTGTCAAGAGCACTGCTTTTTTCTCCTTCTCAAGTTTTATGTCCGTTTTCTCACATTGATCACTTTTATGCTCCACTGACGCCATGTTCATACTTTATGCGACTATTTGTCTTTTAACTTTTAACGTCTTGGGGTATCCAATACACTTTTGTGAGATGTTACACTTAATGTTTCCAACAGCAGATGGTTTTTAGTACGCTTTCGATAATCTCTTTTCTTCTTGACGCTTCTCTTTGTCTTGCTCAATAGTGCTGTTTATTGTCCAGTATTAATATGATCGAAATTAGCAAATATTTTTCGACCAAATTGTATTGTAACAAAAAATCTAATCAAAAATTTATGAAGTAATTGCAGAAAATATACATTCGCAGTTTTAATAAGATAAAAAGTGATACTACTTTATTAAAAAACCACAGCATATTTAACGTTCTGATTTTCTATATGCGCAAGTAAAATTTTCAAACGATGAAACTATAACGGTGGAGTAGTGTTATCTGCATTCTAAGGTGGACGAATAGGAATATAATGTTTCGATGAGCTTTAATACAGAAACCTTTGGACCTCCAAAGACTTCCTTTTCAGAAGAAACTAACACCTGATCAGTGCATCGGTTAAGTCACTATTAATTTAAATAAGGTCGGTAAATTAATTAAGATGGTTAATAGAAGGGATCCTTGTCCTAAACATGATGACAGCAGAGGTCTGCTTCAGACGATTGTTGCACTCTGAAAATAGAAGCCAGTAAGATTGTTAATTAAGTTTCTGAGGGGAAATTTGAAATGGGTGCAAATACTTGTATACATAGGGAAGAAGGAGGGAAATCAGGAAAAAAAAGTCAAGCTTTAGAATACTTAAAAATTTCGTAACGAGTAGACCTTAAATCCAAATACTATACTTTACTGTAGTATCCGGTGACTATGAAATGACAACTTTTTCCAATATATGATTTTTTTTGATAGAAGTACCTTTAAATTAAGATATTATATCTTATATTAACTCATAAGTAAGTACCTATGCTTTTTACCAGACAAAATTTGAAAACAAAAATGTTATGAGCTCAATATATTAATGCAAATGTAAGTGCTTATGTAGACTAACAATATTTTGTTTCCTTCAATTTTAAGTATTGCATGATAAATAAAACATAAATACGTAACAGAAAAACGTTTTAATAGCACATTATTTACCATGACATATTAGTTTATTTAAAAAAAAACAAAAAGCAATACACATAGCTCTGAGTTGATTATTGTTCCAATAACTATATAGTCATATTTAAGTGCAATGAAGAAAATCCAAATGTATGCTTAAAACAGTTACTTCATTGTCATATATGATACACTGCAGAGATTACTGGTTTCTGAGACACATACTAGATATCTTATGTTTGAATAGTGGTGTGTTCAACAACACTCAAATTTTTATTGTAGTAGTGGCAAAAGTAGAGACTGAAAAGTGCTGGAAAGTTTGGATCACTTACGTTGGACATAGAACTGAAAATAATAAAAGTAGTAATTATTATTATAATAATGATTAATATGTTATCAATAACAGTAAAAATTAAGAACATTTTTGTGTTTCTTAATGTTTAAAGTTCGTAGTAGACTAATTCGTCATGTTGCTGATCAAAATTAAAAATGAATTTTTAAATCAAAATTACTCAAGGCATAAAATTATCGTTTACATTGACTATGACTATAAAATTAAAATTTCTTTGATCATTAGAGTCAATTTTTATTAGATCACTAGGGATAATGAGGCAAAAACATTGAGTAAGGTAGAGCCGTACAGCATAAAATACAGAGTTTACTAACGTGCAAAGTCAAAAATTAAGATGGTGTATGTGTCATTTAAGTAGCTTCAATATAGCACTAGTGCAAATTTAGGGGATAAACAGGTAAACTTATTTATTATGATGGTACGTGTTGGTCTCATTTAATACTAAAAAATTGTAAAAGTAAAGTATGCAATTTTTATTTATCGTTTGTCTACCACTATAAAACTTTATTTTTTCACTATAAGTATTTTTTATTTGAACACAGCAAATAATTTATTTTTAACCCTTCATCTTTTCGTATGTATACCTAAGTTACGGAATCTAAGTGTAAAACTTTGATTTTTTTGTACTTCGAAGTTTTGGCATCTTAAGTGACTTCTGTTACTGTCTTGATCATTCTCATCTGCAACTCTCTATAACGGTTAGGGACTGTAGTAATTTTTTCTGAAGCTTCTGTTTACACAAACATAAAAGAGAGCAAATATTTATATGGCGTTTTCTTAATCATATACGTTTATTGATTATGTATAACTAACGGAACTTATTCTTTCTTATGATTTCAAACTGAAGCTCGCACTTTTTTTACTCTTAAAATGGTTTCCGAGTTTTTTTCTATTGATTGTCAGTGGTTTAAAACATGATTTTACTTCACTCACCTGGTTACCTTAGTATCATACTTCACAACTATGAATTTTTCAAATTTGTAAAATTTGTTCTAAGCCTCAGAAACTACTTAAATAATTATAATATGGAAGTTTAATTTTTTTTTTAATTTTTGAGTAAAATCTCATTGCATAGTCGATTTAACAAAAAGATTTACTAATTTGTTTTCATGAACTCCGAAATGGATCGGGATCAAGAAAAATTTAATAAAAATAAGAGAGCAAGCACTTTTGATAACACTTGAGAAATCACTGAGGATCTTCAAAATAGTTTTAATGAAAGATAAGGCAGAGTACATAGTTCCTTACATGGCGATGCATTATGGCGTTATATATGAGGATCCATGATGTTTTATCGAAAGGCAGTAGTCAACAGTACTTTTAGGGGTGTCCTTAATTTCACTTTAATTGCTGAAAATTTTGTAAGCATCATAACCGTGATCTAAAATTTTTTTTAAACTATATGATACTTAATAGTTTGACCAATATTCTAATTAGTTAGAAAATATTCAAAGAAAAGTTATCATTGCAGTTATAAATATTCTAGTGATTGTTTAAGTGGCTGAAAAAGTTACTAGTAATTTATGGCTTCATTTTATGAGAAAGTTTCAATCCTCGCTGGTAAGACCGACGCACAGTGTGACAAAATGCAAAAAATGTGTCAAAATCCCTGCTTCATCTGAATTTAGCGCTGAAAAATATTTTTTAGCATAATTTTACTCTTCTGTGACTCTAGTTTCAGAATCCATTTCCGTCACGTGTCTACGTTACAGCATATATTATGTAGGTGGCGCTAAAGTTGTCATTTTACCTAAACCTGGTTATTAATATCTAATTTTAATGAATACTTTGATTAGAAGAAATAAATCAATAGAGTTTTCCAATGATTTTTTTAGGCGCTTAAAACGAAGCTAAAATTTATTTCGCAAAAAAAATTGTTCAAGCAAATTGATTAAACAAACATGAGTTCGAAAATTTTTAAGACTTAAGCAGCACATATTTTCAGTGATTTCCAAGGTTTATTGTTACAAACTTGGTATTTTTTTTGCAAAAAAAATTGTTTCAACAAAAGCGGATTCAAAAATTTTTTAATACACAAGCGGCACATATTATCTACGGTTTTCGAGGTTTCTCTTAACTCATCTGATATTTGTTTTGCAAAGAAAACTTGTTCGGACGAATTATTTCGGTAAATATTAGAAGAAAAGTTTTTTTAAGCTGGCAACAAAATAATCTATATAGTTTTTAAGAGTGATGACATTTGGTTCGAGATTTATACTACAAAATCTGTACTTTAAACAAATAATTTAAACAATTATAGAATTATAAGTTGTGTACGATATTTAAGATTAAAATATTTAAATAAATTGAAGGAGCAGTTTTAAAACTGTTTTGTGCAGTGTTACAAGCTTTCATTACGCATAGTCGTTTATGATTAAAAAAATTTTACCGCTACCTTGGGGTATAAAGTGTGGCTCTTTTCGAAAATGCAAACGGTGCAATATGCTACTTAAGATCACTCTTTGATAAATCATTTATTTTTAAGAACGGTTATAAGAAAATAAAGGTTTTTGTGTTATAATAACTCTGAGATGAAATGTCTTTAGATTTTCGCCGGTTGAAGAGGTAAACGATGATATCTTTGAAATTATCAAGTCATAAGATATTTTAAAAGTTTTACAGCTAGCTATTATATTGTTATCACTGAAGCTCGTTTTATATGGTTATCAAAATTTCTTTAGTGTATGTCATGCATTCATTATCTGATAGTATAGTGATAAGCAATACGTAAAATCGGAAAAAAATTGTACATAAATACTTAAACTACCTATTCGTTGTAACAAATTTATTTCTTACGTATAATTTTACCCATATAAATGAACGTACAATTTTTATTAAATGTCATACACTCGTACTCACAAACCCTGAAAGTTTTCCTGCAGGATCTTTTGATGTAAGTACTAGAGTACAGTTCGCTCGAATGAAAAATTTTTGCAATGTTTATTTTGACTTGAAAGAAAAAATGCTTTATGTATGTAGAAATTTATTTCCCAAAAAGATAGTTCTGCTTTTAAAATCAAAGTACTATTCGTTCATTCTACTCAATTTATTTTCTTCTCATTATATTCTACAATATTCATTTGATACATAAATTGTAATTATAAGAATGTATTATTTGAATATCTATTTAAAAAGAATTTAGACTTTATTGTAAATTTATTAATACTAATTATTTCTACGATAGACTTTATAATATTTTCTAAATTAGAAAAAAAAAGTTTTCGTGATTAGTAGTTACATACTTTAACTAACACCACGCTAATAGTAATTAATTCAGCTAAACGATCGTATACCTGAAACCGTATAGTTCACTTAGTCTACATTATTGGTCCGATGAAGTTAGTAGTGCGTGACTGTTGTAAAAAGTTTTTCGTTAAATAATAATCATCATTATTAAGTTTTGCTAGGTTTAACAAATTAATGGCGGTATCAATAATAAAAAAATTTTTTAGACATTTTTGTGTACAAGTGTTTAATTACTAAGTTTTTATCATGGCTTTGTCTTTTTCGGACAAGGACTTTATATCAGTTTTGAACACAAATGCTTATTTGTCGTTCGATGATCAAATATGTTGTGTGCTACAGTTTTTAGTTCAACATTTTGCCATGAGTCATGCGCACGCACTCGGTGTCAGGCATGAGAGGTGTGGTTTATTAGTTGGTAGCAGGTAGATGGTTCGTGATGGCGTCTCCACTCTGAAGGTAGTGAAACGGTTTGAAACATGAAGATTAGACCGGTGGAGGTGCCGGTGCGATTTGCCAGTCAAAATCTTATGCCAATAAGGGTTAAGGGACAACTAAATAAATAAAAGAGGGCGCTAGTGGATAGTTAGCCAACCAGCAATCGTTGATCGATGGTAGGCGATCGATCAAGGGTTGCTGGTAGGGATTTTTCCGAGGTATCGAGCAAAGAGAAGTAGATGGCCAAGGGAGCTCGATTTTGGCTATCTTCCGTTACGTTAGCTTATCATGGCTCAACAAAATAAAAGATTTGGAGCAGAACTAGAAGCTTGTTGTATGGCTTGCAATTTGTCTGGGGTTGCTCTCGAGGGTCTTATTGACCGGGAAGAGAGCTTTAGGGTCTTAGCTGGCTGGGTGTGATGAGGAGGCTGCGTGGGTTGATGAGAAGACTGGGGCTGGAGCCGACATCTAGAACGAGGAGTTCCTAGAAACCGAAGGTCGAGAGAACGCCAGTGAGTATGCTTTGTAAGTAGCACTGATTGATATGATGGGTACGCTTAAAAAGTTTGTAAAGAATAGAAAAATTATTTTGAGTTTTGAAAAGACGGTGGTACTGGTTTTTAATAAGGCTACTAATTGTGAGAAGGAAACTTGGACATGGGGTAAAGAAAGAATTGAGAAGGTTAATAAGTTTAAATATCTAGGCTTTACTTTTAATAGGAGAGGGGATTTTAAGGATCATGTCATTGAACTGAACAGAAATGGTGGGTTGGCTGCTAGAATAACCTGGAGTTTAGGAGAGAGGAAATGTAGAAATCATTTTTATAGAAGAAAAGTGCTTTTTGATTACCTGGTAAGAAGTACGATGGGTTATGGAACAGAAATCATGAGATGGGAGGAAATGAATGAACTGGAAAGGATTAAATTAGACTATTTTAGATGGGTATTAAAAGCAGATTTTTTTACACCAAGGTATTAACTTATGAAGGAGGCAGGTTTGAGAATCAAGATGTTTTACTGGTGGAGTAGGAGAGTCCTGATATTTGAAGAAAAAATGCGAAGCCGGGGGGACGACAGACTCACAGAACAAATGATTTTATGGCTAAAGGCCATAAGTATCGATATTTAGCATAAAAGATCTCATTTGTGATATGATTGCCTATTGTGCTTTCATAGGGTTTGAGAAGGTTTTGTATAACAATTAATTATATCACAGGGATACAATTATAAAACTTATTTATTGGTAAAATAAAATCTATTTGCGGTAATGCGTTATCTGTGATATGTAATATATGCAGAATATTTATGTAGTATTACTATTTTTGTAACTAAGTCAATTTTCTGGTTTATGCAGCATTACTATGTAAGTAACTAAGTCCATTTTCTGACTAATAAGCTGAAAACTAAATAAATAAATGATAAAATAAGAATAATGCTTTGTCTGTATACAAGTAGCTGTAGTATGCACAGGGTGCGCGAGATGGTGAAGACGATGCGTTTTCGTGTCCACTCCGGGGTAGTGGCTTCCTGAAGTTAGTGGCTATGCGATACGTGGCTAGCGGAGACTCAGGTTGCGACCAGGCTCCTTGGGGGAAATCGTCATGGCTTCTTGGGGGCATTTTTATGGCACGTCAAAGGAGTCAGTGGCAAGTATTTGTTTTTTATTAGTAGAAAAAACAACAGCTATGCAGGGTACTTTGGGCTACGGCGCCGCGCTGGGGCATGGTGGTCGTACCAAAGAGGCCAGAGCTGCGTGACTGTGTACCCGTTGCGTTGTACTTGGGATAATTGTGTGCGTGGGCCAAGCTGGCTGGATACAATGTTACAAAATTCCGTCATCCGCAAAAGGACGATACAATTTAAAAATTAATTATACCACATACTATTTTTCTACTTCCAAAATACAGATTAGACTGTAAATGCGCATTTACACTACATACACATAAATACGCTGATATACACTGATACATGATAATACAAATGTAAATTTTTAATGTAAATGAGGCGTTCCACGTCAACTCTCCTACAGCGGCACACGAGCGCCGAAATACTTTTTTTTCAGCTCACCATAATAACATTAAAACTCACTTACAAAATATTTTAAAAATACGATTCCATTGTATTTTTTTCTGAGCATCCCAATGCAACTATTGGTTTTTTCGAAAAATGAGTTTCTTACATAAAAAAGATTGTATGAGTCAGTTTTGATGTTACTATCATCAGCTGAAAAGTAGATATTTTGGTGGTTATGTGCCGCACTAGGAGAGTTGACATAAAATGCCTTATTTACTTAGTTATTCAAGAAACGGTATTTAGAGACAGATTACTTGATTTTATTTATGAATAGGTTCCAAAGGACGAAAACATGTAAAAGATCCAGGATGTGCTTCGTGAAAAATTGGGTATCTTAGTTGACGCACCAACACAAGGATGCGGCAATACTAACAGTGGCAATACTGCTCACACCTTTCTTAACAACATTAATGCAGTAGCTAAAGTTACCGGTACATTCGAAAATAACACAAAGAAGTATTTTGGATTAGTAGCACGTGACAAAATAAAATTCAATTGCAGAATTTGACTATGACCTTTTGAATATGTTCAAAGTCATATTGGCTGTTGTGTCATCAAATAAAATTATAGATACTTAAAAATTCAAATCTTCCTGCCTAGATGCAGCTAAACGATATGCTAAGTTATATTATTGGTACTACATGCTTACTACGATGCATGCAGTATTAATACACGGCTTTAAAATCATGCAAGAGCTACTTTTAACAATATACATGTTTTTGGAAGAAGCCCAAGAAACTAATCATACAATCGTTTAGTCGTTTCGTGAACATCACACAAGAAAATTTTTCCGGTAAGTAACGAACACAAAAATGTTCGCTAAAAAAACTATTCGTAGAATGTAGTTATGATATTGATGTATTATTGTAAAACAAAATCATTTTAAAGTTTTAATTTTTTATATTAATGTGGAAACATTATGATGTACAGTTGCGTTTCTTATTAGGGATTCATGTTATTGTTTATTGTCATTAAAGTACAAGGAAAGATTGCATTCACTGTTGTCAAGTACTTGATTATGTTTTATATTTTATTTTGTAGTAGAGATATTAAATAAACTTTTACATAAATTTTTAAAGTGTGTTAAAAATTATATGCTTATTTGAGCGTTGTTACAAACGAGGATATATTTCATCGGTTACATCTTAATTCCGATCCCTTGCTGTCATTAACACGAAAAGTAGAAAAGAAAAAAAATACAGATTTCACTGAAGAGATGAGATCCTTGATATTAGATAAAGCAGGTGAACAATCACAAAACTCCCCAGATAAAGAATAAATAGAAAATAAAGCTCAAAAACCATAGAAATGTGCCACTGGTGCTTTAAAAGTTTGAAATCCATGTTTGTTTAGACAATTTGTTTTCTGCAAAATAAATGTTAGCTTTGTATTTTGCAAAACACTATAAGAAACACTATTTACTTAATTTTTCTAATAAAAGTATTCATGAAAATTACATAGTAACAACCAGGTTTGGGTACAGTGACGACTTTAGCGTCACCTACACAAACTATGCTGTGACATAGATATGCAAGGGAAACGAATACTGAAATTAGAGTCAAAGACGAGTAAAACCGTACCAAAAAATAATTTTTTAGAAAATTCAGTTGAAGCGGGAATTTCGACACATTATTTGCGTTTCATCATACTGTGCGGCGTTTCTGGCCCGGCACCTGAAATGAGATCCACTAATCTCTAGCTAAAGCCCTAACACCGTTTCGCATTCACACACCGTCACAATTGTGTAATGCAAGTTAAAAATTCTGGAACTACACTGAAGAAAAATACTTTGGAAAAATCCACTCCGAAACAGTCAAGAGTCATATGGAACTGTTTCTCGCTGAAAATAGTTTTCTGAAGCAATCTGCAGTCACCGGGAATTGAACATTTTTTCCATAGAATGGTGCTGTTTTAATACCAAGTATGTTTATCACTGAGCCATTATCACGATTAAAATACTTAATAATCATCAAAGATGACAGTATACGTAACACCATGGTTTACTTCTGAAGTGTAAAAGTACTTATCAGGTTACGGGATCAAGAAAAAAATAACTGGTCCATAAACTCCACAACAAAATAGAGTTGCTGAGAGGAACCACAGAACAGCTGTTATAAATAGTACAACATATGGTCACATAGATTTGTTTGTTTGAGTTACTTTGGACTAATGTCATTTTAACAGCTAACGGCATTGAAAACAGATATCCAACAATCGCCTTAAATTTCGAAATTGTTTCAAGAAAGTAGACAAAAAGTAAGTTTCACTCTAAAATTAAAATCTGAAAGCGTTTCCTTTAAAAATTGTGGTTTTGGATCTAATGCTTCGAAATGTAAGATCTATTTTAAAATAAGATTTCACTGAGAATACTTCGGCTATCACGAGTAATGGTCCCGAGGTGTACCTCAACGATTTCGATCATTTTGTGGTACGTTGTAGTACTCAAAAAAATATTAAACACGTGTTTTTCACGTGCTAGCTCCTTGTTTCAAGGGATAAAAACCACCCCTGAAGTTCACCCTCAAAAACAGGTTTTTTCTAATATCTCGAACTATAGACACAACTCTTACTTTAAAAGATGTCAACCCCGACTTTGTTGGAATAAATGTGCAATTTTTTGCTATGTTTGAAATATAAAAATTGTTGAATCATTTATCTACAACGACTATTAATACTATAACAAACTAAAGTTGACGTGTTTGTACATCCGAGGAGAAAAACTTTTTTGTACGTTTTTTTTCTTGAGGTAATTTTTAAATTCATCCTTACATTAAAATTAATATTCTTTATTATAAATTTTTTGTAAGTTATTTTAAATTTTAAAAAGATTTACGCATTTGTTACGTATGTTCAAATTTTTCAATAAAGTAACATTGAATATCCATAGAAATTATTTTATTTTCTGGTGAATGATTGCAGGTTTAAAATAAATTACAACTGTCAACTTTTGAGTAATAAATTTTATTTTAAATACATCTTATAAATTATAATATTACAATTGACCTGGACCTGTCGATAATATTTGTAAAGTATTAAAATTAGCATTTTGGATTACTTTGGTCGGAGTAACAGAATAATGATAAATCCCATGAACGCGTTAAACTTGCTTTTTATAACACTTCAAGCACTTAACCTGAAAAATACACTAATAACAGAGCGACAACGAGATTTAAAAGAACATATTATATTAACTTTATTAAACTCTGCTGAATTAAATTAAATGGAAGTTGTTAAGGATAGAACACTTGATTTTACAGAACCTCATGAAGATGTTCAAATACAGGTTTTAGAAGATTATGGAAGAGATGGTGTTACCGATAAAACTTTTTTGCAGATAATACAATACGTTGAAAAGTTAGATCATGGTTTTAAAACAAAAAAGTTTCAACTAGACTTTTATAATAGTAGTGTTAATAAAAATTTAAATCTGCTGTTAATGCTAGACAAATTATTTATAATATAGATTAACAGAAATGGCCTCTGTAAGCACAAAAAGGATATGATCACGAAGATTTGCGTTTCAAAATGTCAAAACATTGGATAAAAAAATTTTATTGCAAGAAGAATTGTTAGGAGAAAAATTAATAAATATTATACTAAAAAAACAATAAAAGGAGCATTGTCCAATCCGTAGCTTTTACGAGTCACAGGTATATGATACAACTAACAATATCTGGTGATAGTAAACTTTCTTCCTCTCTTTTTATAGGTGCTCTAATGTTGCAATTGTAGCTCAGTCAACGAGGCTCCTCTCCCCTCAATAATAAAATTTTTTGTTACGACGCATTTTTGTTTTTGAATAAATAGCAAAAAAATTCGCTAATTACGAATTTAGTTATCCACAGTTTAAGATAGTAGGGCAATATTTTTTTATTGAACAATTTCTGAAAAAATAACTATTTTACATTTTGCAGAATATCTCATCTCCAAGGCGTTTTTCGCCATGTATGCCTTGTGATTGTTTTATTCCTCTTAAAATAACCTACAAAATGGCGGTGGTTAAAAGTTGCTACGATGTGTTGTTTAATAATAAATTGCGTTCAAAGTTGAAAAAGTTATTTTTTTCCATATTAAATATCGCAAACACATAAATATCTAAGGACTTGCAATTTTCCGAATATATTACAATTACAAATACAAGTAAGTATAATAAATGTCAAAAGAATCGGTTATAAACTTTTTGATTGATTAACGATCAAAAATTTTAAAAGAGACTAGTCGCATAATGTGCAAAAATTTTTGGTACTGTCTAATTTTAATCAATCCTGGCTTAAAAATTACCAAAAACTATTTAAATGAAATGTTTCGTTTGAATTTGAAAGAAGCCTTAATTTTTACCGATTTTATTATGATTTCTTTGACTGTATTAATTCATGACAGACATAAGAAACCATACAACTTTTTTAACTGTAAATATTAAGGTGTTGCGTGGGAAAGAGATTGGTAAGGAAGTGCGGCGTGAGAATGATCAATACTTATTTCCTTAAAAAGCTTTATTAAAGGTACCACATCTACAAAGGCTCGTCATGTTCTCCAGTAATTGTCTTCCAGTGTCTTGATTTAATAACGCTTGAGTGCCTTGATAACGTCTGACTCTTTTGATAACGCTCGGATGCCGCGATTTGAGGCTCGCTGATCATTATATTACCTTGTTTTCCTCCTGTCAGTGCCATCTTGTCATAATAGCGTCGCTGTTACCAGGGGAACTCAGTATAATGTGCCCTGTATATCGTACGTAACACGTGTAAGGCCGCAACGTCGCACAGTGGGTCAAATTGCCAAAAAGCTGGCTAAAATTTAATTCTTCAAGTTTCGAATTTGCCATTTTTTGTAATATTTACTTCTTCTTGATACTGAAGAGCATACAAATTAGTAAAAATTAGGACCCACAAAAATTTGGTCTTAAACGTACGCAGCTTCCAAGTAAGTGAATTTTGCTTTTTCCGAATTTTTTCGATTTTTGTGTGATTTTCGTTTCTTTAATTAGTTGTCAAATTTTTTGGTTTGATTAAGCTATTAATTTTTTTTTTTTTTTTCTATATTATACACAATATAAAGAGTCAATTTTCTTATTGACTTATGAAAATAAAAAAAATCTTTAGGTGTTTAATTGTACTTTAAGAAAATGGTATATTTATACAAATATTTAAAGACAACGTAGAAAATCTAAAGGGTTTTCACGAGCTTTCACAGGTTCTCTAGCGATTTAATATACCTGAACATACGTAGAAAGTAAATCCATCAAAAAATCTTGCCCATTTTTGACCCTCTTTCAATAAGATGAAAAATCATTTCTTAAGTAAGCACAGTAAGCACAGTAAGCACAATAGTCCGAGGGCTGGATCTTTTCTGGTGTACAACCAGTCTGCACCTGATAAATAAAGGTTTTTTATGAGTTTTTTTAAGTGTATATTTTAATGCAGAATTCGAAACTATTTACAGTTTGTTTAGAGTGGTACAATTTTTCAAAAACGCAATTGCTTAAACAATAATAAAAATATTCAAAAAAATCAAAATTTTGGTTTGAAACATTTTTTTTCTAAGAATGTAGCATATTTTAAGAAGAAGAAGTCTCTTGTAATTTATTTTGTAAGAAGCTTCTAAAAAAAGTTATAAATTTTTTAAGTCCCTAAATCAGGCATTTTTCATCAACTGTAATTGTTAATATCTTTTGATAGAAGCATTTTACAGAAAAGTATCAAGAGAACATTGTTACTTCAAATGGATTAATAAATCAAAAACATAAATTTTTTCAAATATAAGTAACACTTTTTTAAATTTGATAAAATAATTGCCTTTTTTTAAACAACCATGAACCTAAACTGACACCACGCTATTAGGTATAACCGTGTAACTTAGAATTTCGCCCGGTTCGATTAGATTAGAACTAGCAAAGATAAGATGCAGTTGCATAGTACAAAGAAAGAGATCTACCAATAATCTACTATAATATTATTGTTATAAGTAATATTGTCTTGTCCATTGTAAATTTTCCGGCATATATATATAATTTAACGATAAATAAAATAAAACGGTCTGAAATCCATTATGCTTACCTGAAGACCACTGAAAAATTACAAGACTTAACTGCAAGACCAGTTAAATACCAAAATAGATTCAACATGTAACAGCAACCCACGTGAGTTTAATTTAGTCTTTAAATATAATACGCATTTATTGTTATCATAATTAAATCATAGAAAAAGAAGAAAACGCAAAAAGAGGAAGAAAATCAAAGTCATTTGGCGAAAGTTCTGATCGTAGTAAAAGACGGAAAACAGAAGCTCTTCGTAGTTCAAATAGTATAAATGCGTAAACGACTGCAGCATCAATGGCCTTACGTTCTATTGGAAATAACGATGCTGCAAAACTGTTAAAGGAAACCACAGAAGGTTCTCGAAATCGCGCAAAAAAAATTATAGATTCATGGGAAAACTCACATAATAATATTACTAAGTATACGCCTGAAGAGGCTTTAACTTTTGTAATTTAAAACCGCTTTACTAAGCGACAATACGAAGCCGTACGTCAAAATGCAAGAGCAAAAAATTGAGATATCTATCCAACTTACAAAAACATCGTAAAAGCTAAAAAAGCTGCTTATCCAGCTGATATTTAAACAACGGAAAAAACTTCTGAAATTTTATTGCAGTCTTTGTTGAATAATACTTGCAGTTGAATACTTCATAGTCTTCCAATTTCTTATGCTGAGCATGAAAATAATTACTTGTTAATATTGAAATATGGATTTGACGAGAGTTCTGGATACTCCCAGTATAAGTTATCTTGGCACGGATTTACCGCGAGTGACGAGAGTTTATTTCTTACATCAATAGTTCTATTGCAATTAAAAAATATAGACACTGGTGTGGTAGTGTGGGATAACCCAAGGCCATGCTCTACAAGATTTTGTCGACCTGTAAGATTGCAATGGCAATGCGAAATCAAGGATTTAATCCATCAAGAAAATAAGAATTTTGAAAATGAAATTTCTCATCTGAAACTGTTTTCTGAAAAAAACATAAAAATACTATTTTCACTCCATTTGACTACAGCTGATAATACGGTTAATAGGTTTTTATTCATATCAAACTTTTGTTAAAAGGTTATTAAATAGTGAAAAACATTTTTTTTCAAACAAATTTTTGTCATAAGAAACTTAAAAGTTCTCATGTATAACCTAAAAACAAGAAAAAAAAATTACAGAAGTAAATGATCAAGCATTGTCTTACAGCTTACTCATCTTACACTCTTGGCTGCACTTATACGATTGCTGCCTGTATATATCTTACCAACTGGATTTTAAGCAAAGGAAAGTTTGTTTATACAATATTTGTTATCGAAAAATTAACAATCATAAAAGTATTTCAATTGATAGCACTATGTGGACTGTTGAAAATAAAAACGAGTGTACATATTATTTTTACCCGAAGATTTTTAGGCTACAGTAAAAAATGGGTGTAAAGAAATAATGGAAAATCGAAGAAAAGAAATTCAAAATCAATTTTTATCTCAGTTGTCATTAAGGGTTGACTTTCCAAAACAAAGGTTTGGAAATACTAACGACGGAAACACCACCGCTCAAAGATTTTTTGAGAACTTTCCAAAATCTGCAGAAATAACAGGTACAAATAAATATTTTTGTCATTGTAACTATTTTTGTAAAAAGATTCATTTTAATTGACTTGTTGTTAGGGATTGACGATAAGCTAATACAGAGATTTTATAATATACTTATAACAATAACTTGTGGATATACAATTAATAAAATCGCTTTTAAAAAGTATTGCTTGAAAACCGCAGACCAATATGTAATGTTGTAGTCTTGAAATGACATGCTACCAACGGTTCATAAGGTGACTTTTTTTCACCTTATTAGCAGACTACAGGGTATAAAATTTATAAACCACGACTCAAGTTTGAAACAACTGAAAAAGCTCTCCATTTTGCAATCTATCGAACAGGAATGATTAGTTTATCACCAATATTAATTTCGACCTTTGTACGTGTTGGGAAAAAATCTTATTATCTACTAACCTGTACTGCGTTCCAGATTTTAATTAATGGCGCATCAGTGATGCGACATTGCGTATTACCTCTTGGTCGATTTTCAGAAGTTCAAGAAACTTTACACAAGGTTACAAAACTATTAAAAAGAGACAACAGCAGGAAAATATCGCGTACTAAGACTAACGAAGATATCATTCATGGACTTCTTTTACACTCGGATCCTTACATTTCATCATTATGAATTAAACCTAAGAAAACAAAGAAGAAATTTTCAACTGATGTTTTAAAATTATTAACAGATACTGGTTGTATTACAATTTCCGCTGACAAAGAAAACGAAACTAGTGATTCCGAATCAGAATTAGAGTTTGATTAAATACTAATATTTAGTTTTCAGTTTTTGAAATTTCATAACAAGAAAAATAAGATAAATGAAAACTTATAAACAAAAAATTATTTCTTACTTTCAATTTTTACTTCTTTATTATACATCTAGAAAAATATTATGAAGGGGTAATGGGGGTGAATTTTTGTATGTTTGATATGAAATTGGTAATCAGCAACCTTAAACATCCCTGAGTACTGAATTTTATATCAATTACTTAATTTTTTGATTTTTGACCAGCTTTTTGGCGATTTACCCCACTGTGCGTTGTCGACCTCAATGATGCTGACTATTTAATTTATCTAGTGTTGAGCCTATAGACTTGTTTGCAATCGTGCGTGTGTGTGCTGTGCTATATTCTATTGTCTGTGTTGTTAATATAGTTTAGTATTTCACACTCATCCCTCCGTTCAGTTGTAGAGAACCGCTGTTCTCTTTACATTAATATTCTTACTCTTCTAATCATTCAGTCTTCCCTCATTCTGTGTTGAGTATATTACAATATTAATTGTGTACGCGCGTTGCCTTATATAATAATTATACATGAAATTGCTGCGAATTGGGCATATGCTTAAGACTACTTTACATTAAGCGTTGTTCATGTACAAAATAATGAATTTGGAATTATACATGAAGTTTCTATTTTATAATTTCACATATACCTGTTCATCATTTACTTATTTTACAAAAAAAAATTTCCATACAAATTTCTTACTATCAGTATACTTTTGGACTATTATACTTTTATTCTCTTTAGACAAGAAAACTATTACTTGTCTTTGTCTTACAGACTGCGCCCACCGATACAGTCGAGCAACTCTTTGAGCTCATACCTACTTATTTTCTTATTGATTTATTATCGTGTGATCGACGATGGTACTTTTTTTTATATAATTAAACTTAATATTACTTTACCGTCATCACGTATTTTGGAAAAAAGAAGATTCTTTCTTGTATTCGTTCTACGGACTGCACCCCCCAATACAGTCGAGCGACCTCCGGAGCTCACTCTTATCTGCTCATAATTGTTATTAATGGTATCATCATTCTTATAATTATTATTATCATAGCTGCCATTGCCCTGTATTGTAATTAATAGTAAGTTGTTTTTTTATTTATTTTTTTTTTTCATACAATTAAACTTAACATAACCTTCTCAATATTGCATATATTGAAAAGAAAGAAAATTCTTTCTTAGGCTCGTCCTACTAACTGCGCCCCTCAATAGAATCGAGTGACTCTCGGCGCTCATACTTGTTGTCTCACAAACTTTAATCATGTATTACGGCCAACGGCAACTCTATTACTCGTCTGGAGGGTTGCAGTCACCGCTCTGCTTGGAGTTGTACTATT
Organism: Copidosoma floridanum; assembly: GCF_036245765.1. Lineage (NCBI taxonomy): Eukaryota > Metazoa > Arthropoda > Insecta > Hymenoptera > Encyrtidae > Copidosoma > Copidosoma floridanum. The sequence continues at coordinate 14,105,492 of NW_028321881.1, forward strand.
AGCGCGGTCTGAACTGCTGCCAATTCTCGTGCTTCTTCTGGAGTTCCATGTTTTTTTGAAATCATTCTATACGTATTAATAGTAGAGCCCCCCGATCTTTTATGTATAAGAAAAAGAAGTCCCATTCTTGCGATTATTCACCTTCATCATATAATATTGCTATCTATCCGTTGCAAGCTCTGGTTCCTAACTATGGTCACGCGTTTTAGTCTCTGTGTTTAATACCTATTCTAACACTATTTGTACTCTATTGGTAGCTATCGATTTAAGTGTATCACCGTATGTACCGTATCATTTATTTTATCTTCCCCGGGTTATTGGGTTGTTAAGGCTTTTCCTAATTCCACATTAACTTCTTTGTGTATCCCTCTAGATTTAAATTTATTTAAATCTACATTTACATCTCAGCCTATAACTTTTTTTGTTGTTTTTTTTTTTGTTTGCTTTTCTCCATCTATTATATGTACATTTGGCCTGTGAGTTAATTCTACACTTATAAAGTATATCTCCTCACTAAAGAGTGCCACAATCGCCCCTTTTTCGCTTTGTTTTTTCCTATCCACGTTATGCAAATTCTACTGTTGATTAATGTTATTAATGCTTTGTTCCTGCGTACCTCCCCATTATAGTTGTTTTTTTGTGATCTTGCGTATCTGAGTCTACTATATGTAGATATCTGGTTCGCAAAAAATTTTATCGTAACCTAGTTAATCCCATTTTTGTTTGTATTTTCGCGCTGCGTCCGAGGGCCGCAAAAATTTTAAACGAAGTCGAATATTTAAGTCTGTGCCTCCGTGCCCTTTACCGTGTTAACATTCTCTGGTGGTGCTTTTACGATACAGGCTTTTTTGATTTTATCAACCTTCAATACTCTTATTTCGTTGCCTCTCTGTAGTTTTACATTTTTGGTGACATAATCAATATCTGTTATTCCGTACGGGCTCTCGTATGGTAAATTATATTTACTCTTCGATGGCTCTTTCAACACACAAATGACTTCTCCATCCAAGAAATATCTTGAATATCCTGTATTCAGTTTGCGGTCATAGAAATACTTCGATCGGTATTTCACTTGAAATTGGTTTATTGTTGCTATGGTTTTCATTTCTGTCAGGGTCTCAACTAATTCTTCGAAATTTTTGTTTAAAGTTTGGCCCTTGGTTGGCAGTTTGACAGTAGATGGTGTTTTAGCTCTTTGTCCAAAATCTAATTCGTGTGGTGAGTATTCCGTACTCCGATAATCCATGGTATTACATGAGTGCATGCACATCGGTAATTGTTGGTTACAGTGATCATTTTGTTCTACGTAGGGCTTGATGTACTTCGTGAGAGTATAATGCATACGTTTGATGGCGATGTTTATTTGTGGGTGGAATGCTGTGCTGCCCATCTTGTCTATTTTAAACAATTTTGCAAGTTCGTCCATGCTTTTATTTATAAAATACGTGCCTCGGTCCGATAATACATGTGGCGGTGGCCCAAAGAAGGCTATAAATTTATCTGTAATCGTTCTTACTGTTTCTTCAGCTGTTGCTCAGGTCATAAGTACGAGGACGATAAATTTCATTAGCCAGTCTTGCATAGATGGTAATGTGTGACTACTAATTTACTGAGGGTTTACTGATGGGCCTGTAGAAATCTATAAAAATATTTTCGAACCGTCTACTTGGTGTGTTGGTGATGAGCATGGCTTGTTCCGTTTTAATTCATACGAGTTTTTTCGTTTGGCATGATGTATATTCCAGAATAAATTGTCTCACATCTAGGCTCATGTTACTCCAGTAGTAGTCTTTGACGATCCTTTTAAATGTCTTGTTTATTATCCTATGTCCACCTATTGCCACTTCATGGTATTCCCTGATTATTTTAAATCTTTGATCTTCTGGTGGGATTACCAGAGTGTTCGTGCAGAGTACTGCTGCCAATCTAATATCTTTAAATATTTCCTCAAAGGTATCGACAAAGTATTCCCACTGGACTAGATTAAGGATCGCTAGTCCCTAACGATACCAATCGTTCTTATTTCATTTGCTACTATCACATCTTAAAGGGCCTTAATACGTTTTTTAATGTTCGATTGAAGCACCGCTTCTTCAAAATGCTCCTTTGCATACATGTGAAAAATTTTTGATCTTCTTGAATTTGTCATTTTGGCTTTTTCTACGCTTCTTTCTTCGTTATTTATTCATGTTAAACCAATGTAACCTTTCTTGTGCAGTACATCTCTGGCCTCTGTGTTTGGTACTGCTTCTGTTATTGTTATAAAAGCTAGATTGTCGAAGTACTTAAATAGGTGGCATTATCATAAAACCCAATACTACAAGAGCGGAAAAGAATTCCAGAGCGGCCTCGCCAAAAGCTACATCAGCTAGAGGACGAACAAAAGAATGAAAAACTAGCCGATAGCAACGGATCACTGGTGCCCATATTCAGAATACGGTTAACTCTTAAGAAGAGAATTCAAGGTTATCCGAAGAAAATAAAAATCCATTGTACCAACTAAAAAAACTCAAACGTCATAATACAGAAAAAGAAACAATATTGCGGTAAGAATTTTCAAAGAGGTTTAGATATGAGTTCAGAAGGTTAAGAACACGGCAATAAAGACTCTGATTCGAAGGAGTCTTATGAAAAGAATTCGCCACCGCATACCAGTGCCCTCTTGCCACAGTAGCCTCACTGTTACCAGCGGAAGTCAGTGTGATATTTCCAGTAGATATGTAGGTAACAAAGAATCCACTTTTACACAGTTAGAAAGCTTATATTTATTTACGAATTCAAATTAAATATCCTTCACTGTAGGATCTTCCAGAGCCGAGATATTTTTTTTTTTAATTCGTGAGGCGTTAATTATTAATAGATTTGGCTCTTATCGAGCAGCGTTGGATCAATGGTAAGCATGCTTGTTACTGATACAACACTGCTCTAGGGGTCGTGGGTTTGATTTTTTGAAAAAATGGGTTCGAACAGTTTTTGAAAGAATCTGTAATCATCGGAAAAAGTTCCTATGTAACTCCAGCTGTTTCAGGGCAGGTTTCTCCAAGGAATTTTCCTTCAAAGTAATTCCAGAGTTTTTTCCTTGCCTCACAGGTCTTCGCGCCTGGGTGAATGCGAAACAGTGTTAGGAGGTAGGAATTAGCCGATCCGATGCACCAGGCAGCGATCCCCGGCCTTACCAGTGAGGAGTGGACCCTAAAACATGTTGCTTCTCCGGCGACGCTTATTGGCCTGGATCCGATGCTTCGGCAGAGCACCGGCCTAACCAGCGAGGAGTGGACGTCCTAAAATATGGAGTCTTTTCAGGGCAAAGGCTTTACAGTGGCGAGTGGACCTGATGCACCATTAGTGCAGAGAGTGTCAGCTCAACTGGCAAGGTGTTTTACCGAAGATACTCGCACTGTGCCTATGGATTAGGAAGGGTTAGAAATGGATGCGGCAATACACCCCCACACATAGGTGGTGAGTTGGTGGCCCCAGCGACTAGAACAGTACACTGTCGCAGTAACCCGGATATAAAAAAAATTTTGCCGTACCGTGTGCTGTCAATCGCTTTTTCTCCGTATGTTTATATACATTTAGTGTTCACGTACAGTGTGCAAATATTTCATTATAAACAATACAGGTAGGTAAATAACTCTAGTGCTTGTAGGTAAACTAGAAACTTAATACGACCAATAGGTATACATGCAAATATTTATACACCTTTTATCATTGTATCAAGAGGCGCATATGTATAGATGGCGAAACTTTTTATATAAGCACTCTTAGTATTATTTGTACATGCCTTTTCTCAATCTCAAATATACTGAAGATTCATAATACAAATCCACATAATTGCTTTTTCAAAAAATTTTCTTAAAAATGAACAATCAAGAGAAAAATATTATCCCTAGGTGCAGATTGAACACACAATCTCTTGTTTATGAGACAGTTTCTCTACTACTTGAGCTACCGAGAAGCCGTATATTCACTCACACCGTAAGTTTGGATGAGTTCTCATTCTTAATTATTAAAGCTGTCTTTCACCTAAGCTCAATATAGTAGGTATATGACTAATGCTTGTAGGTAAACTAGAAATTTAACACGACCAATAGGTATACAAGCAAATATTGATACGTCTTAGATCATTGCATTAAGAGGCGCATATGTATAGATGGCAGCACTTTTCATACAAGCATTTTATATCATCCGGGCTTTTAATTGAGAAAGACTAACTGAATGGGACGAAGGTGAAGATCGTGTCTACTGAAAGGTTCTATTATAAATACAATCAAATTGGATTAATTAATGTGATTATGCAAAGCTAATCACCGTTTGAGTGCTCCAAATCTTGACTTTAGCCCAAATCCCCCCTTTGGTCAATATTAAAAAAGGAGACTGGCTCATAGGCTAACCATATAGGTTAGCCCCCACTTGCAGGAGGCAGGAGGAAAAAAAAAGGGTATAAAAAATAAAGCCCGTAATTATCAGGAAAGTGATCAAAGTGTTGATTTCATGAAAGGTATCACCAATGCGAGCAACAAAAGAAAAATCAATTTCTTAAAAGATGATGTGTTGTCAAGCAATACCGTTTTTAACGAAGCCCCGAGTGAAAAGGCGCCAAAAAAAAGAAAACAGAAGCGTTGGCAAGAGAAGGTGACCGAAACAGAGGCTGCAGCTCCCTAGCAGACGCTGGACGTTTTCAGTGAGAGAGAGACAGAAAATTGACAATGTAACAATATAAAAAAAAATATAAAACAAGTAAACCCTTAATTTCCCCAGTTATCAAATGAAAATTTAATTTACAAAAATGATAATAGAGGCCCGTACATTGTCTGGATATCTAAAGCAAAAGCAGATGGTAAAAACACTAATATGATTAGTGTTGGTGTAATCCTAAAGGACAAAAAACATACTTTTGACGTGATAGAGCAAAGAGGATTCCGGAATATCAAAGTCATGTGCAGGACGATATAAATCGCAAATAATATCATACTGGATTCCACGCTAAAAAAATACAATTTAAAAGTATTTGTCCCTATTTATCGACGTTTTAGAAAGGGAATCATGAGACACGTTCCTACTAACAAAACAGAAGGAAAATTATTTGAGGAGATAGAACCGATAGTTAAAATTAACAACATATGTAGACTAAATATGCGCAACAAATTTGTAAGCAGCGAGAGCAGTAATAAATGGGTACACAGTGAAACCATTTGAATCACATTTGTAGGTCAAACTCTTTCTCACTATGTCATCTACAGTGGCCATTATATTCAAGTCGAACCATATGTACAAAAGCCTACACAGTATTTAAATTGTTTTGATTTTGGTCATGTTACCTCAAAATGTAACTCAGACCCAGAAAAAGTTAAAGATAAGGCAGCATGTATCATATGTGGTAAAAAAAAGCATGAAAGTACACAATGCAAAGGCCCTACTCCATCATGCAAGAGTTGCCAAAGAAATTATGAGAGTATTTTCTCTACCTGTCCAATATACCAACAGCACTACAAGGTTAATATTTAAATGGCATACGATGCAAAATCTTACTAATATATAAAGCAAAGTCACTAAGACCGTTGTAATTGCTAACTGCAAAAACTACTAAACCAATTTTGCTGAAATTTTGCATACCGATTCTTGACACTTCATGGACGGTTTTAGCATAGTTTTTATCTTAAAAAATTTATTAACAATAACAATAAATAAGTTCAAAGTTTCCAAAAATAAGCCAGCTTTTCACTTCAGTTCAGTAGGATCCGCTAGGTTCCGTGGACATAAAATCGAAGCTACCTGCAACATAGTTGTATAAGTGTGATTATACCAGGCTGGAGCGTCTCCAATATTTCTGCTGTCGTCTACCAGCAGTTTATCGAGCTGCATCGAGAATGTAGATGATAGTCGTGCAGCTGGATATCCCGGTTACCGACGACACTCTTCTTTAATGAGCAAGTGACATAGGTCTACTTCCACCCTAATCCTCCAGGATTGACGACTGCTACCAATGTATAATTATTCAAATCGATAACGTCTCTGGCGGAATACCAAGAGACGTGTCTAGACAGAGCACAACCTGTCTAGTACAAACTGCTCCAACACTTCAGCGTCATTTGGCCGTTCCACCATCCGGCTTGGTGCTGTCAAAGAATTTTTTACTACTAATGTAAACCAGGGAAGGCAGCCCTGAAGAGCACGGGTAGCCACAACAGCTTCCTTTTCAGTGGTCGTCCCAACGGGATACCCACAGATAAGTTATTCTCTAGGCCCACTTTCCCGATTAACGATGAGCGGTTGGTTATCTGGGGAACGACTCGAAGACGAGATATTCTTTAGCCAGTGGCATATCTCCCTTCATCACAGCCTCCGTACGCAGAAACTTCAAGGGTAAGAGTCAAGCTATCCGCAGCCAGCTCTTCATCATCAAGAACAATAAGGAATAGCTGCAAGTTTCACCACTGGCCCTTTTCAGGGCCATTATAAGTATTTACGTTCCCTACTTAATCAACAATCTCATCGGTTCTTTTAAGGGCCACCTAAGTTTAAGCTACCTTGCAAACAAATACACTTTTACTACCATTTCCGGAAGCGATTCGTGGACTGAAGCACTATGTTAACTAAAGACGGCCACTATTAAAGGAAGTCAGTCATTCACTGGCAGTCATCACAAGCGAAGTTGTTCTTTGCAAGGCTAGGAAGCCCAGTGATCAACGACCCTATATTATTCACTTGACTCTTAGCATTTAACCAGGAATCATCGATCCTCTTCAAGGTCTGCGCTGGGCGACATAACAGCTATAAAGGGAAAGAAAACTTGAGACAACAGGACAGTCTCCAACGGGCAAGCAACACGAACCAATCTCCCCATCTAAGATCACCAAAACAATTGAGTCTGCAAAAAAAGGTGCTTTAGACACCAACGTCTTCGACGTTATACCAGGAGACGTTAGGAAAGATCCCTACAACTAGCTCCAAAGCTTCGGACTTTGTAATTTTTCTTCCGATCAGACTAAGACCTAAATAGCAGGCCAGAGAAAATAACCCTGAGATATTCAGTCAGTCACAATTGCTGTTAACTTCAGTCAAGAAAGAGTTTACTTAAGAAGCTCACCGGTCTGTTAGGGCCATCGGACGTTGAACTACCTTGCCAACAAATATATTAGAACTTAACAAAGTTAACAGAAGACAGCCTTTAAGGGTCACAAAAGTCTTAAGCATGCCAAAAGTCGCAAGAGGGTGAATTGGAAGAAAAACTTCAAATGTATTTAATGAATACAATATTGGGCGTTAAGAAACTGACGCAGAAAATTTATCAAGATTAGAAGAGCAGCATCAAAATCAACAAATAAATAATTCATTACGTGAGGGATCAGTTTTTGATTATACGCTTAGAGTGATCTCTGAAATCTTTCAGATTTTTAAATAAGTAGAAATTGTACTTGTACTTTTGTGGCAAAAAAAAAATTTGAGATTAAGCTGCAGGACTTTTTTGCTCTAGTAATAAAGTTGTGAGATAAGAAAAAAAAATTTTTTTTTAGTATATATTTTTTGGGAGTTTTAAATCTTAACAGCTTCAAAAAATAGCCCTTTTCGTAAATTATATGGGAGAAACTGAAAAATCAACGGCCTCTTATGGCCAACCATTATTTTATGGCATAAAGAACGCACGGTACTTTTCAGCATAATTAAATTTTTTTAATTTTTACAGCTTATGATTTGACCAAATAAATTGTATGCATTCCGAATACATACGTTTTAAATAACAAGAGTCTTATTCTAAGAAGTGTCAGGAATAGATGTAAAATTTCTAACTCAAAACGTTTCACATTACATGTCAACACACTACGGTGTTCCATTTAGTAAGTTTCGGGCGAAGCTGGAACGGGGGGCCGCTAGTCCCTAACAGAAGCAAAGAAAGAAGTTTTTGGAAATAAAACAAAAGAGGCTCTACTAGTAACAAAAGAAAATTTTTTAAGGATGAGAGAAGCTGAGAGGAGATTTCCGCTAAGCAATATTAAAACAAAATTTAGTGAAGTAGTGAAAGAAGGAGAAAGCAAGAATGGAAATAAAGAACAGAAATTATACAAAACATCAGAGGAAAGTCGAAATAGTCAGAAGAAAGCTCAAGATTTTAAACAAAGTACAAATGAACATTCAGAACAGGAGAAAGGTCACACTATAAATGTGCAGGAAAGTAATCAGGAGATAAAAAATATTGTACAAAAATATTTAACCGACGAGAAAATAGCAGCCTTTGCAATCAGCCAGCTTGAGGTTGATCCAAAAGTTTTTAACCGTGCTGACACTCATGCTTATTGGAGTCAACTAAGGAGTGGATTACGTCAGGATCATTACAGTGAGGAAAATCATAACAGTGAAATTGAAAAAAAAAACTTTACTTAAAGACTGTAATTATAATTTTAATTTATCACTTCACTAAGTTAAATTATAAGTATAATTTTAAGTATGAGTTAGAAGAAAAAAAAAATTTGTCTTGCACTTGGTTATGATTAAAATAACCATCCTGCTTTGAGCCTAATATAAACTAAAAACCTAAAATGAATTTCATACATAATAAAGAAGCATATCCTAAAATCTTGCAGTTGAATGCAAGAGAAATTGAAAATAAATTAGACATCCACAATATTAGCTAAGAGTAGGATATATTGATAATCATCGAAAGCTTTTTGAAACCTAAGGATGATATAAGTTTGAATGGATTTGTAACGGTACATTTCGTTAGAGATTTAGGTAAAGAAAGAGGAGGCATTGTATTTTTCATTAAAAGAGATATCGTCTTTGATGTGATGGACTGGAAACTAGAACTAGATAGCCTTGAAAGGAGGGGTATTGTGTGTTGTCGCTTGTTATAGGTTACCCACCGCAGGAAATAACTTAACTTTTCGAGAACTGACACTACTGTCTGGTAAGATTACTAGCTTTAACAAATTTGTTCTTTTAGGTGATTTCAACAGTCATAATCCTTACTGGGGTAGATCAAAAACTTGCTTAAATGGCATTACCTTGGCTGAATCCCTTGATCCAGATCAATATTTCCTTTTAAATACAAATGATCTTACACACTACTACTTTAACTACAATGACACGAATTCTTTAACAAAATTTTCTAATGTAGATCTTACCTTGGTGTCTATGAACATGGGATGATTCATGGGGTAGTAAGCACTTTTCTATTACAATTCAAATGAACTCCTCAGTTGAAAAATCACACAAAGAAGTATATAGATACCAAAATAAATAAATTGACTAGGGCAAGGTGAAAGTTAGCCTCGTGAATCATGCTGAACAGTTTAACAAATTAGAATTCATTAACTCAAGTGCAATAAGCAGATATGATTTTTTCACAACCATCTTGGAACATTGCATTATAGAATCCTCTCCAGTTATGAAACAACAAAATCATTTAAAAGTTAACAAAAACTCCAACAATAAAAAAATTTGAGAAAGTGTGGTGAAACAAGGAATGTTCTCAAGCAGTTAGGTTAAGAAAAGCAGCATTTAAATCATTAAGATTCAGGGTAAATATAGAAAATATAATAACTTACAAAAAATCTCAGCAGAGACAACCGCAATTATAAAAAAGGGAAAAGAAAAAAGCCCTTCAATCCTTCGTAGAAACAGTAGGCCCCTTCACTCTAATAAGTAAGGTTTGGAAAACCATAAAAAATTTTAAAACAGGTTGTCAAAAATCAATGTCTTTAATCGGTAATGGCAGGTTTATGGATAATGCTAGGCTACTTTTAAATGAACTCTGTAAACCTAAAGATAAAAAGTTCAAAAATTTCAGCGTAGACTCTTATAATTATTCGAAAGATCATGACGCCTTTTTTAATACATCATTTTCATATGAAGAGTTTAAAATAGCTTTGAAGTCAACCATGGATAGCTCATCTCCTAGAGTAGATAAAATTAATTACCAAATCTTGAAGGCACTGTTAGAATTTTTTAAGCGAGCCCTACTGGATATTTTTAATGACATAATTATAATTGAAAGTAGCTTCCCAGATAAGTGGAAGAAAAATCTTATTGTATTTATTTCTTCTCGGGGCAGTAGTAAAGCTCGACCAATATCCATGTCTTCATGCATACTTAAGCTTTTGGAACAAATTATAGTTGCCAGGATAACATGGTACACTGAATACAACAGCCTTTTGCTAGACTGTCAATTTGACTTTAAAAAAGGAGAGTCATGTTCAGATAATCTAACTATTCTTAAATGTGATATTCAAAAGGCCTTTCATGAGAACGAAAAGTTAATAGCAGTATTTCTGGATATCAGAGGGGCTTTTAACAGCGTCATCTTAGACATATTACTAAAAGATCTGGCTAAGATAGGTCAACCCAAAAATAATGTAAAATAAAAAATTCTTAAAAAATTTGATCTATGATAGAACCCTCATTTTAGTTTACTTAAACTTAGATCAATCCAAATCATATTCTACAAACTTAGGCCTTCCACAACGAGTGGGATCCAGTCCGATGTTATTCTCTATATATACTACGTTTATCTTCAACTTAGCCAAAAATGGTATAAAAATTATCATGTTTGCAGGTGACATTGCCATTAACGTTGTTCATAAAAACGCTCATCAGGCTGTAATCATACTAGAAAAAGAAATAGCAAAACTCTATAAAGCTCTTCATGATAGAAATTTTATTTTAGCTCCAGATAAATGCAAATTAGTTATCTTTAGCAAAATTAAATTTAAAACAAGTAACCTGTCTATAAAAATATATGGTACGATTATAGATCCAAGCAGACTAGTCAAATTCTTAGGAATGGAATTGGATTATAATCTGAGCTAGCTATCTGTTATAAAGTATACTAAAAATAGGTGTAGATTTCCGTGTTAATCCTTAGAAGCTTGAGAGGAGTATGGTGGGGAGACGATCCTAATATTTTATCAATGTTGTATAAATCACTAGTAAGGTCAAAAATGGGAACATGGTGCGTTCCGTATTTCTTCTTGCAAAGAAACACATTTTTCAATTCTTAAAAAAGTCCAAAATGAAGCTACTAGAATAGCTTGAGGGTATAGTAGGTTAACTACCACAAATACTATAGTTGCTGAATCGGAAATCGAGTATTTAAAGTACAGGTTTGACAATTTAGGTTATAGATACATCCTAAAAAACAAATCAATGTATCCAAACTTAGTAATTATATCCATTGAGCAAGTTTTTGAAATTTCTGAACATCCTTTATTAAAACATAATCTTCATAGATCTAAAATCTTAAAATGTTATAACAATATCTGGCATCAAGAAGGGTCAATATTTAGAACAGAAAGTATTACAAATTTAATGTAACTTATGAAACACTATTTTATTGCCCTGTAGCTAATCTTGATCTAGGTAATAAAATTCAGAAATCCCTTTATCCGAACAACTTATTCAAACAATTATTCAGTAACAACACTTTCATTTCTATTGACACAGATGGATCCATAATTGATGATGATGGAAATTCTAAAGTAGGTTTCTCAGTTTGATCAGATCATCAATTATTTAACATTGCAAAAAATCTACCAGACTTGGCATCAGTTTTCTCAGCCAAATGCCATACATTGATAGCAGCTCTCGAAACAATACAAAATAAGATCACAAACAACTCGGTAACACAGTATTTTATAATTTTTACTGATTCACATAGTATTGTAGCTTCTCTTATAAATAACAAGGGCCTAGAGGATGAGTCCTCTCTAATGGTGCGAATTAGACACAAGCTCCTTGTTATTGATAATTTAAACATTAAAGTAGAAATTTACTGGATTTCGGCTCATGTAGGAATCCATGGCAACCAAGAAGCAGATAAGTCTGCCAAAAAAGCAGCTACTTCTGGCTCTAGCAAACGTTGAAATTCCTTAATCATACTTATATTTCTTAAATATAAGAAATACTGTAGGAATCAAAATAAAAAAGAAATTGAAAGTATTTTTAAAGATAAAAAAAGGGATTTTCCACTTTGAGAACTATTACAATGACTGTGAAAAACCATGGTTCAAAAACCTTCAGTTGCCTAGAAAAATTATAACTTGCATTAATAGATTGAGATGTAAATAACTTTCTTCGGAGCTCATTATTTAGATTTTAAATAATTGACTCTGACATGTGTCTATGTGGTCAAGGCTCAGAAACAGCCAATCATATATTTTTTTTTTGTAACAAATATTCAAAACAAAGAAAAAAAATGTACAATGATTTGTATGAACTTAAACTTGTAGGACCATACAGTATATACGTACTCATTAATAATCTATCCATGCATATCATAGGTATTATTAATAGATTCGTTATGGACACATATTAAAATATAAAAGCAAAATTCACGTTATGTACTTAGAAAACATAATTAAAAATATATATATACATATAGTGTTATCAACTTTGATAAAGTATTTCTGTATCTCTATATTAAAACTGTTCTGATCTCAGATACTTAAAAATGTTATAAGATCAGCTGATTTAACTATAAGTTCAGGGTAAGAATTTAATTCCTTAGAAAAAAATGTAAATTACCTTCTACGTATTATACATGGCTGTAAGTATTTCTTACAGATACAAAAAAAAAAAACTAAAGTCAATGCAAAACTGTCGTTACATAAACCTGCGATGTTAAAAGACAAATGTCAATTAAGTGTTAACTCAGTAATAATTAATGTGAATCCAATATACGTATTACACATGGCTATATATGATTTTTACGAGCGCTAATAAACGTATTTAAATTAAATTGAATTTATATCATCCATACATGCCCGTTCTCAATGTCTAATATACTTAAGATTCACGATACTAAACCACATAATTTTTTTAAAGTAATTTTCTGAAAAAAAAAATAAGAATGAGAAAAATATAGGTAATGAACTACATTGTATGCAAATTAGAGCCAAATCTATTAATAATCAACGGCTCACGAATTAAAAAAAAAAAATTCTCGGCTCCGGAGGGTCCTATAGTAAAAAATTTTTCGTTTAAATGCGTAAAAAAATATCAGTTTTCTAACTGTGTTAAAGCGAATCTTTAATATTTAGAATTTAAAAAGTTGTATGGTTTTTTATGCCTGTCATAAACCAATATGGTCAAAGAAATCGTTATAAAATTGTTAAAAATTAAGTTTTTTTTTAATTCAAACGAAATATTCAATTTTGAGTAGTTTTTCAAAATTTTTAAGCCAGCTATAATTAAAATTAGACAGTACCAAAAACTTTGGCGCATTATGCAAGTAACCACTTTTAAAATTTCCGATCGTTAATTAATCAAAAAGTTTATAACTGATTGTTTGAAAATTCAGTATACTTACTTCTATTTGTACTAGCGATATATTCTGAAAATTTCAAGCCAGTAGTTACTTATGTGTATGAAATATTTAATATAGAAAAAAATACCTTTTTCGACGTTGAACGCAATTTATTAATAATACGTACTTGAGATGAGATATTTTTCAAAAAGGAAAAAAGTCATTTTTTCCAGAAATTGTTAAATTAAAAATTATTGCACCACTTACTTAAACTGTGGATAACGAAATTCGTAATTGGAAATTTTTTTTACTATTTATCCGAAAATAAAAATGCATTCTTACGAAAAAAATTAGGTCATCTTGTTGCCTTCACTAAGCTATTGTTCGGTGCTCGTGGTGTAAAAAATATTTGAAATGTTTGAACACTTTTTATAAGTGCCACTTTTGTTTTCCTCATGATTCTTGATCACAATTAAAAAAATTATGTAAGCTACCTGTTTTAAGTAATTGTTATAATATAATTTTCTATAAATTATTTAAAATAAAATTTACCGCACAAGAATTTATTTGAAACCTGTAATAATTCATCGTAAAATAAAATAAGTTTTATCAATATTCAATGTCGATTTTTTAAAAAATTAAGAAAATATACTTAATATGTAAACTTTCTGATAGTTTTAAAAATTTTAAAATCATCAAAGATTACGATTTTCTTATTCAAGAATAAAATAAAAAAATTATATCTAAGGTAACAAAATCTAGAAAAAAATTTTCTTCGTGAAAATAGAAATAAGTCAACTTTAGTTTTTTTATTTTCTTGATGATCGTTGAAGACAGATGATTTAATCATCATTACTTAAAAAAAATGGTGGAAAATTGCACCTCTAAAAAAATCAAGGTCGACACGTTTTGAGGTTACTAAAAAAAGGCATCTTAAATTATTCTATAAATTTTGCTCATCATGTAGAAACTCGCTTCTTGAATGTCAACATAACAAACTAAACGGTTCCTGGCTTATTGTAATTGTGGTGTATTCGTAAATGGCGCTGAAAGTTGTAGGGAGCTAATCTCCAGCAGTTAGTGTCTGACAGTCCAAGCAATTGAGCTGTAGCACCCCACTCCTTGGGCTCTCACAGCCGGTCACAGTGCCAAACCTTATGAGCACAAACATTAAACTCTGTTATAAGCAATGTTTGATTTGTAAGAGTTCAAACTGTTTTAAACTCTTAGTAAACTAAGTCTGATGTCTGATGAGTCTGATACTTGTACTGTAATAGTCCTGCGTACTTTTTAACTATGAAAACTTAAACTGTGGTGTCACACACTACAAAATTATCTTCTATGTACACAGTTATGTTTAGCATTTAGTTAACTGGACATAGTCTACTCTCTCAGTGCTGCTATATGTTCCTGAAAAGTACTTATGTATCAATTTACGCTCAGCACACACAAATAAGAGATATGACAGATAAAAGAGTAGACTGCGGCTAGTATACGCAGTGCTGAGCGTCACTGTGACTAAATATGGCTTGTCGAATTTCACAGACAGAATTTCTCTTTTTTACGTTCATGAAGAAAAACAATGTATGATTTTTTTCCATCTGCAAGAAAATAAAATTAGAGATTATATCAGGTGCTAAGTTAAAAAGGACTGAAAGCTACAAATGCTAACCTGTTTATTTATTTTGCTCATGTCAATGATGCACTGCTGATTATTCAAGTCGCTGTGAATAATACGCTAGTTTTTCGTGCAAAATATTTAAATATTATACAAAGTTTTGAGAATATCTTTCAAAGAAAGTTGGAGTAAAAATTTTGTATATAGAAAATAATATATCAGCGTAGAGGTAAATCAGAAAGCTGACTAAAGCAGTGCTGCATCTGTCAGTTGGAACTCGACTGAATATTATTCAAGTTATTAGTGTGTTAGGTCAATTTAATAATTATTATGGTTTATAATGGTACAGGCTGGAAGGCAACTAAAAAGTGTTAAGATAGATGGCTGATACACTGTATGTGAATTAACATAATACAAAAGACAGTGCTGGAATCAGAGAGTATGTTAATGTTAGGGAGAGAACTTACAAAGTAGATCGGCGATCTTATACATGTATATTGTTATGATAGATGGAAAATCTATCGACTAGAGATCAAAAAAGCAGCCACCAGTTGCTTTTTTACCAATAGAACCTGAGTGCATAGCTTTGGCCAAAGATGTAAAAGAGTTCTTTAATGTTTAAACATGAACAAGATCTCTATTTAGCCCTTAAAAACAATTAAAATGATAAATAATTCAGATAGAATAAGTAGTTGAATTTATTAATAAGTATGATCCATTAGGATCTTTCAAATTAGATCACCGAGTTTTTCTGCTAGTTTAAAAATTTTGACAATACATAGACTCAAGTGTTAGATATTAAGATCTTCTTAACCACATTGCTCGGTTGTCTGCTGGTTCAATGATTTTAATTATACACAGACGAATGCTTCGCAGGTCCATTAAGGGATGACGCTAAAGCATAACGCTTACCTTGTTTGTAACAAAAATTTCTACTCTAGTAATAAACTGCTTGAAAACTATAAGATTAATAGGCTTTGATTGATTGCGCGTTTAGGTCGCTCGCCTCATGAACAGGTGGTAGAAAAAATCAGCCCAGTTTTACTGGGCCACTGGAATTTCGAAAAAAAAATTTTTTAACTATTTTTAACACTTTAACACCCATATTCAATTACTCTTTAAGGAAGAGAAACATAACCTCAATTTTGAAAAAATTCTTTAATCGAACATATCACGATAAGCGTGGCTTAAAAAATTTCTATCTCGGCTTGAGCCACTAGAATCAAGAACAAATACAATAAGTTAACTATCTAAGAGTGTAAACTACGTTTAAGAGTAAATTTTAGAGCCAGAATCGATATGGCTTTGATTTATTGCGCGTTTAAGTCACTCACCTCATCAACGGGTGGTAAAGAAAAATCATCCCAGTTTTTCTGGGCCACTGGGATGTCAATAAAAAAAATTTCTAACTATTCTTAACACTTAAGCACCCATATCTAATAACTTTTTGAGGGCCGAAAACATAACCTCAATTGGAAAAAAATTCCTTAATCGAAAATATCACGACAAGCATGGCTTAAAAAATTTCTATCTCGGCTTGAGCCACTAGAATCAAGTACAAATACAATAAGTTAACTATCTAAGAGTGTAGACTACGTTTAGGAGTGAATTTTAGAGCCAGAATCGATATGGCTTTGATTTATTGCGCGTTTAAGTCGCTCACCTCATCAACGGATGGTAAAGAAAAATCATCCCAGTTTTTCTGGGCCCCTGGGATTTCAATAAAAAAAATATTTAACTATTCTTAACACTTAAGCACCCCTATCTGATAACTTTTTAAGGGCCGAAAACATAACCTCAATTGGAAAAAAATTCCTTAATCGAAAATATCACGACAAGCGTGGCTTAAAAAATTTCTATCTCGGCTTGAGCCACTAGAATCAAATACAAATACAATAAGTTAACTATCTAAGAGTGTAGACTACGTTTAGGAGTGAATTTTAGAGCCAGAATCGATATGGCTTTGATTTATTGCGGATTTATGTCACTCACCTTATAAACAGGTGGTAGAAAAAATCATCCCAGTATTTCTGGGCCACTGAGAATTGAATAAAAAACTTTTTAACTATTATTAACCTTAAGCACCCATATTTAATTTTTTTTTGAGAGCCGGAAACATAACCGCAAATTAAAAGAAATTCCTTCATCGAAAATATCACAATAAGCGTGGCTTGAAAAAATTATATCTCGACTTGAGCCACTAGAATTAAGTACAAATAAAGATAGTTCTTTTTTAAGGAGTGTAGACTACGTTTTGAAGTAAATTTTAGAATTCGCAATCGATATGGCTTTGATTGATTGCGGGTTTAAGTCGCTCGCCTCATGAACGGATAGTAGAAAAAATCATCCCAGTTTTTCTGAGCGACTGTAATTTGAATAAAAAAAATTCTTTACCATTTTTAACGCTTGAGCACCCCTATCTAATTTCTTTTCTAGGGCCAGAAACATGACCTTAATTTGGAAAAAATACCGAAATCATAAATATCACGACATGCTTGGCTTAAAAAGTCGTATATCTCGGCTTGGGCCACTAAAATCAAGTTCGAATAGAAAAAATCGACTTTTTTAAAGTCTAGACTACGATTTAAAGTAAATTTCAAAGTTGGGAATCAATATGGCTTTAAGTGATTGCACGTTTATATCACTCACTTTATGAACAGGTGGTAGAAAGAATTATTTCAGTTTTTCTAGGCCACTAGGATTTTAATAAAAAAAATTTCTAACTATTCTTAACACTCATGCACCCAAATTTAAACACTTTTTGAGGACGCATGATAACCTCAATTTGGAAAAAATTCAAAAGCTGAAAATATCATGATAAGCGTGGCTTAAAAAATGTATATCTCAGCTTAAGCCACTAGAATCAAGTAGAAAAAAATTGTTTGACTTTCCAGAAGTATAGACTACGTTTTAAAGTTAATTTCAGAGGCCAAAATCAATATTGCTGTGTATGATTGCGCGTTTAAGTCGCTCGTCTTCCCCACTGGGATTTCAATAAAAAAAATTTTTAACTCTTTTTAACACTAAAGCACCCATATCTGATCACTTTTCAGGGGCCAAAATATAACCTCAATTCGGAAAAAATATCGAAATCAAAAATATCACGATAAGCGTGCCTAAAAAAATCTATATCTCGGCTTGGGCCACTAGAATCAAGTTTAAATAAAAACATTTGATTTTTTTTAGTGTAGACTACGTTTGAAACTTAATTTCAGAGGCTGGAGTTGATAAGGCTATAAATGATTGCGCATTTATGTCACTCGCTTTATGAACGGGTGAAAGAAAAAATCATCTTAGTTTTTCTGGGTAACTAAGATTTCAAGAAAAAAATATTTCTAACTAATCTTAATACTTAAGCCCTTATATTTAATTATTCTTTAAAGGCCATAAGCTTAACCCTAATTTGGAAAATATCAGGAAATTCAAAAATCGAAAATATCACGATAAGCGTGGCTTAAAAAATGTATATCTCGGCTTGAGCCACTAGATTCAAGTTAAAATAAAAATAATTAACTTTTTCAAAGTGTTGACTACGTTATAAAGTGAATTTTAAAGGCCGGAATCGATATTGCTTTGATCGATTGCCCGTTTAAGTTGTTGGCCTCGTAGACGGGTGGTTGAAAAAATCATCGCAGTTTTTCTGGGCCACTAGGATTTCAATAAAAAAAATTTCTTACTATTTTTAACACTTAAGCGCCCAAATCTTATGACTTTCTAAGGGCCCAAAACATAACCTCAATTTGGAATAAATTTCGAAATCCATAATATCAAGATATGCGTGGCAAAAAAATTTATCTCTCAGCTTGGGCCACTAGAATCTGGTAATAATAAGAATAGTTAACTTTAAATGTATATGAACTACGATCCGAAGGAAACTTTATGGGCCCGAATCGATAAGGCTTCGAGTGATTGCACGTTTATGTCGCTCACCTTATGGTCAGGTGGTAGAAAAAATCATCTCAGTTTTTCTGAGCATCTGGGATTTCAATAAAAAAATTTTTCACTTTTTTTAAAACTTAAGCACTCATATCTAATCAATTTTCTAGGGCCGGAAACAAACTTCAATTTGGAAAAAATTCTTAAATCGAAAATATTACGATAAGCATGACTTAAAAAATTTCTATCTCAGCTTAAGCCACTAAAAACAAGTACAAATAAAATTAGTTGACTTTCCAAGAAAGAAGACTATGTTTTAAAGTAAATTTAAGAGACCGGAATCGATATTCTTTAATTAAATGCGCGTTTAAGTCGCTCACCTCATAGACGGGTGGTAGAAACAATCAGCCTAGTTTTTCTGGGCCACTAAGATTTCAAAAAAAAAAATTTCTAACTATTTTTAACACTTCAACACCCATATTTAATTACTCTTTAATGAAGGGAAACATAACCTCAAGTTCAAAAAAATTCTTTAATCGAAAATATCACGATAAGCGTGGGTTAAAAAACTTATGATTCGGCTTGAGCCACTAGAATCAAGTACAAGTAAAATTAGTTGACTTTCAAAGAGTGAAGACTACATTAAAAATTAACTTAAGAGGCCGGAATCAATAAGGCTTTGATTTATTGCGCATTTGTGTCGCTTGCCTCATGAACGGGTGGTAGAAAAAATCATCCCAGATATTTTAGGCCACTAAGATTTCAATAAGAAAAATTTCTAACTATTCTTAACGCTCATGCACCCACATCTTAACACTTTTTTAAGACGGAAACATAACCGCAATTCGGAAAAAATTCCCTAATCAAAAATATCACGATAATCATGGCCTAAAAATATTTATATCTCGGCTTAAGCCACTAGAATCAAGTACAAATGAAATAATTTAACTTTCTAGAAGTGAAGACTATGTTTTAAAGTAATTTTCACAGTCGGAATCGATAGGGCTTTGATTTATTGCGCGTTCAAGTCACTCGCCTCATGAACGAGTGGTAGAAAAAATCATCCCAGTTTTTCTGGGCCACTGGGATTTCAATAAAAAAAGTTTCTCACTCTTTTTAACACTCAAGCACCCATATCTGATCACTTTTTGAGGGCCAAAATATAACCTCAATATGGAAAGAATATCGGAATCGGAAATATCACGATAAGCGTGCCTGAAAAAATCTATATCTCGGCTTGGGCTACTAGAATCAAGTTTAAATAAAAACAATTGATTTTTTTTTGTGTAGACTACGTTTAAAAGTAAATTTTAGAGGCTGGAGTTTATAAGGCTCCAAGTAATTGCGCATTTATGTCACTTGCTTTATGAACGGGTGGAAGAAAAAATCATCCTAGTTTTTCTGGGCAACCGAGATTTTAAGAAAAAAAATTTTTTTACTAATCTTTACACTCAAGCACTTATATTTATTTATTTTTCAAGGGCCATAAACTTAACCCTCATTTGGAAAAATTCCGAAATCGAAAATATCACGACAAGCGTGGCTTACAAAATTCATATCTCGGCTTGAGCCACTAGATTCAAGTTGAAATAAAAATTATTGACTTTCTTAAAGTGTTGACTACGTTATAAAGTAAATTTCAAAGGCCAGAATCGATATTGCTTTGATTAATTGCGCGTTTAAGTTACTCACCTTATGAACAGGTGGTAGAAAAAATCAGCCCAGTTTTTCTGGGCCACTGGGCTTCAATAAAAAAAATATCTAACTATTCCTAATACTTCAACACCCATATTTAATTACTCTTTGGGGAAGGAAAACATAACCTCAATTTAAAAAAAATTACTAAATTAAAAATATCACGATAAGCGTGGCTTAAAAAATTTATATCTCGGTTTGAGCCACTAGAATCGAGTACAAGTAAAATAAGCTGACTTTCTAAGAGTGTAAACTACATTTAAAATTATCTAAAGAGGTCAGAATCAATAAAGCTTTGATTTATTGCGCGTTCAAGTCGCTCGCCTCATAAACGGGTGCTAGAAAAAATCATCCCAGTTTTTTTAGGCCAATGAGATTTCAATACAAAAAATTTTTAACTTCTATTTACACTCAAGCGCTCATATCAGATCACTTTTTTAGGGCCAAAAACATAACCTCAATTTAGAAAAAATTCTGAAATCAGAAATATTAGAATATGCGTGGCTTAAAAATTCATCTCTTAGCCTGGGCCTCTATAATCAGGTAATTATAAAAATAGTCAACTTTCTACGTGTACAAACTATGCTTTGAAGCAAACTTTAAAAGCCGGAATTGATAAGGCTCCAAGTAATTGCGCGTTTATGTCACTCGCCTTATGAACGGGTAGTAGATAAAATTATTTTTATTAACAGTTTTTCTGAGCCACTGGGATTTCAATAAAAAAAATTTCTAACTCTTCTTAACACTCAAGCACCCATGTCTCATCACTTTTTGAGGGCCGAAAACATAACCTCAATTTGGAAAAAATACCGAAATCGAGAATATCATAATAAGCATGGTTAAAAAAATGTATATCTTCGCTTGAGCTACCAAAATCAAGTACAAATAAAATTAGTTGACTTTCTAGGAGGGTAGACTACGTTTAAAAGTAAATTTCGAAGCCAGTATCAATATAGCTTTGATTTATTGCGATTTTATGTCGCTCGGCTCATGAACGGGTGGTAGAAAAAATCATCCCAGTTTTTCTGGGCCACTAAGATTTCGATAAAAATTTCTTACTATTCTAAACACTTAAGAACCCATATCTAATTAATTTTTTAGGGCTATAAACATAACTTAAATTTGGAAAAAACTCTTTATTTAGAAATATCATTACAAGCGTGCCTTGAAAAATTCATATCTCGGCTAAAGCCACCAGAATCAAGTACAAATAAATATAGTTTACTTTCTGGGAGTGTAGACTACATTCTAAAGTAAATTTTAGAGCCGGAATCGATATGGCTTTGGTTTATTGCGCGTTTAAGTCACTCGCCTTATAAACGGGTGGTAGAGAAAATAATCCCAGTTTTTCTGGGCCACTGGGATTTCAATAAAAAAAAATTCCTAACTCTTCTTAACACTTAAGCACTCATATCTATTTACTTTTAAGAAACAAAATATAACCTCAATTTGGAAAAAATTCCGAAATCGAAGATATCACGATGAGCGTGCCTAAAAAAATCTATATCTCAAACTTGGGCCAGAAGAATCAAGTTTAATTAAAAAAAGGTGACTGTTTTTAAGTGGAGACTACGTTTCAAAGTAAATTTCAGACGCCGGAAACTGATAAGGCTCCAAGTGATTGCACGTTTATGTCGCTCGCCTTATGAACGGGTAGTAGAAAAAATCATCCTAGTTTCTCTCGGCCACTAGGATTTTAATAAGAAAATTTTTTAACTATTCTTAACTCTTATGCATTCATATCTCAACACTATTTCAGGGCCGGAAGCATAAACTCAATTTGGAAAAAGTTTTAAAATCGAGAATATCATGATAAGCGTGGCTTATAAAATGTATATCTTGGCTAGGGCCACTAGAATCAAGTACAAATAAAATAAGTTGACTTTTTAGGAGTGTAGACTACGTTTTAAATTGAATTTCAGGGGCCAGAATCGATATTGCCTTGATTGATTGCGCGTTTAAGCCGCTTGCTTCATGAACGGGTGGTAGAAAAAATCATCCCAGTTTTTCTAGGCCACTAGAGTTTCAATAAGAAAAATTTCTAACTATTCTTAACACTCTTGCACCTATATCTAAACACTTTTTGAGGACGAAAACATAACCTCAATTTGGAAAAAATTCTTAAATCGATAATATATGGATATGCATTGCTAAATAATTTATCTCTTAGCCTGAGCCACGAGAATCAGGTGATAATAAAAAGAGTTCACTTTCTACGTGTATTAACTACAATTTAAAACAATTTTGCAAGGCCGGAATCGATAAGGCTCCAAGTGACGGCGCGTTTATGTCGCTCGCCTTATTAAGAGGTGGCAAAATAAATCATCCCAGTTTTTTCGCGCTACCGGAATTTTAAGAAAAAAAATTCTAACTATTCTGCTCATGCACCCATATCTTAACACTTTTTAAGGGCCGAAAACATAACCTCAATTAGTAAAAAACTCCGAAATCGATAATATTACGTTAAGCGTATATTGGAAAAGTTATATCTCGGCTTGGGCCACTAAAATCAAGTTCAAATAAAAAAAGTTGAGTTTCTTTAAGTGTAGACTACGTTTAATAGTAAATTTCAAAGGCCGAAATCGATATGGCTTTGATTGATTGCGCCTTTAAGTCGCTCATCTCATGAACGGGTGGTAGAAAAAATCATCTCAGTTTTTCTGGGCCACTGGGATTTCAATAAAAAAAATTCCTAAGTATTCTTAACACTCATGCACCGATATTTAATTACTTTTAAAGAGTCGGAAACATAACCTTAGTTTGGAAAAAATTCCTATGTGGCTTAAGAATTTATCTCATAGCTTGGTTCACTAGAATTAGATAATAATAAAAATATTTAACTTCCTTCGTGTATAAACTAGGATTTTAAAGCAAACTTTAGAGGCCGGAATCGATAAGGCTCCAAGTGATTGCGCGTTCATGTCGCTCGCTTTATGCACGGGTGATAAAAAAAATCATCCCAGTTTTTCTGGGCCACTGGGATTTTAATAAAAAAAATTTCTCACTATTTTAAACACTCATGCACCCAAATCTGAAAATTTTTTGAGGGCCAAAAACATAACCTTGGTTTGGAAAAAATTCCGAAATCGAAAACATCACGATAAGCGTGGCTTAAAAAATCTATATCATGGCTTGGGCCACTAGAATCAAGTTTAAATAAAAAGAGTTGCCTTTTTATAAGTGTCGACTACGTTTTAAAGTAAATTTCAAAGGCCAGAATCGATATTGCTTTGATTAATTGCGCGTTTAAGTCACTCGCCTTATGAACGGGTGGTATAAAAAATCAGCCCAGTTTTTCTGGGCCACTGGGATTGTAATAAAAAAGAATTCTCACTTTTTTAAACACTAAAGCACCCATATCTAAACACCTAATGAGGGCCGGAAACATACCCTCAATTTGGAAAAAATTCCGAAATTGATACTATCACGATAAGCGTGGTTAAAAAAATGTATATCTCGGCTTGGGCCACTAGAATCAAGTTTAAATAAAAATAGTTGACTTTTTGAGAGTGTAGACTAGGTTTTAAAGTAAATTTCAGAGGCCGAAATCGATATGGCTTTGATTTCAATCCAACGCTTTGATTTAAACTACTGGAGTGACCAAGAAAAGAAGTGTTTCTGATGTAATAATTAATTAGTCTAAGATTAAATCATCAATATTTTAAATGACTCATCATCACTTGAGTCTGAATGTTCTCCTTTTATAGTGTAAAAAAAACAAGGCAATACAGTTTTACTGTCCATTATTAAATTCTAAAGTAGCTCTTGGTTTACTTTTAAAACTTGTTCGATAATAGGAATGCAAAACTGTTTCATGAAATTTATTCTGAAATTAAACCTAATCCATACATAATATTGTTAAAAAACCTTTTTTCCTAGGCATTCAAAGACCTGAAAAGCATTAAAATAATATCAAGTTGTTAAACATTTGGAAGCCCTACCGAAAATCTCCACGTAGTTTCCGGGCAGAATCTACCTTAATTCCGTATGGTATCCACATAGATTTCATAAGAATTTCATATGGATAGTCAGCCTGAAATCCGTTTCAATTCATAACATGGATTTCACATGAAATCTAGGTAGAATCCACTTAGGTTTTAACTGGACAGTTCGTACATAATATTTTAGAGTTTGTATTTCTCAACAAATTGTTCAAAAAAAAATTGTAGGGTGCTCTGATGCGCCTTTTTGGTCTTACCATCCGGATAACACATCGAAAAACATACATTATAAAAGGTTTTTGGTCTATTTTTTGAAAGACAATATTTTAAAAATATTGTTAAATGTTCAAAACAAAGAGATTAGACTCTTCGTACAGTGTTTTTTGATATGTAAGGCCTTGCAACACTCTGAAGTTTAATTTTATGGTATTTTTCATACATTACAATTTTTTACATTTTTTAAAAATCATACAGATAAAATCCACGTTGATTCTAGCTGGATTTCGTATGGAATCCATACCGAATCCATGTGATAAATAATTACATGTATTTGAATTTCGTAGTTCTAGAATACTTAAAGCTCTGTTGACTGTACAGAGCAGGTTACGCTAGTTAATACAACATCACTTGGAATAACAATTACAATTTTGAGAGGATTCGATAAGAATTTAAATACAAGTCGACTTGGAGTGTTTTGGGATTCCAGGTATGAAAACTACTGTTAAAATTTCTGTCCATTTCAGGCTTCGAAATATTCGCTTCGTGCAAGTGTGGTGGCGCCCTCATTTTTCAGGACTTTGCATGCTAAATCTTATGGAGTAAAAATAGTACCGTGGTCGCCGTTGTCAAAATTTCAGTACCTTTCCATAAGAACACGTGTTAAATGACAAGTGGCGCCAGCCCTCCCCTCCAACGACTTGCACGAAGCGAATACTGTGTATGGTAGAATGACTCATACACAACATTAAATTTTATGTAAATGTTTAATAGAAAATCCCACCATAGCCTGCTTTTCTCTCATCAGTCATTGGGGTATATTTAACAGAAATTACTAACTTCAACCCAGCAGAATTTTTTTTTGGTTTCGCAGTAAATTTCGAGTTCCTACCGAATTTTGCGCATTTTTTTCTACCAAACCTTTTGATTAATTATCAAGTACTCGAATGACACGTTTTGCGCAATTAGAACGAAAATCACATTATTGATAGATCAAATTATATAAAGTATTATTTTCCACAAAGTATTTCCTCATACCTGTTTGCTGAAACTGGCTTGGCACATATTGAAGAATTCAATAATGATTATTTCAACTACGTTTATTACGTTGAAAGCAATAATTACCGTCAGACTAAAACATTGTGGATTGTTAAGGTTGCTTGGGCGATTTGTAATGGAATGATAAAAATCTCTAAAATTTATATATAACATAAATAAAGTATGCCGAATTCATTTGCGATAAAGAAATACCATGGTAAACCATTTTACTTTCGAGAAAATCGCTACTGAAAAAAATGTCACTTTAACACTCAGTCTTATGGGACTCATCACGAAATCGACTATTATAACTTCAGAAGTAAATGATAAATCTCAGAAATCGAAAGTGATATTTATGTATTTTTTTATGAAGAATTTATTGAGATTTCAAAACATAGGGTTAACCACTTCAGTCAAGAGAAAATCGGAAGAAAAGTACTTTTTCATCCTTTGCGCATGCACAGATGTTAATGAAGAAGTTTATTTTTACTTTGTATTAATATTTTAGCCCTATTTTAGGTAATTGCAATACTTACAATTGAAGATATGACTAAGACATAAAATTTGTAAGGAATTAACATTACTTTTTTTAAATATTTATATGCCTTGAGGGGCCCCTTGCTAGTTACGGCACCAAACGCCCAAGCCACCTTAAGGATGTACATATTTCATAATAAAAGTTTGCACTTGGCTTTCGACAACCCCTAAAATTGTTAAAATTCCTAGATTGCTGGAGACTTGCGAAAGAGCAATAATAGGGACCTACGCCAAAAAGTTATGAAGGCTTGGAATTATTTGTCACTGAAAACTTACGTCGACAAATTATTAACATTGAAAAAGCATCCATGTGATGACAACAATGCAGGTAATGGTAAAAATGAAACAGCGAATTTTCAGGTGGTTGGTTTGAGTAATGCTTGCAATGCTCCAATGTCTGATGCTTTTACCAATAAAACTTAGTTACGTATGATTGGTATTTCTCGCACGTTTTTGCATGATAAAAGTGATGGTAGTGACAGTCGCGTTAATCTAACATTTGAAACTGGTCTTTCGAACGAAAATTGTGACGTTATTTCCAACAGCAGTTCCGTACAAAAATTAAAACCACTTCCCACTAAAAAACCTTCTGGGGTACCTGACATTTCCAGAAAAATCAATGCGAAGGATGATTTCCATAAGATCCTGCTACAATATAATGAAACAAATTATGTTAGAGGGAAAAAAATCAGGTTTTAACGTTGCTTACGAATATTCGCAAAAAATTTTTTTATACAACAAATGATATTGTTACTTGCGGTATTAATTCCTTTCGTGTTATTAACGTTGTTGGGGACGGCAACTGCCTATTCCGTTGTTTCTCGCAATTTTTTCATAGTACGGAATCCAAGCATTTCGTTATCAGATCAGCAGTCGTTAATTATGTTGTAAAACATTGAAATAAAGAAAAAGAAAGTGTTTTACTATCAAATGAACTGCATGCTTATAAAGATGCTACTGAATATAAGGATATCATGGGTAAATCGGGCGAATATGGAACAGAATATGAAGTAGGCGTATGTGCGAGAGTATTTAAAACAAATGTTACAACTTATCGTTCCTCCCACGTACGAAATTCTATAGATTTCCTTCTTGAAGTACGTGATTCCGGTGCATCAGCACATATACATTTATTAATTACTGGTGCAACTGGAAATGGACATTGGGTTCGTTGAGAAGACTTAGGCAGTATCCACTCCAATTTTCCAACTGTAACTGACAACAGAATCTCAGAAAAAAATGATGAAATTGATATAATGAAGATTTATTCTGAGGACCCAACTCTTACAAGCACAAGTAGGTTACCGGTCAATGAACAATTATTAAAGAACTACTGTATTGACAGTGAAAAAACCTGTTCTACAGCTGCTGCTGTACGGAACGCAGGTGATCCTAGTAATAATTTTCTTCAAGGTTATCAGGAACCAAACTTGAAGTCTTCAATGCTTGGGAGCTCAAGAGGAATGTATCACGAAGGAAGTTTCAGGTTACAGGTGGTGAAAATAATAATGCAATAAGTACGGAGGATGATGTAATTGTAAATAGTGATTTCTCCGATGACAACAATGCTCGGTTCGCAGTGCGTTCAATAGAAAGTGGATCAAATATAGAGCTGAAACTTCAGCAAAACCCACTACACGAATCAGAAGACCCTAAACTTTGTCCAAACAATACAGAGTTAGATTTGTATTGTGAGGAATCAGCAATCACGGTTCAAAGTCGTACAAGCAAAGAAGTTGTCGAAGCGGAAGTAAACAAAAAAAATGTTCGAAACAAAAGGAAATTATTTACATTACCAGATATTAATACCGCTTCCGATATCAAAGATGATCCCAATCTACCTCTCAGTGCGAAACTGAGAAACAAGAGAAACATCAAAAAACCATATAATTTCTACAGACAAGTTTACATCGACAGCTCTAGTGACAGCGATGGTTCAAGTACCTCGGAGTATCAACCTCTCAAAAATGAAAATGATGATAATGTTACAAACAACAAACAACGTAAAGACGTCCACAATATGACAAAGGTACCAAAAAAAGTAAATAAATTTTCTGTTGATTTAGGTGAAGTGGAATTTGCTTCGTACCTGTTACGTCAAGCTATTGGCTACACTAGAAATGATAAAATTCGTAGAGCTATAAAGGATCTAATAAAAGAGCACTTAAACTGTACTTGTGTGCTCAGTTTTTATGGTACACTCTGTGAAAATAAACGTAAGGACAACTTACTGTATGCTAGGTGCTCTCGTCAATCCTCCCACAAACAGGAATTTAAATTTGTAATTGTTGACGAGTACGCACCTACTGCGAGGTTACTGATTTCAAGTACAGCTGAAATGACTGTCACCCATGAAGTTCTGCAGCACGAGCCATTACGAGGTGAAGAACGGGATTTGTATGCACAGCAACTCGAACACCGTGATGTTCAACCGTTTCTAAATGAACAAATTTTAGAAGCCGATTCCGAAAAGATTGCAGATGGGTACACACAGGACATTCGAAGAGCTGCAGTGTTGTATAAAGTAAAGTCTAAAAGAAGCACTTTAAAACGCTTAAAATTTGAATCAAATGATTTATCTGATCTTATGGCATCATGCATAGCAGATAGAAAAAACAAAGATCCTTTTTTGCGGTTCGCAGCTGTTCCACTAACGGCTTACATGCATTCAGAAGAAGCTCTTGTAACAGCTACGAGCCAAAAAAATTTAATAATTCATATCGATGCCACCGGCTCAATAGTTAGGAAACCAAGACATGTTTAATCAAAAAGAATATTAATATACTTGTGTGTAGTGAAACACGACAAAGTTATACTTCCACTGATGCATATGATAACTTCTGAGCATGATGTTACGTCAATATCAATCTGGTTAAGTAGTTACAAAAGCTTCGTTTTGACAAAAATCAACAGATGGCCTATCGCTAAAGCTGTAGTAATTGATTGGTGCTGGGCAAAAATGCATGGAATTTTGCAAGTATTGAATATCCTTACGTTGAAATCATATCTAAACGTAATGTACAGATATTGCGTTAATGAAATTACACCTCCAAAAGGAATGATAATATTAAAGCTTTGCTGTGCAGATTTGATGAAAATGGCATCAAGATCCATAGAAAACAATTTTTCAGAATATGTTCCAAGCACGTCTGGAATGAAAAAGATAAAGGAGGAAATGAAAAAATTTTCTCTTAGAATGTATGGGTCGTTTGTTGCTTTGTCGCAGTATAAAAGAACTTGATGAAGTATTCCGACACATTTGCAAACTTTGTTAAGCAAATCTGAAAAAACTTCAAACGATAGTTTATTAGTGTTTGACTCGCATGTAAAAAAACTGAGTCAAAAACTATTTGATTTATCACAGGACTGGGAATTACTTCAAGATAACGAGGATGAATACGATCATGATGAATTCTTCATTTTAGCTGATAAAGAAAATGAGCCAATCTATAAAACATTCTAATTCTACGTAAGATACAACGATATGACGTCATTACTAAAGCAAAACTTAGAGGAAAGTAATGAAATAGTACTTGAAGGTGAAGAAAATCTCTTTTATGCTCCAGGGTTCGTAGAATATGTCGTTTATTCATTGATGCCATACGTTGTTATGTGGAGTGCCCTTGATCTAGATCTCGTTGATACAAACATTTCTCGATTAAGTAATATGTACATAGAATCTCATTTTAAAAATGTTAAGCATGCTGTTTTCAAAAATCAAACCAATACATCTGCTGGCGACGCTATTCGGAAATTTAATAAAGAAAGCAAGAAATCTGTTGGCTTAATAAACATGGGCGTACACGTAAAGGGTACCAAAAAAAGGAAAGATAAGCCTCTATATCCTGAAACGATTGCAAACCATACTCTTACGGAAGAGCGGAACAAAAAGTGTAAGAGCAAAAAAGGAAAAACACATTTTGGAATGTCGTCCATTAAAAAAGAAATAAAAAAACTCAAAAACAATTCGTCCGAAAGCATTGATTGCAATAAAATAGGAGTAACAACTGACAAAGACCCTCCTGCAAATGAAGAAATAAGAGATAATGTTGCAGATAAAATCCATACAGTATCGATAGTTGATGATGCTGTTAGCTCTTGTGATGATGATTATGATGACACTAAACGAAACGGTAATAAGGGTTACGATGTCGATGATGATGACAAAAAAATGAACGATTTGGAAGTAAACAAAGGAATTGAAAATAGTATCAGTGTTTTGAAAAATCACCCAAAAGGTAATGAGTTGATCACAAGTAGTGATACCGTCCCTACAGCACAATGCAAGTATATAAAGAAATTATTCAATGGTCTGATTGAGGATGAAAATTATTATAATACATCATTCTCCGCAAATGTATCCATTGGGATGTATCGATCAGAAAATTGTGTAACAGGACAAATTTGCGAGCTTTCGGCAAAGCAGTTTTCAACATTAAAAGGAAAGTCTTGGATAAACAGTGTCGTCTTAGACGCATATGCAGCTGCTTTTGTAGACCAATGGGATGATGTGACCTATATATGTACAGATGACAGTAGTTATATATTGGGTGACTGGTGGAATGAAAAAGTATGTAACCTTAAAAAAATAAATAAAATAACCTGTACTATAAAAAAAAGAATATTCATACCGTACATATACTTCGGTCGCTGTCGTTTACTAATAGTAGACACAGAAACGGGAACTATCATGCTCCTGGATCCATACGGTTATGATGATGACAAGCAGCGTGTACTAGAAGCATGGCAACGATTTTTAAATTTTACTCAGTCGTCGTTTAAAAAATCGAAAAGAACTGTGTGGAAATTTATAGAACCACCTACAAGGCCTACTCAAGTGGAAGGAGATGGTCACAGTTGTGGAGCTTTTGTTCTAAAATACATGTATAATTTGGGATTCAAAATACCGTTTAAGAATAATTTTGATGCGGATAAGTATCGCTTGCATGTTGCACATACTTTATTAGTAATGTCCGAAAACGTCAATGATTTATGTTTGGTTTGCGGTAAAAAAACTTCAGAGAATAAACAAAAGTGTATTGAATGTCGCAGGTATTGTCATAGCAAGTGTCTATATAAAGCAACAAGTAATACCGATGATGAAGATATGCCAGTTCAAAACAGTCGTAAAAGGAAAAGAACTGGTAAAAGTAGCGCTAATACAAATTTAAGCAAGTCATGTATTCCAAAAATTTCCGTCGATGAACCTTTCAAATATAGACTTTGCAAAAGATATATACAAACGGTGGAGGAAAGTAAGACATGAGGTTACAGTGACACATGCCAGTAGTCTTTAAGTGAAGCGTTAGAATAAATGTAATGAAATAGAATCACAATAAATCGTATTAAATAACAAATACTAAAAATCAGAATAAAACTGTACTGAACTGAACGAACACAAATGTTTATACATGAAATGTCACAACACGCTATCTAATTACCCTTAGTAGAATATATCTTACAAATACTTATGCAGTTTAAAACTATTGTAGAACAGTACGTTATTTAAGAATACCAGTAGCCGTTGTAATCATAGGTTTCTTCAATAACCCATTAACGAAAAAACCGTAAAACATTAATCCAAGTACGATTGTTGCTTAAACGGTGAAAATAAAACAGTTAACAAACAAAAAGGGTATTTCAGACGAATAGTAGAATTATTTAATTATCCTCACTCCACAAGAAGAATTTCTTCTTCATAGGTACGAACTGCATGTTGTAATAAAGTAAGATTATGAATAAGTAACGACCCAAATGCATGATTTAAATGAGAAATTAGTAGAGCATACGTAAGAACAGTAATACAAAAAAGCATGCCGAAGTAGTTAGATTATTGTATGCCCCGTTCGAAATGTTTGTGTTGCAAGTAATATGAATAATACAAATGACACAAGACAGTGAGAGTAATGCATGACTGCAATTATAATATAACATTAAAGATCAAACAAGAAGAGAGCACTTAAATAATGTAATCGCATGACAAGTTAATTTGAATGATGTACAAAATATGCTCCGATGAAAAAAATATATTTGAAAAGCATGATATTGCATGTACAGGAAAATTGATATATTTCTAATAATTTTTTTAAAAAATGTTGCTGTTTATGAATAATGCATGTCGGAAAAATAGTGGCAAACGCGAAGGAGGGAGGAAGTAAAAAGGGTGAAATTCACCATTAAGCTGGAAATAAAAAGTACTATTGAACAATAAGTAGAAACACAGATACACACACACGTGTGTGTGTGCGTGTCTGTCTGTTTACACATATTTGTATCGATTAAGGCGAACACCCCTCCTTCAAAAATTCTGCGTACGGTCCTTCCGAAGAAGCAGCGTACATAGGAACACGATATGAAAGAACGAGACAAAACAACTTAAAAGAATATAATAAAAAGTGGTGGACAAGTTCTTTGCTAGGGTGTGATAATATAGATTACATAATTTAAAAACAATACAATATTGCGCAGCATGATACCAAGCAATGTAATTGCATAAACATCATAAAATGCAATCAAATCAAGCTTAAGAAAAATCAGACATTGATCTATAAGAAATATAAAGAAAAAAAAATTGTGTTAGATGCATGATGTTAAGTACAAAGTAAAAATAGAGTAAGTTGCATGAATTATACAAAGAAAAAAAAATAAAGCACTTTGGATATGACTCTGAACAAATGTTTGAGAATCATACAAACGGCATACGACATTAATAAACAGTTGAAAATGTACAGTTAAGAAAATGTCCGTCTTTGGTTAATGATTCAAAGTAACATAAGCTGCACGAATATTAAAATATTATAGTGTTGGTCTGCACGTGGTAAAATTAACTGTTACCATTTAAAGTTACCTAATATCAACTATTTTCCAACAAAATAAGAAACTAAAAAAAAAAAAAAAAATACGTGTAGAAAACAAATTACGCTTTAATGAGGAGCGTTTTATCGATAATTTAAAATTAACTCGTATGGAATGCCACACTCAAAACGTCAAGAAGTTCATAAGGAAAAGAAAAAAAACAAAAAAATTATCCCCTAAAAAAAAAAATTTCACTAATATATACAAATTCTCAGGATAAAACTTTATATACAAATAAGATTATAAATAAAATCAATGACCAGTATACTAAAGAATTTCAGAAAACATATAGACGTGAACAAAAAGATTTTCAAGGCAAAAATTATCAAAAAAAACTGTAGAAAATAAATAAAAGATACAAAATCAAAGAAAAATAAAACATTATCAGCATATAAACCATCACAACAATTTATTAAAAGCTAGCTTATGAACATATAATACAGAGAAATGATAACATAGAAATTTTTAATACGTAAGGATATGTATTTTAAATTTTAAAATAACTTTTAATGCGGCCGTATCTACGATATGTAGGTCTCAAGCCCTAAGAACGCAGGGAGAAAGTTATTTTTCCAATAACATAAAAATACTAGTACAATGAATAACTTAAAACAACAATGTCTTATATAAGTCAACTATATTCAATATTACCTGAACGTAGTGGTACACTTGTCAAAATACCTTGTATTCCCGAATTTCTTCTAAATTAGGGTTATGTTTCCGACTCTCAAAAAGTGATCAAATTTGGGTGCTTAAGTGTTTAGAATAGTTAGAAATTTTTTTTATTGAAATCCCAGTGGCCCAGAAAGACTGGGATGATTTTTTTATCACCCGTTCATGAGGCGAGCGATTTGAACGCGCAATCAATCAAAGCCACATCGATTCCGGCCTCTGAAATTCACTTTAAAACGTAGGCTATACTTTAAGAGAGTTAACTATATTTATTTGTACTTGATTCTAGTGGCCCAAGCCAAGATATAAATTTTTTAAGCCACGTTTATCGTGATATGTTCCATTAAGGAATTTTTTTTTTATTTAGGTTATGTTTCCGGCTCTAGAAAAGCGATTAGATATGAGTGCTTAAGTGTTAAAAATAGTTACAAATTTATTGTATTTAAATCCCAGTGACATAGAAAAACTGAGATGATTTTTTCTACCACCCGTTCACCAAGCGAGCGACATAAACGCGCAATCACTTGGAGCCATATCGATTGCGGCCTCTGAAATATACTTTAAAACGTTGTCTACACTCCTAGAAAGTCAACTATCTTTATTTGTACTTGATTCTAGTCGCCCAAGCCGAAATATAAATTCTTTGAGCCACGCATATCGTGATATTTTCGATTTCGGAATTTTTTCCAAATTGAGGTTATGTTTTCAGCCCTTAAAAAATGCTTAGAAATGTGTGCCTGAATGTTAAGGGTAGTAAAGAATTTTTTTAGTGAAATTCCAGTGGCACAGACAAAAGGGTTTAATTTTTGCTACCACCTCATGAACTCCTGCGTCTATGACGGACAATTACGAACGGAATTGACTTTATTAATAAAAACTTTTTAGTTCAATATGAATTTCTTGAATCTATGTTATTTATTGGTAGTAAGTACCGATTGGTATGAGGTATCTATTAAAAATATCCCTATTGTCTTGGTTTAAATTTGAAATTACTACTTTAAGTCATTTTTAAGGGTAATTTAAGACACTCTTCTATATTGTTTTACTTGAGGTTGTGGTTTTGGCTAAAATAAAGCGCCTAATATGTTGTTTTTCTATTGGAGATGCTTCTGTTGGTCATTATTTATTCAGAGCGTTTTTGAGCAGAAAAAATGTTTATTCTTTGCTTAAAATCATTTACATCTTAAAATGCTTATATCTCCTCAGCCGTAACCGTAATTGGCTTTTAATTCGCTGGGAATGCTCCTTATATGTATTAAAAGCGTTTGCAATAGTCAAAACTTGATAATTTGAAAAAAATAATTTTTTAGTTTTCGTTGCATGCAACGTTGCGAACTTCAAAGTCATGCAATTCTAAAGACCTACAGAATGAGCCAGGTTTGTTACAAACCGTCTTATAGTTTACTTACAAATTGCAAAAACCAATAAAATAGCAGTTTTTAAGATTTGTTTAGAACTAATAAACATTTAATCATAATTCTCTGAAATTATATTGTAGATCTTGTACGGTACAATAAGTCCTCCAAAAATAAATTTGTACTTTGAAGCATTTTTGCGCCATTGCAATTGTTTGATAAAAAAAGTGGTTATTTGTGAATTAGTTATCAGGGCTGGAGGCCATTTCACAGCGTCTAACGGGTGCCCACTTTGTTCGTGAAGAGTTGAATCTTCTCTGGTCAGCCAAATGATGTTTATTATTTATTATTAAACATAGGATTAACAGTAACAAATTTAATGGACCAAGTTTACATTTGTAAATCACTGCTCAAACGACATAAGCTCATGCCATGTTTTAAACGAATGATAACAAGTGATAAAAAGTAAATCATGTATGACAACTCTGTGCGATAATGATCGTAATCAAAGCATGGAGAAAGCTCACAGACAGTTGCAAAACCTGTATTGACGCCAAAGAAGGTGATGCTGATCGTGTAATGGGACTGGAAAGACATTGTTTACTATAAGCTCCTGGGACCTGGTCAAACAATGAATTCAACTCTCTACTGTCAAAAACTAATGCAATTACAGCAGGTGATGAAAGAAAAAAAGGCCAAAATTGGTCAATCGGAAAGATATTGTCCTCCATCACAACAACGCTAGACCTTGGCTGAAAAATTCTAATGCATCTACCGTATATTCCGGACCTTGCCCCGTCCGACTCCCATTTGTTTTAATCTCTGCAGAACTTTTTTAGTGGTTTTAAGTTGGCCTCAAAAGAGGTTTGAAAAAATCTTTTATTTGGGTGTTTTGCACAGAAATCTCAGAATTCATATAGTGATGGAATTATGGTTCCACCAGAAAAGTGACGAAAGATCATAGACCAAAACAGCACATTTATCGTTGAATAATGTTTAAAATTTATTTGAATAAATTCGCCCAGCAAAACATGAAAAAAACCGAAGTTAGTATTTCCCCAAACCAATACTGTATTTTACTATAATTTTTTAGTGGAAAGAAAGTGGTTTTAGGCGTCATGTCCATTTTTTTAGGTATATCTAAGAAATTTCAAGACTTAAATTTAAATAAAATACATGTTTTAAATATTTTTATTAATTTATTTAAAACATATTTGAAAAGGAAGGAAATCACTCAAAAATGTAGAAAAAAAAAAACAAATAAACTTTGAGATAATTTTTTTTAAAAGTAGTGTGCGTTAAAAAAAGTGTACATCGTAATAAAAAATACAACTATAATGAAAATTGCAGTCGTTGTAATCTGAACGATAGTAGATGTTGGCGACGGACGCGCATAGCGGAAGCGGCACCCGAGTTACCATATACGTACGACGCGAAGTCGAGCCTTGAGCGTAGGAGAAGACTCGAAGACTAGTATTGTGAAGGGAGAAACGTTGAACACGGCGTCGCGCGGGGGAGCAGGACTCACTCTGACACAAGAGTCGCTTTTGTGGTCGTCAAGCCAATGTTGTCATAGACCTCGTAAAGCCCGCTCCTGTAGTGAAGGTCGCCAGAGAGCCCGGGCCTATGTTGGAGGTCCCGAGCCGTCAGGCTGCAAGACTGCTCCTTGTTGGCGCGCGAGCGCGGATGTGTAGCGTTTCTGCCTACATCGAGTTATTATGTATGGAACCGAACATGTCCTGTACGCGAGACCACGTTTGGTACGAGAGAGACTTCAAAGAGAAATTCATTGTTATTATCTTAATGCCATGAATGTCGGCTATAGTGTCAATTGAAATCTCCCTCGTGACGAACGGATCTCCAATTAGTATGTAGAGTGAAATAAGCGGAATGCTCCGGAAGAGTCGCGACATGCACGGAGACATCTATTGTACGCAACGAGAACTTAGAAAGTAGAAGGGGAAATTGGAATCGTAAGCGCAGGGGGTGCGACGGTGTAGAGGCAGTTACATTTTTACAAATTTAAATCATGTCACAAAAGTTACAGAAAGACATTTTTATATGAGAAAATCATTTCTTTGGCTACAAGTAATTATTTAAATTTATGTGTGGTCCAAAAACGTTGTTGATCTTGTTTAATGTTTTTGTAATTCATTTTTATATTTTAAATGTGATTACTGCACTCTGTTTAATAGTTAATTGTGATTATTCTAATAAAACCACCAAAAATATTAGTAAATCAAGGATGGATCTCACGCTTTGTAACAGGCCACGGGACTCTTAGAAATCTAATTATCTTACTTGATTAGTTCAGTTTATAAAGCAAACATAATCTTAACGAAGTTTAAATTTATTCATTTGGTAATCAATTACAACGTTTTAGAGAAAGCGATGGATTTATAGAGGAAGTGTGTACTACGTTGTGTAAAATACCGAAAATACCTTTCTCTTTATAAATAATCTATCGTTTCTATATATGTCATATCTGATTTTTTTCTTTCGTAGTCATTTTATATTTTTCTTTTATGACAGTTT
Source organism: Copidosoma floridanum (assembly GCF_036245765.1). NCBI lineage: Eukaryota > Metazoa > Arthropoda > Insecta > Hymenoptera > Encyrtidae > Copidosoma > Copidosoma floridanum. The sequence goes on from NW_028321881.1 coordinate 14,143,070, forward strand.
CTTATACATTTTTTTTTATTCTATATCTGTATCACTTGTATTCTAGTAATTCAGTTTTTTTAATTTTCTTACCTACACTTTTCTGATACATATTACATTATAATGAATTTATAAATCTGCAGACACTTACTAACTACTCTAACTAACCAACATCACTTGATGAGTGATAGTACATAGACTAGTCAATAGAGCAGGTTCAATAGTGGCTTTATAAAAAAATGTGAAAGTGAGTTAGTTTGACCTCCCTATTTTTTATTTTTTATGTACGTTTCTTGTACTAACTTACTAACAGCTAAAAAGTGGTACATTGTTGTTTAATTTTGTAATAAATTCACCAAATGAGCCCCGACAAATTTAAATCGATCGTTTCGTTATTTAAAAAAACCGAAACATTGAATGAAATCCTACTTTAATTGAATTAATAATTTAAAAATAAGAGCCCTAGAGACTTGTAAGCCCCACTTAATATTGATTTTGTAGCGAAGAATAAGTGCTTGTTGCTCGCATTCTGAATACTTATGCTTTTTGCAAAAGTGCATATATTTATTAAAAAGGCACTTTTTAAAGATTGCATCACTTTTTTTTAATGTTGCAGCAAAACGTAAATAAGCTTATTTTATTCTTGAAGACTCTTACTTTTAATTACTCATTTATGGCAAATTAATTTATTCAACGTAGGCACTGTATAAGACGTTATGAAAAAGCGCTGAGTTGCAAAATGAAATTTTATAAACAATTTCAACGATATCGATTCCGATCTTTTTTTATTAGATAGGTGCAATTTTTATGTAAATTAAAAAAGTAAGTTTGCTGTACAACATGCACAAGCTGAAATAATTTTTTTCTATAAATATTTCTGATGCCTTATTTTACAACATGGATGGTTGAAATTTGCTATGGTTCTAGTTCTACATCAATATTTTTTATGGGGAAACGTAGTACCACGTTGCATCGGTGCAGTTTGTTGCTAAACTAATGTTATTATTATAGTTGGGTAAGCTCAAAAAGATAGAACGCAATAACATGTCAGATGAAAAAAAAGTTTTAAGAATATAAATAATACCTGTTGACACTTAATATGTTTGTGTACGTGTATCGAACCGTTTACACATTCTACGAATAATTTTTATTCGATAATGTTCCGGCTGGCATAAATAAAATTTAAAATAATAAAATTTATTAAGTAAATAAGTTATTAGACTCTCATTGCATACTGTCAATAAGTTGCATTCATATGAAAGAACTAAGTGTACAACATTTCAGTCGTATATTTACAACTCTTAACAAGTAAAAAGTAAGCAACATCAAATGTATATTTTTTTAAATATATAGCAACAGTTCATATACAACAGTTTAATTTTTCACCATTTTAAAACGCCATTCACTGTATGTTGTGTTAGCATAACACTGAAAACATAAATAATAATCACAGAAAAGACTATTTTCATAAGATTTAGAAATTTCATCTTGATAATTTGGCCAGCAAATGTTGTGTCGGAAATTTATTTTTTGTGAAACGTTATTTTAAGTATTTTAAAAAGATTTCTTTAGTCAAAGTATAAGTACGACAATGTTGACATAAATAATGAATTCAAAAAAGTGTATTTTTTGAATGATCCATAACTTCAACTTTTGTATTGAAAATTACACCTACAAATGCAATGTAGAAAAGTTAGATGCTGTGAAATGAGTTTTTGGCCATTTTAAAACATTATTGAATATTTATAGTATAAAGGCTGCGAGATAAAAATTAATTACTACAAAAAAAAGTTCCATACACGGAGTTTTTTAACTTTTGAATTAAGAACCCTGTTTTAGAATTTAGATGTCATCTATTTCCGTGAAAAAAACGAATTTTTTGCTGTTTTCACATCTATTTTACATTACAAAGCGTTTGCATTGCATGACAAAGTAAAATGTGTGGTACCAAAGAAATTCTGAAAAAGTTGAAGCCAATTAGGATAAGAAATATTTGAGTTAGTCAAAAAACTAGATTCCGTACATACATGCATACACACTAATATGACTAATTTAGATAAAAAAAACATATGATACTTCGTTGAAAATTTATTTTATACAAAAAAGATGATTTATAAAGGGGGGCACTATTTGCCCTGACAAAAGTAACAGGCACTTCAATACATTGGTCGTGACAAAAAATAATCCATAGAATGTGCGAACGATTTAATACACGTATACAAGCGTATTAAGTACTAACAAGTGTTATTTATGTACTTAAAACGTTTGTAATACATAAACTATTATAATAAAATTATTTTAAAATATAAAAGACGTCGATAACTTTTTACTTGATAAGAGTTGTGAATATACAATCAAACCGTTGTACACTTCATTCTTTAATAAAAATATAACTTATTGACAGTATGCTATTAGAGACTAATAATTTATTTATTAGAAAATATTATTATTTTAAATTTTATTAACACCATCGAGAACATTATCAAATACAAATGATTCATAAAACGTATTTAATTTTTAAGTGCTGATGTTAATGCATTTCTAAGGTATCAGATCAGGTGGGTGTAAGCATGCAAAACTAATCAATAAGAAACGAATATAATATAGTAAACTTACAACTGGTACATTAAAATATCAATAGCCCTAATGTTATAAACAATATTTACACTAAGTTTACAACAAATAAAAATATTTTAAATAATCTTTAAACTTGTATAAAAGAATAATATATATTGAACTTAAAGTGAATAATAACTCTGAGTCTATGAAAAAAAACAATAAAGTCTATTGGCACTGCGTAACACTATTGAGTTTATAAGAACTGAGTATATCTATATACACTTGAGCAGATATAATATTGAAAGTGTTTATGTGCACTAAATTTTCTGTGTGAGTATGTGTGTGTAACTGTAAAGAGTGTATCTGTGTGAGAGAGTTTGAACTAGATACTGTTAGGAGAAGAGTTTTTGCTGAATTTAAACTTCGTGAACAAAACAACACTTGATTACAACACCGTTGCAACAAAAGCACAAATAAAATATAAATGTTTGCAATGAGCCTTATATACTATATAATGACTCCTTCTGTGATGGATAGTGTAACGGTGGTTGTAAGTTAAAGGATTTCGCGCCTATCTTCGAGGGGGGAGGCAGAGAGAAGGGAGAGGGACGCCGCGATAAGCCGCCGAAAGTTGGGTAGCTGGTTGCTTGGGCTCCGATTTAAAGAGAGAAATTAATTGAGCCTGGGAGAGCCCTACGCCCGCACCAACCGCAGAGAGGCACGACGTCAGAGACCCCAGCCACAGATCCGAAGAAAAACCGCGTTCTGGTTGATCTCCTAGAGGACCAGGAAAAGCAGCTCGAGGCCCAACCCGCGTAACAACCACAAGGGAAGGACCTCTTCCCTGCATGGTCAAGGAGATCCCTGGCAGAGTCCTACACCCAAGACGTCAACTAAGGCCAGCCTGCTCGGGCTGTGCAAAAGGTACCGTTTCCTCTGTCTCTCTGCGCTGGCGCCCCCCAAAAAGAAAAACAAAATACGTTAACGCTCCAACCAAGAAACATAAGAAACCGCGCTGCTAGATTATGCGATATTCCGGTTTCCTTTGTATTCAGTAGAATTTTGCGATTTATATTAAATGTGACGCGTCGAAATAATTGACTAACGACGAATGCTGTAAGCCGTATTGTAGATATAATTAAGAGATTTATTTATGAATAAACGAAGAAAGTATAATATAATCTAATATAATCTGTTCACGGTTATTTTCCATACGTTGTCACCAAAATCCCTGTGTCAAGAGTCTCTTAAATTTCTTCATATCCAATAAAACATCTTTACTATACCATACTTAATATATATTGTGTTGTCACATCACTTAGTATTTACAATAGGTTATATTAACCTCACAACGCGTGTGTTACAAAAGCAGCTGTTGTATCGAACTTACTGTATGAGCATATTAACTTGAATAGTATGTTATAGATTCTGATATAACTTATATATGATTAATAATTTAATACACTGAGTTTTTACGAGAAAAAACAATGCATGATAATAACTGAAGTGAGTTTGAACGTTAAATGTTTGATGGCTAGCTAAAAACAGGCATAAGCACAACCTGCTGAGAGCTAGTTGTTAACTGAAACTTTGAGTACATATAACGGTGTGTGATAAAAAAACGTGTAAACAACGAAAGCAGACCTATCACACAATCACGTACGTCAGCAGGGCAAAAAGTGCGCTCTACGAAAAAACATTGAAGGTTGTTCACAGTTAAAAATCATGAGCCATGCAGGGCTGCCATCACATTTACTGTAGAAAAGTGCACGTAATTTGAATAAACACCACTGCTTCAAGATTCTGAACAGAAACTATCTTTACAAACATATTCAGTGCTAACGGGTGTTATTTATTTACTTCAAGCATTTTTTTTTTATTTGACATAATGTGACGCTCTATCTCATAGAGCTACTTCAAATCGATTGGTTATAGTTTTTCGTACGATCACAGAAAGCCGAGATTATAATGACTTTGCAAGCTCGCAAGATTTACAGCATCCAAGTTTATTCCTTCGAGCACTGGCTGATGCTGATTCCTACTATGCTGCCGTTTTAATTTTAGATCTCAGCGCTTTTATTTGATGTATTATGCAGTCTCCACGTTGATTAAATCAATGTGCTACAAATGAGTTATTTAACGTAAAAGTTTTTAAGAATGAAATGAGCCTAAGCATGTTTTGCTGTGACATTTAAAAAAAAAGTCATGCAAGTTTCAAAAAATGCCTTTGTAATTGATAAATGTATTTTTGCAAAATGTATAAATATTTAAAATGATAAAAAAACTGCTCATTCTTTGCTAAAAAATCAGTATTTAACGCAACGTGACAGTTTTTAGGGTTCTTATTTTTCAAATCAAGAATTTATTTAAAACCGTGCTTTTTTTAGTTTTTTTGAAAAAAACAACCAAATGATCGATTAAAATTTGTCAGGGCTTATTTAGGAACGTTTTTCATACCTACCATGTATTCTGTTGGAGTATGGCTGTAAAATGTGATGATGGTGTCGGTTGAAATGGTTGGAACTTTAGCAAAGAGAGCTTGTTGGAGGTTCTGTGAATGAAACAGGTTATTAAAAATATTTTATAGCCATTTTTGAGAGCTGTGCCTAATAGACTCTGCAAATATATATTACTGTGCATATTGTATGCTATCGTCCTTGGCATAATAAAAAAACCGCCTTTAATTTAATTGCAACATGAACACAGCAAAGGGGACTTGATTTTACATGACTTCCCAACTATTGAATCACAGTTGGAATACACAAATGAGAAAATAGATTCTTGGACGTGCGAGCCAAGTAAAGACCAAGACTCGAACTTGATGAACATGCGTTATCAGACACGCCAAAATAGGATTTCTACAGCCTGAACCACTGTATTACCGTGGCCCCATATATAACAGGTTACTTCGGACTTCAGATGTAGGTGAAAAGGTGCATCTCATAGTCTTTTGTGCAGGTAGCATGTGATCGGTGCGAGCTAATCACGAGGATGCTTGAAAAAAAGAGGTAAGAGCCGTGATCGAGCTGGAGTATCAAGGTCTTAATGAGAGAAAACAATGGAAGTACAGACACTGAAGTAGGCTAGACCATGCTTCGAATCGAGTGAGACGCTGCGCATTAAGGAATACAGTAAAGGGCATAGTCAGAGATCCTAGATCACGTAAAAACTGTGAAAGTGCTAAGGATACGCACGGGCAATACGGAGGGTAATCAGTGACCTTAGGGTACAAGTGCATCGGAGATAATAGATCAGGCAGTGCCTTTTTAGTACCCATAGGTATGCTAAGTGACTACTTTGCAGATGACTCAGCAATTGTGGTACATCCAAACACTTCTATGGTTGCTTAGACCTCAACACTACCTATACTTTGGCCACTTTGATTTAGCACCGCTACTGCACGAGCTGTTCTGCTACAGATCGAATGTGATGGGTGTTGATGGAATTCTACTGACCTTTATAAGAAAATGCCTACCAGTGATATTCCTAATTCCTCTGCACAGTTTTAATGTTTCACTTCAATCAGGAGTATCCCCAGAAAAGTAGAAGCAAGCAGTTATTTAACTGCTTCTTAAAGTGCAATTGCCAGTCATTCCGAAGGATTTTTATCTAACTGTTGTCCTTAGGGCCGCTCTAAAGCTGCTTGAGTCTGTAGTTACTAAACAACAGTTGTCTTCATTAGCTGAAAAAAGTATTTTCGATAAATATCAACCAGGTTTCGAACGAGGTCATAACGCGGATATCGCTTTACCGACAGTTTTAAACATCAGGAGAGGTATTGACGATGGAAAGCTGACACTTTTGATTTTGATTAATTTCAAGAATGCTTTTAGAGGTGTTGAAATTTCCCAACTTATAGCTATTTACGAGATCTGAGATGCTCGGTAATGGTCTCCAGGTGGCTTCTATTATATTTTCAAATACAGTTTGAGCCTACAATTACGCTCCTCAGCATGTTCATTCATAGTACACTTGATTCTTAAGAACAATGCTTGATCACTTCCAGAAAAACCCTATGCTGCATTTAATTGAATTAAGAGATGTGGTGAAGCTAAATCGTACCATATGAAAATATTGTTTTTTTGATCATCATGCACCACTACTCTTGGAGTTTAAAAAGTATCCAATGATACGAACTAATTCTATAATTGGATTCCTAACGCTTTTGCTAACCGCAAAAATTTCAGAAGATAATGTTCCAACGTACGTTACAGAACGTCTACATTTTAAACCAAAAAATAAAGGACTTGCGCTTTGTCTATCGCCTTTAGAATAAGAAGCTAATAAGGCATGGCTGAATGAACAAAAAGAGTTGTTTTTTTAATAAACTTTTACACAAATTCCCTATTTTTTACGTGGTTGAAAAAATTTCGATGCTTACTTATGTATTTACGAGCAGTTGAACAACAAATATTTACATTTTTCAATCAATTTACTAATAAATATTTATTTAAATAGTCACTAAAAATGGATACTTTTTTCGCATGGCAGCAGCGTAAGTAAATGGGGCAGCCATTTCGGGCCAGTATACGTAGCTCTGAAATAGAAAACAGTTGACCAAGGGTGTTTTTTTATTTATCATGTGATGTTATACGTACTTAAAGACACTGATAATGGGAAAAATAACGAAAAAATAAAAAAATTCATGGGCATGGTTATAATTGTATTGATAATTTTTTCTCACATCTCATAAATAGTCGAATATTAAATAAATTAACAATAGCAGTGTGTAAGACGTGATATTTCCAATCAATTTAATCTTCTTATTATCCATCGACACATGCAAAAATTTGAGCATTATTGATTATCAATTGCTTAATTCATATATTCATCGACTAGCTTACAGCAGCTATCCCTTATATTCGAGCAACCACCAAGCGCGCAAAAAGTATCAACACTTCATTTACTATTTAAACAACTGCATGCTTATCAAGTGATCTGAAAATATGGATATTGATAATTAATTTCTGTCTCAATGCATGTACATCAGAATTATATCATTTTTTGACAATGAAAACTCTTTCCCAATTGCTGGAAATGAGATTACGTTCTGCAAAAGTTGACGGTTTGCAAAGTGTGAACATTTTGATCTCAAAATTTAAGTGTAACTACAGGATTTTAACACGGCAACGAATGAAAATTTTCCAAATTAAATTTTTAAAGTTTCCCAAAAAAACCTTTTTTTTTTTTTTTTTTTTTTTTTTCGTCTGTTTGTCCGATTTTACTATCCGGGGGTTCATTCTAACAGTTTTTTTTATTGCACACATTTTTTTCTTTTCTTTTCTTTTTTTTTAAGAAGCTTTTGCTTTTAATCTTGAAGCAAAAATTGATTTTTACGTCAATTTTATGACATGTGACGTGGTAGCTAAAGCTATCCTGTCACTATATAGCTATATTTTTGGACAAGTCATCGGCAGCTACCGAGCCCTATAAAGATGTATAAATTTTCTATGTATATATATCCTTGACACATTATTTAATATGTGTTCTTGGTGTCGCGGACTACGAGCCAAGAACCGAAGGCAATAAGAAAAGTTGACTGTGTTTAAGGTATGGTTGAGTGACTATGTGTAAGGAAGAGTAAAGAGATAGATAAGCTCGCGACGAGTCCAGGTGAAACCGAAGGCCATGTCGTCACGTCCAAAACTTAGTTTTTTAAACCCTCAACTATTTACTACTTTTTAGGAATATTGAAGGTTTTCAGATGCAAAGGTAGGGGCGCGCGCACTTATGCAGGCCGACTGCATAGCGCAGTTAGTTTCGTACGGAGCAGCATTAAAAGTAGATAGTCAAGTAAGTGAGAGTTATCGGAGTACAGGAAAAGTGACAAGTAAGAGGAAAGAAGAGGATTAGCAGATATTAAGGAATGTGATTACGAGCAGGCAGAGATCAGGGATAAAGATAACAGAGAAGAGGGTAACGGAGCCAACTAACGGAGAGCAGAGTAGCCAAAGATTGCCCTGCCAAAAGTCGACCGTAGAGCCGGATCATCACGACGATCAGAACAAGCTCCAGGTATCACTAGGTAGCAACGAGGATAGTAATAAGGTAGGTGTACTGTAAATAGTACACTGGGAGTATACACGGGAACAAAGGCTGGGGGACGATTCAAGTGAGCAACAGGAAATGTGTGTGGATTTACCTAGGAATATGACAATTGAATCGAGTACAAGGTGTGTTTGAAGTTGTGTGAATGTGTGTGCGTGTAACCTAGGTAGCGTCCACCAACAGCCGAGTCAAGGAGGAGTTTGGGCGGTGAGGATGACCAGGAGGTGTTGTCACGAAGATATTTACCTAGAGAGCAGTGGGTCTATTATATACAGCGAGAAAAAGTGTAGAATTTTGAGAGAGCAAAGGGGGTGAATAAATAGCGCGAGTGCGCTGTGAAATTTTTAAAAGTAATTGTGTAAATTCATAATTAGTGCCCCCTTTCTCCCTTTTTAATTTCCTTTTAGGAGTGTTTAGCATTCTCAAGCCAGACACCTCTGGTAGATCACCTGAAGGAAAGTCATCCAGTGTGTAGGGACTAGGTAAGTGACGTACGAGAGAACTTTTGTGACAGAATCTGGGCAGCTGTTTATCGGCTAAAAAAATCCTCGTCAGAAATGGCATCTCTGAAGTATGTCACAGAATTAGGAAGGGATTTCTGGGGCCTAAAAGTTTTTCATTGTTTGAGTGAAAGCGCGAGTGAGTTGTCAGGTTGCTCGGATCTGGGAACCAATCCAGGAATTGGGAAAAATATAAGTGGTGAATACATTTTTTCCTTCTTCTTTTATATACTACCATAAAATTAATTTTATAAATGTTTCGTAGGTGTTAGCACTGGTCTCAACCGATCGCCATAACTCGTTCTCTACCTCCAACCTACCTGCACGCGTGTGTTTACTCTCTCCTCTATTTTCCCCTGTCGTCGGACCCATAGCCTTTGGCCCCGACAGAGACACTGGACTCTCGACCCTATCTAAGTCGAAACTATCTCAACGCGATAATTCCCTGGAAATTAACTAGTCCACGGTACTTACATGCGTCGTTCATGGAGTACTATGCCCCAGTTGTCCCTTATCATCGTTTGCCTGAACGTCTTCCTTGTATCGGGATATTAGTATATTGCCTTCGTCCATCTGCAACAGTAGTACTCGTAGAAGTCTGTCCCTTATAATAGCCTCAGCTCTTTCGGCACTAAATTCTTTCAAAATAAGTTTCCTCGCTGGCGCCTTTGGGCATTGTCGTAACACTACATCTAAGTACGCACAACTCCAGCGTAATTACGAGCGCCTGCATTATTTCTTCATGCGACGCTATTTTGCTGCCTACTCTAATACAAGAAAAGAAACACTAACCTGATCAACAACCGTGACTAACGAAAATACACTGTTTATGTATCGTCGACTACCCACACTTGTCACCGACGATCTCACCCCAATACACGACGACATAAACAACACCTATTACAATGTCAGTAGAAGGGGGGATAGGCCAAAATCAGGAAAGAAGCAAACGCAATCGATCAAGATTAATCCTAACCTGCAGAGGTTTCTATTTGCTGGCCTCTAGAGTAAGCAGACCCTTAGTGCCACAACATACACTCTTAGAGGATACTTTCCTGCCTCCCAGCGTTTATCCCAGCAGCTGTTGCCATACCTCGGGAAAAATCCTCCAAGATCAACACAGGAGAATCAAGCACTTTTAACCACTTGCCTTCACAAAAAATCACAACCGATTTAAAATTTTTTTTTTTTAAATACTCGTCAGCGCATGGGCTTGACAGTATCACTGCGACTTTTACGATTTAGATACAACATAACCTCAAAAAAAAATGATAATTCATAGAAAATTGCTTAATCGTAATTTTTACTTCAGAAAACAGATGTTTCCGTGGTTGAAATTAATAAGTCTTATAATGGTACCATAACCTCAAAATTAATGGGTATTACCAGAATAATGATTATTTCGTAAAATAATCTGCCTTAACTAAAAATCACAACCGATTTTCAAATTTTTTTATTAAATACTCGTCAGTGTATGGGTGTGACTGTATCACTGCGACTTTTTCGATTTAGATACAACATAACCTCAAAAAAAAAGATAATCTATAGAAAATTGCTGAATCGTGGTTTTTACTTCAGAAAACTGTTTTCGTGGTTGAAACTAATAAGTCTTATGACAATCAATATTGCAGTTGGAGTCAGAAAGAAACATTAATGATTAATGGTACCATAACCTCAAAACTAATGAGTATTACCAGAATAATGATTATTTCGTAAAATAATCTGCTTTCACAAAAAATCACAACCGATTTAAAAATTTTTTTTTTTTAAATACTCGTCAGCGCATGGGCTTGACAGTATCACTGCGACTTTTACGATTTAGATACAACATAACCTTAAAAAAAAAATGATAATTTATAGAAAATTGCTTTATCGTAATTTTTACTTCAGAAAACAAATGTTTTCGTTTTGAAATTCGTAAGTATTCCTAAAACCATTGTTGCAGTTTAAGTCAGACAGGAAGATTGATGGTTAATGGTACCATAACCTTAAAAGTAAAGAGTATGTTCTGGATAATGGTATTATTGGGAAAGAATATGCCCTTGACACTAATCTAGAAGTATTTAAATAGTCGTTAGTAAATTAGCTGAACAATATCCAGCAGGTAGTTTTATTTAGATTCAACATAACTTCAATTTGTATATAGAACCTACCAGCAGAACTTATCTATTTTATTGAATTCCTTTTACGTTTAGTCCAAAAATACTTTACGACTCAAAGGCCTACGTGGAATTTGAATGATATTAAAGAATTCAAAGGCAAGTTCGATTGATTTTTATGTATTATGCCATGAAATTACCTTTTTGCGGATAAATATGTTCGTTAAAAACTGACCATATTTTAATTATTACGCAAGTTTTTAATTTTTTTCTTGAATTTTATGAACAATAAATATTTTAATATCTTTTTGCACAGTTAAGAAAAATTTGTTTTAGTATTGTGAAATTTTCGCAATAATAGCAATATTATTGATAAAAACTTCATTTTCAATACATCTTGTTTTTAATTACAATGAGTTACAGTGTAATAAGTAACAATTTTTTTGCTTCTTTAATGAGTTCCTTAGATTTTTTCTCTTCCCGCATACGCTTTGACACTATTACTGGATCTGATGAGACAAGTGACTGATGTAGTATATCTGTATTAGTAAATGTCCTAGTGTGCAATCTGCTATTCTCCAATCTTGTTTTTCTAAAAATTTTTTTATTGCACTTAAGTGACTCTTCAGAGTACCTTCCAATCGGAAGTTCAAAATAATTAATAATATCACCACCGTGTATAAGAATTTTATGAACTGCAGGTGGCATTGCGTACCAAGGATATAGCTGTACGCAAAGTTGAGCAGTTTCCAAAGCATAAGTCTTGAATTTAATAATGTTAATTTTTTTGTTGCAGGTAAGTGCTTGCATTATTGTATAAAGCCTTCTTATCAGATTTGAATTAACACCAGTTGCTTGAGCAGTGAGTTGGTGATTTTCGAAAAATATTCGAGCTACGTTGCCGGTGTTTTTTGTGCCCTAGCCCTGTTTCACAACATCAACAGATATCGATAGTAATTTTTTCAACGCAGTCTGTACACGCTGTTTTCGAATTTTTTTTGTTTGTTTTTCTTCAGAAGACCTTGCTTGAAATTTTTTAAAATCAAGATTGTACGAAATGTGAAGTACGTATTCGAGTGAACGAGTCCAAGCATGCAAGCTTGATAAGCCAAATTTATAATACTGCTCTTTGCATGGCAATTTTAAAACGTGTTTTAAATCATTAACTTTTTTGGTCCTACTTCACATATATTGCATCGACATGAAGCGATCTCCCTATCATTCTCTTCTACAGCTAAAGCATGGCAAGTTTTACTTATTCTACACTCCATATCGAAACTCACATGTACTTGTACATCATTTCGACAGAAAGAATACAGACAAACCTTTTTTAGTACGCTAGAGTATGTATCATACAACTTTTTTGACAGTGCGGAATTTACTTTCACAAAACGGAATTCTATAGGCCTGCAATAATGAACTGATGAAGGTGTTTTATTTTCCCAGATTACTGTATCCTTGGGACTCAGAGCTAAATGTGCCGTTAGTCCAGTTACTTTGAAACAAATAACCATGGATCTAAGAACAAAAGCAACAGGAAGCTTTTGACGGTTTGACAAGGGCACTCACTACCGCCCCAGTCTTGGTGACACCAGACTTCTCGAAGCTGCTCGTTCTACATACTAATGCGAGTGTAAATGCCCTGGGAGCCGTACTCACTCAAATGAACGAGGATGGGAGCACCCCATCGTATATGTGAGTCGAGTCCTTTTTCCAGCGGAGAAGAACTACATTACCAGGGAGAAGAAATGCTTGGCAGTGATTTGGACTATCAAGAAGTTACGCTCCTATTAGAGGGATATGAGTTTCCCGGCATAACACATAACGCAGCTCTCAAGTAGTTGAGAAACTTGCGAGAACCGACGGAAAGACTAGCTAGGTGGGAAATTGATATGCAACAATGGAATTTCGAAATAATACATCGAAAGGGAGCTTTTAATCATGTACCAGATGCCCTATCCAAGCTGTACGAGGAGGAGAAGTTAATAGTTGGGATATTTAAAGAGATATCGGATCCCAAGTATTTGCAGTTAGTAAAGAAAATAGGCGAGGCCCCACACAAGTTTCAAGGGTGGCAGGTTAAAGAAGATAGGCTTTACCGACATCGTTACGATCTCTTACTGGATCCTATCGCATTCCCGGAGAAAAACTGGAGGTAAGTAGTGCCAGCCAAATCACGGGAGAAGGTGATTTACGATGCACGATGTACTATGCCGACTCCCCTCCAGTGGACATTTGGGAATAGAGAAAACGTACGACCGAGTAGCCCAATAGTATTATTAAAGAAGGATGTATTACGATGTTAGGAATTTCATAAGAGTTTGTCCGGAGTGCCAGACGTATAAGGTGCCACAAACCGGAGCTCAAGGGCTAATGGGGAAACGGATAGTTGAGAGACTTTGAGCCGTAATGGCCGCCAACCTTATGAAGTTCCCCCCCCCCAGTAAGAGCGGACATAAATACTTGGTAGTCTTTCAAGACCTTTTCACAAGATGGATTGAGGTAAAACCTCTCAGAAAGGCAGACGAGAAATCGGTAGCAAGAGCCTTCGAAAAGCTGGCGTTGTTTAGGTGGGAAACTCCGGATTTCTTCTTCACGGACAACGGTTAAGAGTCTGACAATCAATTAGTGCAGAAAAAGTTGGACGAGTATGGAGTAAAACACGTGTTTACACAGCCATATCATTCGCAAGCACATCCAGTGAAATGCAGTCATGGAACCATAAAAACTATGATTGCCATTTTTGTGGAACAGAATCATCGGAGTTGGGATCGATACCTTCACGAAATTAGGCATGCGATAATACCACAACGAAAACTACAACAAAGGTGTCCCTAGCCTACTTGAATTATAGCCGATACCCTTAACTGGTAAAAAGCTCGCGGAGAAAGGCAGAAGCCACGGAGACTATTGGAAAGATAGGACCTGAGGCGTAGGTAGATAGGATGAAGAGATTAGATGCGTTACAGGAGCTTGTAGCTAAGCACATGTACACTACGAGGAAAACTCAGGCAAAGCAGTTCGACAAGAAAAAGAAAGACGTCCGGTTCCCGATGGAAGCTTTAGTATTGTGTAGAAACCACCCTTTATCCGATGCATCAAAAATATTCTCGGCAAAACTCGCACCTAAATTTGAAGGACTCTATGAAGTAATTAAGGTTAAGTCACCAACGGTCTATGTGTAAAAAAATGGGTAAGGGAAAAGCCACGATCTTAACAAAGCTTGCGTATTGGAACTCATGAGATGCGTACTAACGAGCAGATAAAAGTAAAGTAGATAGGATAGGTACAGGATGACTAAATTTCTATTTATTTTTTATTGTTATTTAGATACACAGAGTCCAGCGAAGAGCTAGATACCCAAAATGGAAATAAGATCGCTTTTATCTCCTAGCTACTCAGAGGAGGCCCAAGAGATAGGATTGGAGATGGAAAGGGATCGTCTGAAATCCAATTTAGAGGAACAAGGAGTCGAGGATGCAGGGAAACTAGAGGGAAGAAGGAAGAGGAAAAATGAAGACGAGTAGATCAACAAAGAAGAGAGAAAAAATAAAAAAAAGAACAGAAAAAAAGATGAGTAGAACAGCAAAGAAAAAAAAAGAAAGAAAGAAAAGAGTGAGAGAGAAGACGGTTACAGTTGTGGAAGATGAAAAGGAAAGAAGAAAAAAAAGGAGGAGGGAGCGAGACAGTCAAGGAAAAGGGAAAGACTGAATTGTGGAACAAAGCGATGATGGATCAAAATCAAAGGCAGAAGGAAGAGACAGAGGTTAAAGAGAAAGCAAGGAAGGTAGAGAGGAAAGAAGAAGAAAGGAAGGAGTGCGAGGAGTTGAAAAACGTAGAAAAGTATCAGACGGAACTAAAGAAAAGAATCAAAGAGAAACAGCAAGAAGATGTAAGAAATAAAAAGAAAAATAAGCGAGAGCTTCTTTGAAGAAAGTAGAAAAGGGCGGACGAAGAAAGGAGAAAAAGAGAGAGGTAAGAACGGCGCGACGCAAAGGAGCCCCGTAGTCAATTAATTTTGAAAGAAGCAGTTGAATTGATGAGTATAATTATCTTATCTTATCTATATTTTGTATGCAGCCCTGTGACACTAACACGAAAAAACAAAATTTCTGCATCCGATGAGTTGATCTTTTGTTCTAGTTTCAAATTTCCTCAATCAGCAAGAGAGGAAATAAACATGAATACGTAACAAGAAAAAAGGTATAAACTTTACAAGATATACGTCTAGGAGTGTCCACAACACCCCACAGCTATGACGGACTCAGAGAGGGAACGAAGAGCATCAGCGGGATTAATAACTTAACGGCATCAACGTAAAGGAACAATCACTAAAAATTTGCATACATTAGAGCGGAATTGACAAAAGCAAACTAGCAACGAATATCCAGCCTCTTTTTTGTAAATCTCTCTCTGCCTGAGACTAAGGATGAGGTGGAACCACTCTCCAATTGATAATGACGTAATTGGATGATTCACGTCCCTTCTCTTAAAAGTCGTTAAATCATAGAAACCCGTACCTCAGCGAAGGCCGAGACTTACCCTTTTTTGTTTAGTCGTGTCTGGCAAGTGACCCGCTCACTAATTTGTCAACTCACCTACTAAAATCTCGCCCTTCATGTTCATACTCAAGAACTCGGTACCTCTAAATTTTTTCGGCCCCTTCTCTCATAGATACTCCCATTGTGTACAAATTCTGATCCCTCTCCTTTGTGCGCAAGAAACGTTTTCTTTTGTAAGGAAAATTAAAACAATATATATATATATATATATATATATATATATATATATACATGGAGACTCCCAAAAGCAAGGACAGACGAGGAATTAGGACATCTAATATACTATTTAGCACAATATGATTTTCAAATAGTATACGATGTATGAAAAAACAATATGCAAGCAGACTATCTAACTAGAAACTGAGTATTAAACCCTTTTCTAAATATCGAAGATTGTCTTTAGATAATCAATTCAATAAAAATAGAAACCATAATGAATGACCAAGAAAAAAGTAACATTTATAATCAACTAAACATCAACTTAACAAAAAAAAAAACTGTATTGCATAAAAAGCTTATTGTTAATAATTTTTCCCAAAATCCAAGAAAATATAATTAAGAGTTAGAATTGAATTCAGTACTAGTGACGTCTTTTTGACTTTTTACATTTGCATCTTCTTCTTCTGTAATTCACTCTACGGTCATAAAAGTTAAGAAGTTCTTTGACAAGCTTATTGATAAAAGTGATCAAAAGCTTTACAGTGCTATGGGCGATTTTAATTTTCCAAAGAACATGTAGAGTCTCTCACAAGCTATTCTATAGAAATTATCAAGAAATTGAAAAATTTGTTGTGAAGTATGAAGAAGTCTGACAACCCAAAAATAAATGAAGCTTTAGTTACATGACTATATGAAATAAAAACTGGAAATTCGGATAATGTCATCTCTGCTATCGTTAATATTAACGATATTAACTAAAATGTTAAGTATCAAAGCTAATTTTTCAGAATTTTTATAAGAAAATACGTCTCCAATAAATTTTAAAGAAAAAAATTTTAAAATTTGAGTCGTAAGCCGTTGGTTCTCATTCATAGTACTACTCATGTACACCATGAAGAAAGCAGTAAAAATTCTTACCAAAGAAAATCGTACTCTGGGCAAAAACCGACACCTTGGTGTTAAATATTTAGGATATGTACAACGAACGATCTTGTTATGGATGTGGCAGAACCTTAAAATGGAAATAAAAATGATGCAGGGATATTATAACACTTATCAGAGGATCCAAATGAATTGAGGAATATTTATAAGGAAGGGGAGTATTTTTATTCAGGTTTTCAAGAATAAAAAAAAATGTGTCTCTCAAAGAACAAGAAAATCAACTAATACCAAAAAAAGCTAGTGTAACTTGACTAGTGATGAAAATTCGTTGGGTTATTAAAGCACTTTATAGAGTCATTGTGCAAACAAATAAACTTTTACACCATCAGTTTTATAACACATAATTGCATAGTGCTGCCTTGTACTGCTAACAGCATGGGTCTTGCAAAATCTTTAAAAAAAAAAGAAAAAACTAAATTCTAACTCCGGAATAATGCAAGAAATCATCCACAGAATGAAATAGATTGCTGGCACTGAAAACATCTTGGTAATTGAAGTTGAAGAGAATGGGAACCAGAAGAAAGTGCGAGAGAAAATCAACGATTATAGAACTCTGATCTTGAGAAAATAAGTGACGGAAGTAAATTTTGCACGTTACTCTCCCTTCGCCTTGCCCCCTTGCCATACCGTCTCACGCCAGTCTCCTTTACTCTACGCCAAGCCACGTCACGCCACCCCAGCACACATTTTGAATTTTATTGGATTTTATTTCGTATTTTTTAACCAATTCTCTCTAAAACAAAAAAAAACAAAAAAAAACACTTTTCACCAGACTTGAACCTGCGATCTCTATACACAAGCCGGGGCCCTTACCCACATTCTTATAAGCCGTCTTAAAATAAAATATTTAGTTACTTTCTCTTATGATACGGTTCGTAACTAATTTTAAATATAAATGTTTATTTGCTGTTAATTAATTGATAATATTTCTAATATTAATATTTAATATTTCTACAGATTATTTAAATGAAATTTTACGTGATTTTTCCATAAAGTTACATGTTACATTGCCATAAGGATACAGTTAATTGATCTGCAATTTTTTATGCTTTTTTGGATATACATCTGATGTTTAAATAATATCTGACAAAAAATCTAACCTATTGAAGAAAGCAGTATGACAGGATAATTTTTCTTCACCTTTTAGATACAAATATATTTTTAGGTATTAAATATGGACTAAAAATAAGTGTATGAGCATATGTGACAGATGTGAGCGTGATGTTAGGGATGTAATCATCGTAGGAGGTAGAAAGTTGTTTCGAAATCATTGGAAGATTCGATGAAAGCGCACAATCTTGTACTGGCTAACTTAAAATTATTTATATAGTTTTGCACCATCATATGTTGTTAATAATCGTTTATTTATTTAACGTTAAAATATTTATTAAAACTACACCCAATTAACGTAGGTATACTCATTCTAACGATAATTTCGCAACTTTCGTGCACAATATCGTATATATTCATAGTTATATTATCTGCCATATAATTTCATAGAAGCATAACGTCATACTTAGGTACCTAATAATCCATGGTCCACTGGTTTATATGCTCTAATCAATTAGTAAAATGCATCTTATTTGGCTTAAACGTTTCAAGTAAATAGTACACTCAAATTAAGTTAAGTAAAAGAAGACAAGAACATTTTTGAATTCGACGTTAGGTCTCCTCACATAAACTAAAAAACATACAAATGCTTTATTCCTTGTCTACGTAACATCACTGAAATAAGGGGAATCGAACGTAACTGTTGCAAACTGTGCCCACAGAAATAGAGCAACAGAATGTTACTATCACATTCCTTAAATTGTTTTGTTTTTGAAGTATGTCAGATAAGGATAGAAAAAAAGGAGCCTCAGGGGCTTGGTAACACATACTCACGAGTTTGAGACCCGGTCTTTACTCGCTTGATACGCTCCGGGAAACGTATTACTCATGAGCATATTTATAACTGTGATTTAATTGCTCAGAAGCCATGTAAAATATCGGTCCCAATTGCTGTGTAAGTAAATGATTCACATTAAAATGAAGACGGTTTATTACTACATCAATAACGAGAGCATACGTATGCATAGTAACACAGCAATGCAGAGCCAAATAGGACCTGTATTGAAACAAAAATGACTGTAAAAATAAAAAAATAAAATAAAAAAAAACAAAACCATGTGAAGTTCTCAGAAAATTGTTTGATTTTGAAGACGTGTACCCTGTAGTTCAAGAGGATAGTAATAATGATGATTGAAATGCAAGATTGTTTATTAATTGAGCTAAGTAATGTAAAAAAATTGCAAAAAATGGGAGTAAGAAAATAAAAACATAAATATAAATTTAAATACAAATATATAATTCTGGATACCTAATTCTTATTAAATATTTTTGTTTATTCATAGGAATTGATAAAAATCAGGAATTTTTGAGTTTTAATGTAAATTCTACCACATAACAAGACTTTTAAAACTCAAGGTTATGTATTCTAGTGTGGGAAACTAAATGATCTAGGAGTTAGAAGCGCTACTTTTGAAGAAAATCAGTTATAATTTTTTTGTTCCACTATATCACGAGGCAGTGGTCAAGTGACGGTCTACACTATACTTAAGTATTTATATTAAAAAATACGAAGTAAGAACAAAGCCGTAAAAAAAATTTACTTAAAACCAGGACATTTTGCCACTCTCAATAGAACGTACCGTTTGGTATGGTAGTAAATACAAAAGAGAGGATTGCATTTTTATTTACAACCCTTCCATACTGATATAAAGTAAGAAGATGTAACGAGTAGAACAAAATAAGCTGTCTAACGAGGCGTTTTCCGGCTTTGCAGCACCAATAGGATAAAAAACATGGCCATCTCAATCACCTTCTTCAAAGAAAATTTCACTCATGTTTTCTTCTTTTAAGCCGTACGCTGTCACTGTGCACTGCTCTGCTCTGATATTCCTATGCCTGGAATTTACATTCTAAATGGGGGTTTTGTTGCAGGCAGCTAATTAAATACCAGCCACTCCTGGGTGAGAAAAACAATTCGCAACAAAAATAATCAAACGCCAAAAATTTTTATTAGAAGTTCTCATTTATTTTCAAAATTAACAAAATACTTTCTTACTAAGATATGGTAAATAATAATTAAAGGTTTTAATAGGAGCGGCGTTGGCTCAGTAGTAAACGTGCTTGTTACTGATATAACCTTGTTCTAGGGGTCGTGGTTTCGATTCACGGTAAATGTAGATTTTTTTAAAAACTTTTTTCATCAAGAAAAGTTCCTATGTAACCCCAGCTCTTTCGGGGCAAGGTTCTTTGTGGAATTTTTCCTTAGAGTAATTCCAGGATTTTTTCCTTGCCCCACAGGTCTTCGGGCCTGGGTGAATGCAAAACAGTGTTAGAAGGTAGGGATTAGCGGATCCGATGCGCCAGGCAGGGATGGCTGGCCTTACCGGCGAGGAGTGGTCCCTGAAACGTGGGGCTTCTCCAGGGATGCTAATTAGTCTGGATCCTATGCTTCGGCAGAGAGCACCGGCTTAACCGGCGTGGATTAGACGTCCTGAAATATGGAGTCCTCTCTGAGGAAAGACTACGCAGTGGCGAGTGGACCCGATGTACCGTTGGTGCAGAGAGTGTCAGCTTAACTGGCAAGGTGTTTCACCGGAGATACTTGCACTGTGCCCATGGATTAGGTACAACATCAGTAAAATAGTTGGAAAATGGGTGCGGCAATACATCCCCACACATAGGTGGTGAGTGGGTGGCCCCGGCGACTTGGCCTAGAAGCTAGCAAGTTCTATTTAGTAAATTACGTAAGCGTGTCAAAAAACTTTCCATAACGTAAGTGGGGTTATGAAAGCTAGAAAAATTCAGACAATCAAACGAAAAAAAAAAAAATTTAACGCTCTAGAATTTTATTAAAGCCAAATAGAAGAAATTTTATTTTACAGAAAGATAACAAGTAAAATTGTCAGCTGATTATATTTATTATTTATAAGAATAAGGCCATTGTATTATTCTTATGGATACTGTTGAGCAACAATAATTACATTTTCATAAAAAGCGACATATTTACTAATAGGTAAAAAAATACAAATTGTAAGGTGACTTCTCAAATAAGATGGAAGAACACTAAGGGTATTTAGGGAGCTTATAGAATGTTTGTTAACTTGAAGGTAAACTTCTTTGATATGTTGGAGAGAGAGAGATAGAGAGAGATAGAGAGAGAGAGAAAGAGGAAGAGGTTAACAGCGTTAGTTTAACGCGTACTTGTAAAGGAAAAGAGAGAGTTCATTTATACCAAGCTAAATTCAAGTCATTTTGTGAGTACTATATAAGTGCGTATGCCACTTCTCTCCTCCTTTCTTTTCCCAGTTCCAGGCCCTTTACTAAACCAAGCATCGTGAATTTTCATTTCAGGTTGAGCTTTCCAGACACAAGTCACTTCGTTTGTTGTCTAGTAAACGCTGTTTCCTGCTGAAGTAATCTTCCAGGTCACACTTGGCTGCAAACAGTGAGTCAATATCTTCTTTTGGTTTAACGACAACAAAAGCTACACGGATCATCAGAAAGCTGTTTGTTCTCTCGTTGGATTTGTATTTTTTAGATTTCTGTCACTCACTCTCTCTCTCTCTCTCTCTCTCTACCTCTCTCTCTGCGCGCTGATAGGTAGACGTGTTTTTTAGTGCTCGCATTTTTTCTTGCCTGGCACATTATTTAATACCTCCGTTGGAGTTTTCTCACCAGGTACACTTACTTCTGAGGTCTGAGCAGGCCTCTGCCTGGTGTTTTGGCGTTAGTGGCCTCCTGGGATGACGTTAGTGCTTCGGGATGCATACGAATAGAAATTCTCTGTCAGCCTCACTCTCGTACAAATAACTTTGACTGGGTACATGGCATTGTACCGAACGAGGCAATGACAGTTGATGCGCGAGATGTTGATGAAAGGGCCATTGCCAGAAATAGTCAGTATGATCAGGGCTGTAATGACATTAACAGCGCTTCTTGTGAGGGCGCCCCTTCTGACTGTTAGGAGCTGAGTAGTGGTGCACTACAAGAGAGTTCAGAGGGATTTACGCCGTCTCAGCAATTCATGCATTTGTATACTGCTATTAAAAGCTCTAGTCATGAAGCAGAGGTAAAATTTAAAAAGCTCAATAGTCGCGTGGGCAGAAACTCAACGCAGATTGCTAAAAACGAAAAGGAGAATGCAGTGCTTCGAGCGCAACTCCAGCGAGTTAAGGAGCTGCAACAAAATCTGGAGTCGTCATGTGAGCTTAAAATCATTGGCTAGCCTTGGTCTGAGAGATTGAATATTATTGATTTTCTAAATTTTGTTTTTGCGCTGCTTTCCTTGCAAGCCCTTCTCCTAGACATTGCCAGCTCCAGATTGATTAATTATAAGCAGCCTGATATCACGGCCAGTGTAAATAAGAACGCATTTGACACATAAACCGTTACTTTTAAATCTAGATTTTCACGCGATCTTCTTCTGCGAACAAAAAAGTCCGTTCGTGACATCAACTTGAAGGATCTCTACTCTGATGTACAATGCGATAATTCAATTCGTGTGTATAAGATGCTCACTCCAGGTATTTTTGCGCTATTAATAGAAGCGAAAGCGAGGGCCAATACACTTGACTATGCTTATGCCAGGGTAAAAGGGGACTACGTAAATATTCAGTAAGCCCGAGATTCACTCCACCAATGTATTAACACGGTAGGCGATCTTGATTCTCTGCAATGACTCATATGTGAGCGTCTGCCTGCACCAGTTTCACCGGTTTGTGAGAATTCGCGTTACACATCTTAATGCAAACTCAATTCTTGAACATCTCAATGATATTTAAATTTTTGTAGACGAACTTAAGATGGACATCTTGTGCGTAACTGAGATCTGGTTGCCACCATTACAGTGTGCATCTTTGTTTGAAATCCCGAGATTTGTACTGGTTCGTAACGATCACGGACTGGGGCAGGCACTTACCGATATGTGCTGGGCAGTGGAGTGGCTTGTTACTTGCATACAGATTTAAATTTTCATGTTACTGCCTCACCGAAAATTGAACACATAAATTATGCAGAGTGCCTGCTTGTCAGATTGCGTTTGGGGAGAGAGCAGCAATTGCTTCTTGCAACAATTTATTGTAGACCAAAGGGCAGAGTTCTTACAGATTTTTTTCAAGGTGGTACAGGACAAAGCACGCGGCTTTTCAAGCATTATTTTTGCGGGGGACTTAAACTCTGATCTTCTTAGTTATAATTATTATTCTAAGCATTTGAATAGCTTCATTACCGAGAATGCCCTTTTTTTGGTACCGTTTGGCACGACTCACCATCGCGACTCGTCTGATACTTGGCTGAACGTTATCATAGTTGATTAAAGTGAAAAGGTCGCACAATTTGCTTCATCACATGCGCCTTTTATAAACGGCCATGACTTCATATATGTCGACGATTTGGTGAGAACATCAAATGAATGCCAGCGGCGTAGGTTCCGCGATTTTTGGTGGTTTGATGCTGAGGCTTTTGCTGCGACTGTTGTCCCTCTACTTCAGTGCTAGAGCATGATAGATGAGAGAGTGGAAGAGATTGTGGCTGCAACATCTGGGGTACTTAAATCGACCTTTAACCTGCATGCACCAGTGACTACTGTTCCATTGCGGCGGCTGCCAGCTCCATGGATGACTCCTGAGTTACGTGCGAAGTGTCATGAGCGCGACCGGTTATGTGGATTGGCGCGTAGAGTGGGAGCAGATCTCGCTGCGACTCGATACCGTGAGATAAGGTGAACAGTGAAGGTGGACATACGATTGGGAAGGGATGTTTTTTCACGATGTATAATTTGTTGTACGCGTGGCCTAGGAGCCTGTTGGGAGATTTTGCGACGATACGGGGTGGTAAAGGGAACTCGATCCTTGCGTATTGATAGCAATATGCTGGCGTCACTGGCAACGTAGTTCTCAGATTTGTCGAGTGTCTAATCAGCCTATACGATTACTAAGCTTGAGGAAATACTTGCGGAGTTGCCTAGGTCTGCACATCATTTTGAATTACTACCAATTACTGAAATGGAGGTTCGGCAAGCTTTCATTAAATTTTCATATTGCACTCACGGTCGCTGCTTCGATGGGCTATTGCTCGCATATTTTCAGTCATCCCAGCAGATTATTATACCAATTTTTATCCCACCTATTTTCAATCTGTCTATCTCGAGCAGTATCTATCCGGGTGCATGGAGCGCTCAATTATAGTTCCTCTGGATAAAGTGGCAAACCCTCAGGGTCCCAGTGACTTCCATCCAGTTTTTGGAGAGCAATAAATTGCTTTTACCCATGCAGTCAGATTTTCGTAGATATAGAAGCACGTACTCAGCTTTACTTAAGCTCACAGATGATATCCGTTTTGGGGGGAGGCAGTGAACTTATTTTGTTCGACTTCCGTCGCGCGGTGATACGTCGCATTGAAAGGCACCAAATGCATCAAGCATTCTTCAATTAACCTACGCAAGTGATTGGAATAATACTTTTCAGCCAACAAGTTAAAATTTAAGTTACTCGCCACTATCACATTCTTATATCTGATCGAATATCTATTTAACTTGTCAAAGAAGCCAGTCAGAATATCTCCCCTTAGTCTTCTGTATACAGGAGTAACCTCGGGGTAGATGATTTTACAACCTCGAGGATTTTAAAACTCTGCATGTAACGTTATTTCTCAGTCTTCGAGCTGAGGCCCCTGTCATTTCTAAAAAGGTCGAGTTCTAGAAAATCATAGAGACTAGTGTCACGGTCCTGCGTTTGCCACGTTTTGGATACACATAGCACATCAATGTTATGTTCCACTACAAAATCCCCGATTACCTGGCAATGCTCCAGAAGAGAGTTCGCATTCACCTGTGCATTCAGAACAAACAGCCCATCGCCACCCCGTGACCCACCCAGACCCCTTTATCGTGGTAGTCATGCAATTTTTGAAAGATCAGTTTCGGATACAATACTCATTCTAAGGGTGCCATCAGACTTTCGAGCAAAGATCTCACCATTACGATGCTATACGTACAAATAGCCGCATATTCTGACCTTATCTTTTGATCTTACAAGACAACATCCACATATGGCTGGACGTAATCTTGGTAGATACGGCTGATAAAGTTAAGTATATGGGCCAGTCTTTGGTTCCATTTATCTATGGGCATGACTACTTATTCATTGATTATTGATTGTCAATGAGGAGTGAGAAAGTCATTCGTGTTCGTGACTTTAGAAATTTCAACAGAGTCTTTTTCCATCTTCCTGACCCGTAAATTAGGACAGGTGTTAGATCCACCCCGGTCTCTAAATGTAAATGAATACGTCAAGGTGCTAAATAATACAACAAATAAATTCATTGGGACATCGGTGAACAGT
Organism: Copidosoma floridanum; assembly: GCF_036245765.1. Taxonomy (NCBI): domain Eukaryota; kingdom Metazoa; phylum Arthropoda; class Insecta; order Hymenoptera; family Encyrtidae; genus Copidosoma; species Copidosoma floridanum. Next base: position 14,168,308 of record NW_028321881.1, read on the forward strand.
GTCATTATCACGATCATCTCTACAAGTGAGCAAAACAAAGGGGAGATCTCGCACTTTTTGCAAAATATAGAACGCTGCGCAGGGTCATAAAAAAATAAAGTAAAGGTAGCTAGGTAATGCTACCTTGCTAGTCTCCTGAAGAGTGAAGCAAACCAGTCGAAATATTAGCGTATACTGGATCGCTTTGGCATCACCACGAGCAGGTCATGATCGCTGCTGTACATCGTTGCTCTGGAGGCGTTCCTCACCTACTATGGTCGATATCGTGTACCCCTCTGCCATGAAGTGACTCGGAGCTGAGCACAATATTGGTAAGTGCATCAATCTCAGCAAGTTTTTTTCGTTTCTACCCGATAGACAACGTAGTGCAAGTTGGATTGGTGATGGCACACTATGTGAGGACGTCACGGGGCAGTAGTAACGACGGCCTGTCACTGCACTATTTTGGCGAAGACCTGCCACCATTGGTTTCGTACCTGATCCGTGTCACGAATGAATCTCTGGCATTGGGAGTCCATCGAGACTCATGGAAGTTGTCCATTGCTATGCCACTCTCTCTCAGGTGCCCAAGTCAAGATATTTGATCACAATGTGACGTGGAAAATTTATGAATATCTCGAACAAGCTTCTCTGATTGCTCCAATGCAATCTGCGTTTAGGCGAGGTTTCAGCACTAAGCCTGCGTTGCTTAGAGTTACTAATGATATTAGGCTGGGAGTAGACTATAGTATAGTTATGACATCGGTCTTTTTTGGTTTCAAAAGTGCCTTTGACACCATTAATCACGCGAAATTACTGCGCGCGCTGGTTAGCAACGTTTTTTTTTCAGGAACTATTAAATGGGTACACTTCTACATATACAATAAATCGCAGTGTATACTGAAGTACGATGGCGAATTGACGATGTAGGTGCCGTGTACGCCCAGGGTGCCTCAGAGTTCGTCTCCAGGTCCGATTTTATTTCTGATACTCATTAATTCTAGCATGGCAGTTCTTCGTTATTCCAAGGCTCTGCTCTTTGCGGACGACCTATAGATTTATCTGCAGTGCACGCCAGCAGATTTGTCTCCAAGGATTTCGCTCATAAATGAAGATATAGAGGCAGTTGTTGCATTAACGAAAAAATAGAGGTTCTAGCTCAATGATGAAAAGACCTGTACCGTACTGTTCGCGACGGGCACAGAGGCACGCGTACTGATAAGGCTGCATAGCCAAGTGTGATGGTGAGGGGCCGTTCTGTTCCATTTTCAGATAGTGTAAGGTCACTGGCGATGATCCTCTCTCCAGATCTTTAGTAGAATTTCCATATCTCTGATAAAAGCCAAAAGAATCAACGTGCTTTATCAACTACGATATAGAGGTAGCCTACTGTCTATAAATATTCGAAAGATGCTAACAAGTACGCTTATCTCTCCACATCTTCACTATTGTTGTCTGGTATATGCTGATTTTTTGGGCTATCTCAAGTTGCATAGATTAATGAATGTGGTTGGCAGATACATTTTTTGGCTAAGACATCATGATGGGATGGATTACTTCGATCCTTTAAAGCGTAAAAAGTTTTTTCTAGGTCTGACGATATACCGCGTTATACAAACGGATATAACATAGTACAAATAGGAGTTCTTTCTGGAAGTAGATGAATTGCATAGGTCGAAGCAAAATGCTGAGACAATACTTGTTATACCGGCTGCTAAAACTGAAATCTATCACGGGTCCTTTACTGTGGGGACTATACGTTTCTTATATTCGCGACCAATAGATTGACGTAAGCAGGAATCTCTCAGTAGTCTTAGGCAGGTGCTTTATCGATACTTGCTGACCACCGAGATATAGTATTAGTGATGGTAACTTTATAACTCTAGTACTCGGGGTAACTCATAAAGTCATAACTTTTTTAAGTTTATTATTTGCATAATTTTTAACGTTATAATCCATATGATTGGTCTTTGACACACAAAACATATACAGTGGCCTTCGCGTCGTGATAAAATCACCTACAATGTGATTTGAAATCGTAACTAAACTGCTGGTGATACATATGAAATTTTTGTTGAGTTATTGTAAACTAGAATCTAAGTATAAAATTGTAGAAAAAATATTCCCACCAAACCATATAAATTTGTTGTAATAATTGTTTTATCATTTGAACATAAGCCCTAGGTATTAATGAAATATCAATCAATTGATTTCTTTCTCTCTCTTCCATCTTTTTGTCGTTTTGAAGTAAGCTATCTTCATTACTTAACCTTCTGTTTTTAAGGGTTCTTACTTTTCCATTTATACACTGAAAAAACTATGGTGCGTAGAAGCACTCACATATTCAGCGAGAGCAAACACGCTTACGTGTGGGGGGAGCGTAAGCATTACACGCGGCTGACCGTACGGACCACTAGATAAATGGTGACGCGTTTGAATATCTGTGAAGCCAGATAAGCTCCAAGCGTGACCGATCACCTGATCACACTTGCGTGGTTACCTTAATAGTTTTACAATACAGTGCATATAGTACCGCATGTAGCTGACTACAAGTGCCAACTAATGTAAAGTCCTTCAACGGCTTCCGTGGGGCCAAATCAGCCCCACAAGTGGTAGGCACTGTGTTGCAGTCTCTATCAGATGTATATAGATATATGTGGACATGTAAACACCATATACGATAAAGTTTTGGACGTGAGTATCAATTTATTTATCAAAATACGTACTTTTGAGAAACTAGCATACAAATAAGACAGTACGGACTAATTTACTACACATAGTTTTCAGTTTTAAACAAAAGTAAAAAGAAGTTTTTCGATAAAAATAATCCACGATGTCGATGAACATAACATGTAGTTTAAATTTCAAAAAATGATTATTATGTATATAATAATTAGTTGAATATTGCTGTACATAATTTAAAGATTAAAATATCAAAAGTACAGATACCCATTAAAAAAAAAGAATTTGTATCTTATACTTTATAATTCAATAAAAAAGATATTGAAAAGTTGTTCTTTAAGAGCATGAATCATTTCATCGGTGTACATTAAACGTTACCCCTTAGTGAGCTTTTAAGGGATAAGGGATACGTTCGTTAAAGTGCGAGAAACAAAAGAAATTTTTTTTTCAACATTTTCAATTTTTTTGTTACTTTACAAAGTTGTCCAACAATAAAACTTTATTTAAAAAAAAAAGAATAATTATAATTTACTATACTGTTTTGTAGGCTTAAAAAGTGCGTTACATTGCATTTTTTAAATCCTAAGTGTAGCTTATACACGCATATATACTAATCATTACAGATCTGTCAATTTGTATATAATTGACTACTTGTACAGATAATATATTGAATAAACACAGCAATATTAAAGTAACAAATATTAGGTATGGGTCTTGAGATCCTCGATAAAAAAAAAACTTCAAGATGTAAAGTGAAAGTAAGAGTAAGTACGTAAGACTCGTAAAAATTGTTATTTTGGACCGATCTTGCTTTCTCCTCAAAATATCACATTTTATCATATTTTTTGAGGTTTTATCGTCATGTAGTATTTGATTAATTGATTTTTAATAAACATACTCATTTCCTAAGTATATCATAATTTTTTCGCAATTTTTCAAGATGATTTGATGAAAATTTGCAATAATTAAATCTAAGTTATGTTGCAATGTTGACCAAAACCTCTCAATGTGCGACCATGATTTAGTTACCCATTAGAAGACTAGTAAAAATTATTATTTTGGGCCTATTTTGCTTTTTCTTTGAGATTTCGTGTTTTTTAATTTTTTTTTTTGAGGTTATGTTTCCTAATAATTTTTTCTGATCTATTATAAACATTGATAATAATTTCCTGAATATACTACAAATTTTTACGCAAAACTTTACGTTGATTATATAGATATAGATATTGCAATATATGATATATGATATAGATATTGCAAAAATATAATAAATTCCAGGTTATGTTGCAATGTCAACCAAAACCTTACTTTCAAAGTTATGTTGTCATATCATAATTTTAAAATATGAATATGTCATATTATAATTAAGTTGCATTGAATATGAGGTGTGTTATACACGAAAAATGTTAAAATAAACTAATGGTGTTAGTCTTTGTTGGGACTGTCCATGTATGTATATGTGCGTGTGTTCATTTACAGTATACATAGCTTTATATGAGTATTACTCATTGAGTACTGACACACACACACACACACACACACACACACACACACACACACACATATTCTCGTAGGAATGGATTTTGCTCTCGCAACCCATGACTCCACAAGTCTGCAATACATCAGGCACACACCAACATGTAAATGTGATACTTATAAACTACACGTGGCATCTGCTTTATATCACATTTAGTGATCATAACTGGTCATAGCATGAACTGAATCAGACTCTATGGTAGTCACTGATACGAACCACCTCATGTTGCAGGTAGAATTTGATTACTTGTGGGGATGATTTGGCCCCACGGTAGTCAGTTGCATGACTCTACACTAGTTGGCAATTATAGTCAGCTACATGATATGCTACGGGCCCTCCATTATAGAACTCTCAGGTGACTACAGTTATATAGGAAGCGTGTGCTCCCGACTTGTGGTAGTTTTCACGCACCATATTTTTTTCAGTTTACATAAATTAATTGTTAGCATAACGCACCTATCTTTGCTAACTTTACTCGCCATTGATTATTATTATTAGAGTATTATGAGTAGTTTTAAAAAAATACCCTTTATTACGTTATTATTAAATTAAATTATTTAATCATTCACATCCAATTCATTGGCCGAAATATCCGTGTTAGAAATAAACGAAAACAAGATATTCAATCTGCAGCTTTAATCTATTACTTCGCGAGGTCGACGGTTCGTGCTCTTTCACTATTTATAGTTTGGAGCCAACGGAGTCAAAAATTTACAGCTTTTACTGCCTCTCATTTATCTAGAGACGAGCGCTATTATTATCCTTGATGGGAGCCCTATGAGTGCTATGCAAAAATGTAATTGCTTTATAGTAACGGGAAAAAAACTACTACCTTTACCTTTTTTAATAAAGGATTGCTGAGGAATTCTATGAAAAGGCAGATGGAGGTATTTGTGGGGCTATAGGGATCTTCGTGCCCCCTCCTCCCAAGTAACAATTTAATACAATAAGATACAAGGGGCATAACACGTAAATAGAGACAAAAGAAATTATTTCTTTCATGAACTTCAGATAACTGTAGTATTCAATGAGGCAACATTAGTTTAATTTTTTGAATCTTTTATGTAAGACTACAGCCGTCAGTAATGGCCACGAAAATTTAAAACGTTAATTTTTAATGTCTCTGTCCATTTTTTTATGTTTAAGTCAAGAATCGATATTTTAAAAAGTATATCACTGTTTAAGCAATTTTGTTCGATACTTTTTTAGTGCATTGGTTATTTTTAAAATAAATTTCTGTCCTGTCACAAAATGTTTCAAATTATAGGCGAAAGGGGGCGCCAAGGATGACAATTCAGTTTTAACTGTTTAAAAATCTTTTTTTACCTTTAGTCCTTTTAGCACTCAAATCTTCAGAATTTTTATAATGGGAAAAAATTGTTTTTAATCGTACATATTTAGCTAACCAAAAATATCAAACTTGAAAAAAGTTTTAAATTTATAGAAAAATCGATTTTTAAATTTAAAATACGATACCAACAAAGAAGTTTATCGGACCGTTAATATGGAACAATACAATAAACCTTAATTGCCGTGTGGTATGATCGACAATTACTGAATTGCAAAATATACAGTGAAAAGTCTAAAAGCGTGTCATAGAACTAGAACAAAATTTTGTTTATCATAGATAGGTTCTTATTTGCATGAAGCCTGGGATGTAACATACTTATTATTATCATCCTTATAGCTACGTTAAAAAAATTAAAGAAAAATTCGTATGATTAAAGTCCAATGTGTAATATTGAATTACCTTTTAAAATGTAGTCAGTCAGCAATGCAGGAACTGTTGGGCTATCTTCGTTTATTGCCTTCAGAACTAAAACAAAATAGAGTTAGTAAAATATTGTTCTACGACTCAACGTATGTAATATAAGAAATAATTATTAAGTGTTTTTAAATATTCATTACGCATTCTCAGTCTCACTATCTTATTACACTTATTGTTAAAAAATTCACTGTTTTACGAATTAAATAAAAGATTTTTAACACATTTGTTTTGTTTATCTATAGTATAAATTAAAAATTTTTAGATAGCTTCAGAAGACACAGTTAACATTACGGATGATTGCTACAATTATGAACATTCATATTGTCAATAAGCAATTCTTTTGTGAATATTTGAAGACTAACAACTTTGAAGAGCATAGTATTTTTATATCGTATGGCACGTGGTGAATTAGCTGTCAATCCAAAGCGGTGTTGATTTAGTGGTAAGCGTGCTTTGAAAACAAGCAAAGCTTTGAAAACATACATTCAAGTTACTTTCATTGACTTAGACATCACTCAACTTGTTTTATCAGAAGCATCAAAACGACTGGTCCTTAATTGATTAGAGCACGTTTAAAAGAAAGTAAATTCTATTAATGATTTTAAGATTCTGTTTTCAAGTAAATATTGGGACGCCACAGTCAAAGCTATGGTTCAGTAGGCCCCTCAATGAAACAAATATGACGCCACGAATAACATGAGTCGTAGTGAATACGTTCTAAAGTCATACAGTTACGTAAACATATCAACAAGACCACCAACTGAGGTAGAAGCCGTTGAAGAGCTCGCAAATCACGTTAACAAAGTTATAAAACATCAGTTAAATCTTTGGAAAATCAGTATGAACAACGATCTTGTCAAACTATTAGATTCGATGGCTAGAAACGCTTAAAGAGGCGGGAATGAAAATCTGCTTCTCTATTCAACGTCTACAAAGCAATACCATCTATTAGTAGACAGAAAACTTCTACGATTCTTTTGGGTCAAAGTCATCAATCATAACCATGAAAACTGGGAGTAGAATTCTTTAAAACAATGATTTAACAAATACCACAAACAACACAGGTGTATTCCGGCACCAGTGACAACACAAGCCCTACATATTCATAAGGTAACCTAAGCAGCAAATTTTATTGAAAAAAAAGGAAAAAAGTTAGCAGACGAATACTGCACCTTAAAAACATAGACGAATGATAAATAGGAAAATAAGGTATTTATAAGAACAAATCCAGAATGTTTTGTGGTACTGAGTTGCAACTTTTTTTACACAAAATACAGTCAAGGAAACATAAAAAAGGACTCAAACATAAGATAAAACCAACCAAGCAAGGCTGAGATACGTTATTTAATTATTACAGGAGCTTCATCGATCCGAAACGGAATACCCCTAACCATCAGACCTGATTCACACAGCTCATCGAATCCACTTTTCTACACACCATGCATCAGTCATCGAAAGAGACAATGATTATTTTCACATTGATAATGACAACATGATGAAGGATCTGGAACACCAATAAAATAGAGACAACATAAGGTGAGGGTTCATCCAGAAAAGAAAAAGAAAATAGGACAAGAGCCATTGGCAACACACCACACTATGCCTAATCGCAACAGCTAGAATACAAGAAGAGAGGAAAAAACAAAAAAAATGGCTAAAATTTAGCAAGCGTAAAGCCAGGGGTAACGATGTACCCACTAAATTCCTACATTGCATTTGAAGAGCCAGAAATAACTTTAAACTCCCTTCTTTTCTATTAAAAAAACCTCTACATTAATCTACATTCATAAAAATCCAGCACCTGACCCGTAACCCCACCCCACGTAAACCACTCTTCTAGAAAAACTTACAATATGTCCTCATTACCCCATTTAGCCCTTCTCTTCATCCACAAAAACTCAAGCTCTCTGCCTAGTTATTCCATTGCCCTTCTATCATACTAAAAAAATCAAAAGTACAACCAACAAACCAAAATCCCACAATAAAATCCATAACTTTCATTCCACCTCATTAAACATTTAACATTCCAAAACCCAATAAAAAAAAAAAAAAAAAAAAAAACCAGTCGTAAGGGATCTACGGACCCCTGATCAGAACGAAGTTCCATTCGCTTTTTGTAGACGTTAGCTACTTACAGTTATAATATATAGGATATATACGTAATACCTTATTAATGAAATAAAAAAATTAGTAATAAAATACATTTATCATGTACATAATAAATAACAATAACTTACAGGAACATTAAAAAAAAAAAAGAACAACAATACATAATTAAAAGTGAATCGACCAAGTAAATCAGTAGATTGAATATGTACTGGGTTTAAGTTCAGTAATAAATTTCGTTCGGTGTTCGCACATGTCCTACAAGATAAAAAAAATAACAACATGAATTGAGACTGTGAGGACACATCAGCACAATTATTTTTTTAAACTAACAATTAACTTGATAATAAGACTTCCAAGTATCACTTTAAAAAATTAACTAACAAAAAAGTAATAATTATTTTATAATTTGGAAAATAGCCTCTTATTGTGAAAGGTTATATCTATATTTTCTCACGGTTACTGGCAAATTGACTTAATGGTTCTTTTTCTTTGGCAATTAAAAGTTTTTTGGTTGAAGAAAATTTTTTTTGCTCTTTATTACCATTAGTGGATTTTAACAATGTATAATCAATTTTTTAAGATGTTTGTTTTGTAGGAAACTTGATGACAAAAAAATTAACGGTCGTAAAATTACTCTACAAGTAATAGAAGCGGATAGAAAAGCAGGAAGGTGATAAAAGCAAGAAACTAAATAAAAAGTTGCCAACGAACCATACATTTTTCAATAAATAAATGAAGTAAATTTCTGATGAACTAATCTCAAACATTGTGATTACAAACTATTTCAGTGATTAATAAATTAACAAATTTTCAACGACGTTGATACCACCTACAACACAATATTTTCATGGTGAATCAACCAAAAGATCAAGTAATTAAATGAGACTTGTTAAAAAACACATAAAATTCAATAAATATATGCACAATAAATGATAGTATGCCGTAAAGTTCGATTATCCAAAATGATGATCTATAATTTTAGGATATTCTAAGGGATTTACAAAGAAAAGTAAATGATTGGATGAAATTTGTTTCCATTCCTATTTACATCTTAAAATAAAATACTGTCTTATAAATCGTCAGAACTAAAACTCGTTAAAAATTTACATAAATATTTATTATATAGATATTTTAAATGCAATAAGTAAAAAGGAATTATACGAAATAAAAGGCATTACATTTGGAATAAAATAAAATAAGAAAATGTTCATACCAAGGACTGGATTTTTCAAGCAATTATAAAACAAGTAATCAAAGACTTATAAATGTATAAAAGAGAAAAACTTCATAAACAATTTAAAAACTATGTATACAAATAAGTAAAATAAAATTAGTTCAGAAAACTGTATCTATTATTTGAAGCGATAAATAATACGAATTTTACTTAATTTATAAAATGAGTCGCAGTCACCTTCACTCCCCATCTTTTTTCTTTTAGCTCTATCTGATTTTGAAGAGTTACTAGCTTATTTTTACGGCATGTTAAAACCAATTACACTTAAGCACTTCTCTATCCCCGTTTTCTCGCAGCTATCACTCACTCTCTCATCCCATTCTTCTCCTCCTCCCTTCGCAACTACCTCACTGTCCCCATTTTTCTCAAATCAGGTAATTAATCACTTATTTTATGTCATAAAAATCAACTGATGTATGAGTGAAATCACGAAAAAATAACTCAATATAATATTGTGAAGCCAGAAGGTTATGTTGCCTGAATGAACTATTGTTCACTTGCGTGATAAAAAAATTTATGTGATTATAAATAACTTTTAACCATGAGCTTTCATTCTTGTAAAATACTATTATGGATTAGTGGACAACGATTTCATACATTCGTTATTAAAAAAAACTTTTATAATGATATTTTTACAAATGTTTTAGATCATTGTAATAACTTTGTCGATCATACTTCTCAGAGATTCTGTAAGAAGATTAGTTTGTCAAAGACTTGACAAAATTTTAAAAATAAACCAATCTTAGTGACAAAAACAATAAAAAGTACTAAACAAGAATTTATGTTATGATATCAAAAATATAGTGAAAAATGGCAGATACCTTAGACACATTAGTTGAATTTATAAAATCGATGATTTTTGCAGAATCTTTTGTGTATGTAAATAATTTTGAAATTAGCATTCCCAATATTAACCTTAAAATTTAAAAGAATGGATGAAACGTTATAGAAAATACTTTACATCATTTGGACTGGCATAGCATTGGTATCGCTTCTGAAAAAAATGGAGTACAAGTACATTTCTTAACATTTTTACTTCTTAAAAAGAAAACGTACATTTGGCCATGAAAAAAGAATTTTTCCTTTAGGTAAAGTCAACCTTATCGAAACTTTGTCCTTGTTATTTATTTATAGTTATAGCGAAGGCTAGTGCAAATAAAAATTTTACCTGTAATAATTTCTACTTCGAGGTAATTTTTAAATAATTTTGAAATTTTAAATCTTGTTTCACTACACGACCTATCAGATATACTTAAATTTCTGATTATCGTTACCATTGAATTAATTTTTCAATGTTATTTACGTGACCGGAGGCTTTTATTTATATTATTTAAAGCTTCTGAAGAAAATTTAAAAGCAGATCATTATCAGTTTGATCGACATCTTAACGGATTGCACAGTGAATTCTATAAAAAATGTTAACATCACCTTAAATATTATTTAAAACTTTTTTATTTATTAACATGGGGTATTCATTATGTGTTGTTGAAATGACATTAATCGAAAAAGTATTATTTTGATAATCAGGCCAACATATTATCTGGGTCTAAGTTTGCGTTTAATGGACCGGATTGACACGGGACACGTAGGTGAGACGAGGGGCTGAGGAACCATAAAAACCTCAAGGAAAAGTATTTTTTACTCATATCTTGACTTGGCCATTGCTGCTCTTGCCGACTGGAGCGAAGAGGCACGAATACGTTTAAAAGGGAAGCAAGAGTTTTAACCGTTTGGAGCGGTATAGAACTTATTACTGTCTTACTGGGTCACGATGCATTATCTAGCGTTTTACAAAGGTACCAAAGGTTATATTTAAACACTCGCAACGTGTCTTGGGTTACCTCTAGTGTTTACCCGAAAACTGCGATGTGCTTTTAGTACGCGATCTAGAAGTTACCACTACCACATCCAGTAGCGGTGCATACCTCAGAATTTATACTCCTATATGAAAAATGAAAAGAAAGGAAAAACTAAAAAGTTAGTTATTTAAACAACTAATTTATTTTTGGAACTTAGAGATGATACACTAACCCGAACCAGCGCGAGGTTGTAGAAGTTGAATCTACTTACGGCATCACCGTTAAGGTGGGATAAAACACACTCGTGAAGGACTGTAAGATAGCAGTGGCAGACTCTCACTATCTAGTCAACCATTCGAGAGAAAACTTTGAACGGCCTTTTCGGGGCCTCCAGACCCTTTTTATTAGGAGTAGCAAACCTTGGTTCCGCGCTGGCTTAAAGATCAAACGAAAAAGGTCGCCAGGGGAAAATTTTAGAGAAAAGATAATAGCCGAAAATCAAATTGGCTAGAGCTGCTCTAGTTTAGCCACTCAGAATTTGGCACTTCCCACATCCAGCTGGCTCTCTCACATGCACCAAGAGAAGAGTAGGTGATTCACTTACTCATGCCCTTTCTTTCCCTTTTACATCCAAATTTTTCAGATTTTTCATCATGACTGAATATTAACACTAAGATAAAATATTACTTACATTTACTACTGCTAGGCACTATTCGTTTATTCATAATATCAATCACAATAATAGTTATTATAATAAAGGTAACAATAATACTGAAAAAAATAACAGTACTGCGCCTGTCGCGAGTTAACATAATTATATTTATGGATTGTAGTTTTGACTCATGATATTGTTGCAAAAATAATTCTAAATGTTTGGTAAAATTTTGGTCAGTTAATTCTTTACTGCTAGTCGTCAGAGAAAAAGTCAGTTCATCGTGCCCTGGGAATTTCCAAATTCCGTTACTTACGTTTGAGGCAGTCGTACGGACTCTCTCTCTCAACGTTACTAAGCTAGGAAAAGGAGGAGGGAAAAAGCTGGCTTTTCCGTTTTCCTTTATGCTTTGAAAATATTGCAAAATTAATACGGTTGCAAAATTAAGCTATTTAGATTAGATTTAGATTAAGATTTATTTATTTAACAGACTAAGGATTCAGAGACGTGCTCAGTAGTCCTGTATAGCCTAAGCCGTATATACATTTAAACATTACAAAGAGGCTACTGAATATTAGCGCCCAAGAATACTATCGCAATTATTACATTATTAAAATAAAATAATAAAGAAAACATAAAGAAAAAAGAAAACGCATAAAAATAATAAAATTAATAAAAATGTAGTAAACAAGAAATAAAATCAGTAACAGTAGTAATGGAAAGCGTAATTAAATAAATAGGACAACACAATAAGATTTTGTTACAATTAACAATTAACGCGAGTTGTTGAACACAAGCTGGTAGTATTTATAAAGTTCACTCTTGAAACACGGGCGCTGGTATAATTCACGTATAGCAACTGGCAAACCATTCCACACACTAGCGCTACCAATGAAGAAAGAATCATGTAGAAACTTAAGGGCGGCAGGAGGGATAAACAGATCCAGGTGAGATGCCCATTTTAAGCCAGGCATATCATGAGGTCTAAATTTAAATTTACACGATAGATACTGTAGCTGACCACTGCGCAAGATTGAAGCAAGGAATAAAAGCGTAAGATATTCAACCCGAAGGGAATAGGGAAGCATATTTAATTTGTTGTAATCAGATGTAATGTGCTCGTGCTAGCGTGTACCTGTTACAAAGTGGATAGCCGCATTCATACTCCTGGAAAGTTTTGTTTTAAGCTCCTTAGAGAGTGGAAAAAACGAACCAGCACAGTAATCAAAGTATGACAGTATAAGCGATTTGACCAAGGTAAGCTTACAATCTCGAGGAAGTGACGATCCGCATTTACGAAAGCGATACAGCGCAGAAGAACATTCATTTGAAGTAGTACAGCACTGCGCTCGAAAGCTCAATGTCGAATCAAGCACCACAATGCCTAGTATTTTTAGTGTATCAGAAGTTTGAACTATGAAACCATCAAGCAAAACGTCAGGTATATGGGTTTTCTGGAGTCTACTCATAAAATTACGTGAGCCCGACCACAAGGCACATTTTTTTTCTTTATTGATAATTAGGCCATTAGAGAGAGCCCATAATAAAATATTATGGAAATCCTTATTAATCCTACGCACAATACTCGCCAATTCATCAATCGAACCATGAGGATATATACACAGGTCACCAGCATAAAGATGATATGAGCAGTGCTTAATTGCAGAACTAATATCATTCATGTAAAGGGAAAAAAGCAGTGGGCCCAGCACCAAGCACTGTGGCACCCTCGAGTGTCTATACAAAGGTTTAGAGCTTTCACCCTTTGACGAAATTACAACTTGAGACCTATCAGTGAGGTAAGAGTCAACCCAGTTGCAGGCAGAGCTCGAAAATCCCAAACTGTAGAGCTTATTATGAAGATGTTTGATGTTAACGACGTCGAAAGCTCATGAAAAATCAATAGCTACCAAGAGCGTAACCCGCTGCTCATCAATAGCAACCCTTATATCATCAACCAGCTCGATAACTGCTGATTGAGTGCTATGAAACTTCCTATATCCTGATTGCAGTGGATCAAGTATTTTTAGTCGCCTTACATATTCCAAAATTTGTGCACGTACAACAGTTTCGAAAACCTTAGAAGTAGCACTCAACAAACTGATAGGTCTAACATCTTTTACTCTTTTGGGATTCCTGACCTTGGGAATTGGGCGTACATTAGACTGCTTCCATAATGCTGGGAAAATTCCACTTTGAAGTGATGCATCAAAGATATTCATCAGTATAGGAACAACGTAAAGAATACAATCACGTGAAAAACGTTGGGGTATACCCTCAGGCCCAGTTGCATTTGAGCTCCCCTTTCTTATAGCATTACCGACATCAGATGCCTCGACTGCCCTAAAAAAGAGTCTATTATCATCATGGATTTCGACGGAAGGGGTCCGAGTAGTCACTGGCACAACACCTGGATTGCCTATGAAAAATGTATTCAGTGAATCGAGGTCAGTTGGTAGAGTATCGCAATGAATGACACCCCTCGACAGGCCAGGCCTATTAACACAGTTCAAAAATTGTTGTCGGTGGTAGCAAGAAATAGAGTTGCGTATAGCAAGCTTAGCACGGTTACGGAGATAATTACGGATTTCCCTATCGCTATCTTTCCTGGTACGCTTAAAAGTACGACAAGCAGCATTTCTTGATTTTAAAGGTCTGCGTAAGTCAGCCGTCATCCAGGGCGTAGGACGCCCCGAGCGAACGGAAAAAGTGTGCAAAGGGGCATGATTATCATACAGATAAAGAAAATTTTGTGAGTATAGTGATACCTTTAAATCGATGTCAGGGCAACCAAGAGTAGCTTTCCAATCAAGTGATACGAAATCACGCTGAAGACCGGCTAAATCAAAATTTCTAAAACTGCGACGAACAATCGTCGATGGTGTAGATTGAGGGTTATCGTATTTAAAACAAACAAGCAGAATCTCATGTAGTGATGTACTGGGCACAAAATGCTGCGAATAAAACGCCAAATTCGAATCATCAGCAAGACAAAAGTAGTCAATTGTTGAGAACGGATCACCCACATGATGAATCTGATTAAAGGGTAGGCGCTTAAGATTAGTAGCTTGAAGTGAGTCAACCAATGTATTTCTAGTCAAAAAAGAAGAAAACCAGTCTATATTGAAATCACCAATCAGAAAAATATTATCATAGGCTCCATCACAGTTTAGTAGTGCATTTTCAACAGTTTCACACCAATATCCGGCCTTTGGTGGATTATATACCAACGCACAAAGAAAGTTGAATGAGCCTATTTGCAATTCAACGAAAAGGTATTCTGCAAGCACGACCCTAGGAGGTAATTCTGGCGATGATGCAACAATCCCCAACTTCAGGGACTCATGAACATACATAGCAACTCCGCCACCTCCTCGACTAACCCGATCGTTACGCAGCAAATAGTAGTGCGGAATGCCATACCACGTTGAGTTATGATTTGGTTTCAGAAAATACTCACTTATACCCATAACCTGCACACCATAAGTTAAAACAAAATCGCATACATCAACAAAGTTAGCGTTGAGGGATTGTGTATTACAATGACTTACACATAAGTACTTGGTGCTATTGACCTTATTCGCCATAATTAACAAATGAAGAAGCACACTCAATTTTTTACGCAAAACCACACATTTAACTTTGTCATTGGCACTATGATTAATGTTACTCACAATATTGGACGCTTGGCAACATGCAAATCGCAACTTTGTCTTATTAACGCAAATATTAGATGTATGAGGGCCAGCACAGTAGCCACAACATGCATCATTCCGCCACTCTTTAACAGTGTGACCAAATTTCGTACATTTATAGCATTTCAAAATAGAAACATAATTTGCGATACGACAGGATCGCCAACCAATATAAATGCGGGCCTTCTTACGCAAAATTTTATGGTGCTCAGGTGCTACTTCAATGATACTCGAGCAAAACTTGTTATTATCGCGTAGCGGAAGCATATGAATAACTTTTACTGAAGACTTATCACAATCAGGTAAATTTTGGTTAACGACGCAGTCAACTATATTAGACTCCTGTAATTCCGCCTGGATATCACGTACAATCAGGCGCGGGTTCTTATATGCATTTACTTTAATTTCAAGCTCAGGGCACGCATTGCTAAGCTGATTTTTTATGACAGTTTCATTGAATGAATCGCCCTCCAAAATCACCGCGCTACTTCCTGAATTTATTACTTTATTTACGTTAATTTTTAAATTAGATGGATTAATGGCTTTTTTGAGTGCATCGTAGGTAGATTTTGAAGAAGCAAAATTCGGCCTAGTGTCATCACGTAGGCCGATTGTAATACGACACGAGCGCTGGGTACAAAACGGCTTACCGTGATTCGACATGAAGTTTCCGCGATCACCACGCTGCAAACCCTTAGATGATGCAGGAAAAGAACCCGCAACTGCCGAGAACGTACGTAAACCGGCATCTGCACTATTTTCTGAGATAGCTTGACAGACATTGATACTCGCTTTTTCGATGTTTGTGCATGCGTCATTTAAAGCCTTAACGCAGGAAACGTGAACCCGGTCGACCTCAAGCTTACACAGATATGCAGCAGCAATTTTAGTTATAACAGCGCTAAAGCAATTTATTGTGTCTCGTAATTGTGCCTTGACACCTAAAACCTTCTCTTTTCTAAGCATAGTAAGCATTGCCTTACGAAGTTTCTTTACTTCGTCAACCATACTCGTGACGTCGCTATGCGAAATCAACGATGATTCCTTCACAGATCTGAAAGAATCATCACTGTCACTGCTTTCATCAGCACCGTCACTATCACTACCCATCGCTCTGTTTACAAAGAGAAATAGCAATCACACGCGTGTATGATGAATACACCAACACAACTATAACCAAATCGTGCCAGCTCCTAGCTGACTAATGCACCAATACATACAAGTCAAACAGCGGATAGCACAGCGAAGAACTCCAACAACGATGTCCACGGGGCCCACTGAGATCGCACTTGTGATTCAAGAAGAGCACAGGTCCATCGAAGTTGAGCCAGAAAACAAAGTGCAAGTCGTTACAGCATTGACAACACACACACACCAGCGCGCTCGAGCAGCCTTGGCAAAACAGCCGAGATTGTTAAAAATCTGCAACCTCTGCAGGAGATAACACTCATGCAGCAAGTTGCAGTAAGGGAGCTTGCAATGAGCCTGAAACAAACACGCCCTAGGGCAATGGACAGCAGTAAACAGCCAAAAAAAGTAGAGCGAAAAATAAGAGCCTTGATCAGTTACTAACCTTAACACACAGAGGTTATAGCAGATAGATGAAAGGCTATCAGCTAAATTTACCGTAGTTACCATCTTTATGCGCGTACTAGCAGCCTTCCCATCTCAACTTCACTCGAGATTCACTAAATGGAACACCGAAACGTGTTGACATGTAATGTAGAACGTTTTGAGTTAAAAATTTTATATCTATTCTTGATACTTTCAAAACAAATGTCTTTTTATTAAAAATATATTTGTTCGAAATCAGTACAGTTTATTTGGTCGAATAATAAGCTTTAAATAGTGAAAAAAACAAAATTATGCTAAAAAGTACCGTAAGTGTCCTTATGCTATAAAATAATCGTTGGCCCTAAAGGACTTAATTTACAGTTTCTCTGGTATAGTCTACGGAAAACGCTATTTTTTAAAGCCATTGAAATTTGAAACTCACAAAAAATAAAATGATAAAATAATTTTTTTCACTTGTCTCACAACTTTATTACCAGGGCAACAAAGTTCTGGAGATTCATCCCTTCATTTTTATCACCGCAAAAATACAAATACGTATTCTAACTACTTAAAAATCAGAAAAATCTAATAGATTGCTGTAAGGATTATCATGAAAAGCTGATCTTTTACTCAACAAATTCTTTATTTGTCGATTTGAAGCTGCTGCTTCAATCTCGATAAATCTTCTGCGTCAGTATCTTGACACTTAAAATTGTATACATTAGATGTATTTGAAGTTCTTCTTCCAGTTTGCCTTCTTGCAACTTTTGGCATGGTTAAGACTCTTCTAAGCCCCAAAGCCTGTTTTTTTTCAACTTTGTTAAGTTGTAATGAATTTGTTGGCACGGTAGCTCGACATCCGATGGCCCTAAAAAAGACAGGTGAGCTAAACTTTTTCTTGACTGAAGTTTCCAGCAATCGTGACTGCATGGATACCTGGGGGTGATCTTCTCTGGCCTGCTGTCGAAGCTCCGATGTTTTGGCTCAGATGTTTTGGTAATGATTTAAGATGGAGAGATAAGCTTATGATGCTTGCCCGTTGAAGACTATTCCGTTTTCTAAGGTTTATTTTTCCTTCACAGCTGTTAGGTTTGCCCAGCGCAGAGGACGGAGAGGATCGGTGATTCCTGGTTGAATGCTTAGAGTCGAAAGAGTAGTGTAATGTAGGGGCGTCGGTCGCCGGAATTCCCAGCTTTACGACGAACAACTCCGCTCGTGACATTTGCCAGTGACTGACTGACTTGGTTTAATAGTAGCCGTCTTTTATAAAGTTTATAGTGGATGCACCTTTGCTAAAAATGGTAGTCAAAATGTATCTGTTGGCAAGGTAGTTTAACGTGAGGTGTCTTCAAAAAGAACCGATAAGATTGATAGTTAAGTAGGGATCTTAAATACTTAGAATGGCCCTGAAAAGAGACAGTAGCGAAACTTCAAGCCATTCCTTCATTATTCTTGATGATGGAGAGCTGGCTGCGGATAGCTTGACTCTTTACCCCGGAGTCTCTGTGTACGAAGACCGTGCTGGAGGTAGGTACGCTACTGACCAAAGAATATCTCGTCTTCGAGTCGTTTCCCGGATAACCAACTACTCATTGTTAGTCAGATAAGTGGGCCTGTAGAATACCTTCTTTGTGAATTCCAAGTAATCAGTGATCTGTTGGGGGCGAAATGTGAGAAAATAAATAAATACAAGTAAAGTGTATTTAAATTTTCTTGCGTTGATTTATTGATGCGCAACGTTTCGCTGACAATATGCGTCAGCCTCATCAGGCTACAAAATTAAAATTAAAAACACACAATGAGTGATCTGGAAGGCTCAAACACAAAAATACAATAAATTTTTATGTTAATTGTTACCGCAGGTACGCGAGAATTCGTAAGTTTGGTTGACTTACTCGTCACCTGTCGTGCTGTCGACTGACAATAAATTACAACAACAAGCCAGCGCTTATATAGGCGGAGCCGCAAAAGTAGACGGTAAAGGGCGATGAACTCGATCGGGACATTTAAACTTTCGTAGTAAAGGAAGGTATGCTCTATTAAAGGAAAGCACATCCTCGTTTCTATTGATGTTGTGTTTGTCGAGTTTTATATAAAGCATTTCGGAAATAATTTTTTTTTTATAATTGGATTCTTTGTCAAGGATTTTAAAGTTATCCCAATCGAATTCATGGTCAAAATTGATTTGGTGTGCACAAACAACGGAATCGGACTTTTTACTTTTCACATGTTCACTGATGCGGACCTCCGCCGCTCGCTTTGTTTCACCCACATATGACGCAGGACAATTTTCACAATAAAACTTATTTACTACATTTGTCTGTTTATGTTTTTTCGTTGTATCTTTTCCTTAGCGGACGATATGCTGCAGTTTATTGTTAATAAGAGGGTAAGTGTGAATATTGTAGGGTTTTAACATGGTTAAAATTTTTTCGAAATTATTGTCAATAAATGGTATGCCAATTTTGCAGAGAGGGTAGGTGTTTGTAGTGCTTCTGTTATGATTACTATATTTGTGTCTTTTTAATCTGACCTTTATGTTTTTAATAATGAAGTTAAAAGGGTAATTGTTTTTTATCAACAGGTTTTTCACCCTAGCAATATTCACACCGTGAAAACGTGTACTGGGAAGTAAGATCGCCCTATCAACCAAATTAAAAACAATATTTCTCTTATAGCTAACTGGATGACCAGAAAAGTAATTTAAGATTCGTCCGGAAGAAGTAGGTTTTTTAAACCAGTCAAAATTAAAATAATTAGAATTTCTTATTATCGTCAAGTCTAAAAAGTTGAGTTTCTTGTCAATCTCCATTTCATATGTAAATTGTAGTTTGGGATGATATGAATTAAAAATATTTGAAATTTGGTCAATATGGTCAACATTAATAAAAAGTAATACATCGTCCACGTAACGAAAATAAAAAGATGGAATAATATTATAGTTATTTTTTAAGATGGAGAGACAATCATTTTCCAGGTCGTCCATTACAAGGTCAGCAAACAAAGGTGATATAGGAGAACCCATTGGCGTGCCGAAAATTTGTTGATAAAAAATGTTGTCAAAAGTAAAAAAAGTATTATAGAACAGAAATTCTGTACATTGTCGAATTTGATCAACCGGGATTCGACATTGATTCATTATGGTCACAATACGTCGATCGATGCTCCGTAGTACCAACTCTAGAGGAATATTAGTAAATAGGGAATAATAGAGCATACCTTCCTTTACGACGAAAGTTTAAATGTCCCGATCGAGTTCATCGCCCTTTACCGTCTACCTTTGCGGCTCCGCCTATATAAGCGCTGGCTTGTTGTTGTAATTTATTGTCAGTCGACAGCACGACAGGTGACGAGTAAGTCAACCAAACTTACGAATTCTCGCGTACCTGCGGTAACAATTTACATAAAAATTTATTGAATTTTTGTGTTTGAGCCTTCCAGATCACTCATTGTGTGTTTTTAATTTTAATTTTGTAGCCTGATAAGGCTGACGCATATTGTCAGCGAAACGTTGCGCATCAATAAATCAACGCAAGAAAATTTAAATACACTTTACTTGTATTTATTTATTTTCTCACATTTCGCCCCCAACAGATCACTGATCACTTTGAATATCCAAATTCACCGGAGGGCACTCATATATACTAACAAATCACCTTCTTTGTGGGTATTTACCGTTGGGACGACCACTGAGAATGAGGTTGCCCGAACTCCTCAAAGTTGTTTTTCCTGCCTTTCTGTTCTAGCAATAATCTGCTCTGGTAGCCTCAGGATAATGGAAAGAATGTCTACGATACCTCAAAATTCTAGGGCAGATCACACTCTAGCTAGAAACGTCTCCTGATATTCTGTTAAAGACGTCGGCATTTAGAAGACCTTTTTATTGGTAGCACTTTCCAATTCTGAAAATAGTGATATCAGTAGGCTGGGTACCCAGCTGCACGACTTTCAGCTTTAGGCTTGGTTGATCATCGACTGTGTTATTTGGTACTTTACTCAGGGCCAAAATAACCAGACTTACTTTAACTGCAGGTAGCTTTGATTTTACTTCTACGCTACCTCGCGGATCCTACTAAACTGAAGTAAAAAGTTTGCATAAATTTACAAAACTTTGGACTTATTTATTCCTATTGTTATTAACTTTTCAATTTTTTTAAGACAAAAACTATACTAAAAGTACCTGGGAAGTGTCAAAAATTAGTCTACAAAATTTTAGCAAGATCGGTTGAGTGGTTTTGACAGTTAGCAATTATGTTACAACGGTTTTAGCGACTTAGCTGTATATATAATAGAAAGATTTATATATACATATATATAGCAGTTGCCTACTGTGGGTCTTGTGAATTTAATTTGCAGGTGTTCGTTTTTGCTACTTAACTTTACATTTTTTTTATTTCAGTCTTTACGTTTTAATATTTTTAGCGTTTCAGATTATTATTCAGTGTAGATCCTCTTAGATAATCTTTCGACTCTATTGATTTCTAAAATTTATTCGATTTATCTATACTGCAACCTCATACTTCCGTTTAGTTTAATCGTGGTACCAGGACGATGACTGATATCTGTTAAAGCCACGAAAATTAAAGAACTAAGGTCTAACACGTAGTTGTCAAAGTCAACTACTTGTCAAAGGGCGGGTTCGTTACCCAGTGCAAAAAATCAAGTAACTTTTTGCCGTCACACAAAAAATATTTATTTACGGAATAAGTGCGGAAAAGACGATTTTCCGTACGAGTTGTAATTGACTCGCACGAGTGGCCAAAGTTAACGGGAACGAGTGCCAGTTGAGGACATGAGTGCGTAGCACGAGTGTGATCGCACGGCACGAGTTACCGTCACCGGCCACGAGTGCGAGTCTATCACACGAGTGCGGAAAATCGTCCCACATGAGTTGCGTACAAGTTTTTTCGCAATAAGTGTGCAGAAAAAAGGTGTTTTCCGCACTGATAATAATGTGGAAAATCAATTTTCCCACATAATGTGCGGAAAATCGATTTTCCACACTAATATCAGTGCTGAAAACACCTATCCCATATAGTGTGAATAAAATCGATTTTCCACACTAATATCAGTGCTGAAAATACCTATTTTCCGCACACTATGTGCGAAAATCGATTTTTCACACTAATATCAGTGCGGAAAACACCTATTTTCCGTACACTATTGCGAAAAAATATAATGAAAATTTTTTCTATATTTGTTAAATAATCCTTGAATCCCTGCAGTTTATACAGCGATTGTTCCAGATTATTACTTTACTGATTAAATAGGGTTTTTTTTTTTTTTTATAGTATGATTAAATCTTCACTTGAAATATCAGCTGTTGGCCGAAACGAATTAAATAGTTTAATTAATTTCATAAATTTTACAAATTTTTTTTTATCTAAGATTTATATATACTTATAATGAACTCGCAATCACCTAAAAAGGGGAAGGATTAATTCAAAATGAGCACACGCAAAAGTTAAACTGATATGTAATATTTATTCAAGAACTAACAAAAAACAAAGAATCGCCTTTTAATCTATGTGTACTATATATTGAATATAACAAACACTTTAGAGGTAATTAATTTGAACTCTTGCGCTTTTCCTAATGAGATCCTCCTATGGTCAAACAGACAGCACAAGGTGAGATCAACTTGAGTGAATCCTTGGTACATGTCACTTATTTAGGTCTCTGGGGGTTCGTAAGTATAGCTGACGATAATTCTTCCAGATTATTTCACCCTATATATAAGCATTTTTTCTATCTACATAAACCATGAAATTATTTACCTTATGTGTACATACATCTACAAATATTCCAACCTAATTGGTGATGACTCCTTTGGCTCGACTACTGGATCAACCTTGTCCAGGTAGCACCGTTCAACGGGTCCTAGACGGAAGGTGACGAAAAACGTACTAGTCTTGCTTGACTAGGTAACGCCGTATCAACGGGTCCTAGCCGAAAGAGGAACTGCTATTCTGAGATCATGTCAGGCCTTTCATACCCTTGTTCTTTGTGTAGAGAGTTTTTCATTTTCTTGGTGAACGTGCTCAAGCGTTTGCTAAGATAACTATGCGTAAGTTACCCGCGCGCGGCGTTCAAATTTGGATTTTTATATTTTAAGTAAGGACGTGTTTAAAAAATAGAAAATTTCATAAAAAGAGAAATAAAATATCCAAATAAAATTATTAAAAAATGTGTGCCTTTTCAGTACATGAGACAATGTTAGTTTTTCGTTCTTGTTCAGCATGCATGTGCGTAAGTTCTGTTTGGTATTAATACAGCAGTTACGAGTAACTTAGCAGGTAATTAACTCTTTTTCAGGTGCATGTTGGTCTTTGCCTTAGCTGCTTTTAATACCAGCATGGACAATTCCAAGGGAATTTAAAAAAAATTATAAGTAATCGTATCAACGATAGTTTACCTACATTACAATTTGTATCATTGTACATTTTTAAACAAACGTTATTTAATAACCAATCAATAAGAATAAAAATTTGTCCATTTTTTCTTCACCTACATCTAATAGTATTAATGAAGAATCTTTATTCACGCAACCTTAATTTTTTTTCCAATTTAATATAGTGAATACTCACTATAGAAAATATCACATCTGCTGTTGTTATTTTTTTTCATTAGAAGCTTTGTCTAGAGGTACTCTTTTTATAATACTTTGATCCAATGGCAACGAAAAAGTAGGATGACTAGTCATGCCTTTGGATAGTAAAATTGACGCAAAACATGTTTAAGGCTTTCATAAAAAAATTTCTTCATAGAGGTATAGAAATAAATAAAAGTTTTGTATAAAAATGATGTACCAGAATTTTTCACCCATCACTAAAATAAACTTTAATGTCATATTTACAAATAGTTTCGGAATTGGATTTTTAATTTTTTTTTCATTTGTTAAACATAAATTTAAAACATTTTTTACCTAATTCAATATTTTTTTTTTTTTTTTTTTTTCATCTAACGTTAACATAGCTTTTCATATTAGTTCGGGTACACAAAAGCTTATGTAAGAATTATTTACCGATTAAAATATGTCAGTAAAAATTTAATGTTTTGTTTTCTTTGTTTTCAATAAAATCTTCCATAAAATATTTTTTGAATCGATTCCTAACAATATAATGTTCAATGTTTTCAAATAAAATAAACCACGGAAGAAAATTTCTTTATTGTACAATAAAAATAACATGATGTTTCAAGCTTTTTCAAATTTCAGTAAAATTTGTCAATCATGTCCAATAAACCTTATAGATATAGCTACTTGTTAAAAAATGTCATGGTTTTTATTATGACATCTTGAGCTTTTTAATCAAACGATCCTGAGTTTTTTTCTTTTTACCGAGTTTCCATAACAACCTACTGGCCTGGTGATCAGGGCCATCCACTCATCACCTATGTGTGGGGGTGTATTGCCGAACCCATTTATTGATCACCTAACTGACATCAGACCCTTTATACCATGGGCACAGTGGGAATATCTTCTGTAAAATACCTTACCACTTAAGCTGGCACTCTCTGGATTAATAGTGCATTGGATCCACTAGCCATTGCATATTCTTTTTCTGGAGACGACTTCATACCTCACAAATACCGGTAAGGCCAGCGATCCTTGACCATACGCTGCCCTAGTACTGTTTCGCATTCACTCAGGCCCGAAGACCTATGGATCAAGGAAAAAATCCTGAAATTATGTTGAGAAAAAATTTCACGGAAAAATCCACTCCAAAGCAATCGGAGTTACATATGACCTATTTCCGATGAAAAAATCTGCATTCACCGAGAATCGAACCTACGACACTGAGAATGGTGTTGTATTAGTACCAAGTACGCTTACCATTGAGCCAACAACTGTCTTAAACTGGTCCTGTTACATACTTAAAACTAATTTTAAGAAAAAACGTTCTCGATCTGTGGATGATACAACATTTAATCTGCTAATAGTAGTATCATCTCCAGATCTTTTCCGCCGTACCCATATTTGTATCTGAACATCAAACGTGTGATATTCCAAGGTTTTTAAATATTTAATCATATAAGTAAAATTATCTAATTCAGTTAATCTGAAAAAAACTGTGAGTGTATTTTTTCAATACACGTAAAAAATTTCTAATATTATTTTTTTCAAAATAGTGTTTTTAAGATTCTTAGAACTAGACTTTTAAACTACTATATGATTTAAACTTATGACTTATACCGCAAATTGAAAATTATTGCAAACGCTATGCAACCTCTTTAGGACTTAAGTTAAGTCCATCAACATAATGTAATATTTTATCATAAATTTGAATGTTGTCTTTTTGATTCTTCATCAATTCAATTTAACAAAATGCTTTGTCTCTCGCTTTGTGTATGTTAGTGTAAATATACTTGATACTGTTTAATAATGCCCAATAATTTTGGTTTATGTGGCATTTAAATTTCTTTAACAATAATTTGTTGTAAGGAACAGCCATTGAAATGTCAATGAAAATACAAACTTTAGAATATTCACGTAAGACTGCGTGAACTGCAACAACATGTGGTCACTTCTATAAAAATTTAAATTAATTAAAAAAATTATCCTACAAAACATTCTTACATGAAAAATTTTTATAAAATGAGTCTCACCATTATATATGTATGTATTCATATATAACATAGTTGTGTGGTTTTGAGAAAACAACCAGCTCCTCCTGCTTTCCTTTGACACAACTCTAGATCCTCCCTAAATGAAGTAGTTTTCCTTTGTTCAACCTATAAAATTTGATTAACTAAGAGTTCAGTTCATCAACCTCCACTCCCACTTATCTCCTCCGGACCAACGCCCGACTCCTCCCCACCTTCCACCTAAATAAATTTACTGTGTATGAAATGGTTTTATATTATTTGGTTTCATATATAGTTGTATGGTTATCAGTTTGTAACTAGCTCCCTACAATAAGGTAACTTATTTTGCGATTTCATAATTCTATTCTTACCTTAAAAAAGTTAGAAATTTGACATTCAAGAGATTAGTAGACATGTTTTTTAACAGATATGACAGTAACGTATAGAGTACTTGTAATCAATTTGAATTATGATATGATCATAGAATAAGTCAAGATGAAAACGCACATTACATAAATATTTGACAACCTAGATAACAATTTTATTAAAACTATTTTTGAGCCTAAAAAAAGTTTATGCCAGTAAGAGAATGTATCCTTATATTTGATTTTACTAGCGCAGTGTCAATTTAGGCACATACTTGGTTGCAATAAGACTTTTTCCTCATGATTAATTTTTTTTACGACAGTACAATGAGTCAGCATAAAAACAGTCACTAAAAAAATATTCACATCGTCAATAAACATTTTAACGAAAACATTTTTGAGTCAAAAAAAGTCGTTTTTGCATGGTTGCTGCATGCTACTACAGCAAGCACCAGGACTGAGAGCATGTCTGAGGAACTTTTTGTGCTTGCCCTTGCTGGATGCACACACGGGGTAAGACCTAGTCTTCCTATTAAGGGCGCCCTTAACCTTTAATCAAAATAATAAAATGCCTTAGGCCAGGAAAAGTATATAAAAGTTAACAGGGCTTAAAAAATTATCCTTCGTACATATTTTCATACCTTTTTATTTTGTCATTTAGAGATACAAAAAGACACAGCATACGAGGTGTGATCAAAAAGTAAAGTAACTTTTTGAATTGTGCGCGCTCTTTACACTTTAAGTTTAAAATTTTTTTTATTATATTGGTACACTAGTCACGATCATATGTTCATAGTTTTGACTTTATAGCATGTGTTGTTTTTATGTGAGAGACTTAAAGGTTAGACTCGTGTTTGCGTACTCGGCGATGTCTTTTTGTTAAAAATAATGGAGCAAAGAGTTTGTATTAATTTTTGTGTAAAAAATGGTATTAAGTGCTCAAAAACTCTTGAAATGTTGACAGTGGCCTACGGTGAGTCAACTATGAGCAAAAAAAATGTTTATAAGTGGTATAAGTTGTTTCAAGAGGGCCGAGAAAATGTGAATGATGAACCTCGCTCTGGGCGACCCAGCACGTCTAACACTGACGAAAATGTTCAGAAAGTGAAAGAAATGGTGCTTAAAGATCGTCGAATCACGATTAGAGAGATAGCTGATGATCTTGATATATTGTTTGGCTCATGCCAATAAATTTTGACGGATGTTTTGGGTATGAGACGTGTATCCGCAAACACCATGATAATGCACCTGCGCACAAGTCGTTATTAGTTAGTAGTTTTTTGGCCAAAAGCAGTACTTCCATCATGCCTCAGCCAACATATTCACCAGACTTGGCCCCCAGCGACTTTTTTCTCTTCCCAAAATTGAAAAAGCCCATGAAAGGACGAAGATTTGCCACGATTGAGGAGATTAAGGCTACATCAATGGAGGAGCTCAAAGCATTATCCAAAATAGTACTGGAAAAAGCGTTGGCACAAGTGCATTGTATCT
Source organism: Copidosoma floridanum (assembly GCF_036245765.1). Taxonomy (NCBI): domain Eukaryota; kingdom Metazoa; phylum Arthropoda; class Insecta; order Hymenoptera; family Encyrtidae; genus Copidosoma; species Copidosoma floridanum. The sequence goes on from NW_028321881.1 coordinate 14,195,759, forward strand.
GAGGGGGATTATTTTGAAGGGGATAACATAGTTTTAGATGAATAAATAAATACTTTTTTATAAAATGAAAAGTCACCTTACTTTTTGATCATACCTCGTATTTAGACTTAAAACCATTTTTAGAGTAGTCTATCATAATAGTATGTTTTTTACCTAAGGCATAAAGTACAACTTGCATGCTAAAAGAGCGCGGTTTTTGTTTGTTTGCTTCTGAGTTCAGAAAGGCATTTTTTTGCACCTAGAGCGCAAAGGCACATTTTCGTAGTATCGTAAAAAGTTAATCAGTCCTAAGAACCATGAACAGACAGAGCTAAGAACAATCAAAACAAACACACTATTCTGTTAAAAGATGTTATTGCAACATGCAGTGTAGTAAGTTTAGATAAGGGATAAATATTTATATATTCATATATTTGTTTGTGAAAGGTAAATTATGCAGACAATTAGTCTTATGGTAAGGGGGTGATTACCCAAACTAATTAGGAGTTATAATATAATAGTCTGCATAAGTGTGTTTAACTTAACATACATACATTTGTATATTAAAAGAGGAATGATAAAAAATAAAAATTTTGCACCATTTGCAAATTTTCAATAAAAAAATTTAGTTTCTTTTGTCATTTTCAAACAAAATGTTAAAATTGTATGATTTCGTTAAGTTATTGTGCATGCTTTATGCGCTTATCCCCCAGATATTGTTTAAGACTACAAGTTTTTCTGAGCTTTGTAAGAGTGTCTCGTTTTTTGGTGTTGATCGACTCATTTACTATTTTTTTAATAATAATTATAAATTATACATTACTAAAATTTTATCAGAACAAAATTTATTAAATTTTTATTATGTTATAGTACAAAAAAACTTTATCACTTCATATATACTGCTATTTTTTGGTACAGATCAAAGTAGCAAAATCTAGCCCTTAATTTTGAAAACAAGCAAAATTCAGTTTAAAAAAAAAATAAAATGAAGCACACAATAGAGAAAGGCTATCACTGTTAGTAGTTTCTTTTTAATTAAACAAAATCGACACTTTTACATAAGATTAAAGTACGCGTACGTCTCAAAAGCGATAATCTTAATAATAACCTTGAGATTTGAGAAAAAAAACGTGAAAAAATATAGCAATAACAGATTAAATATTATATTTACGAATGATCATAGATCATTTTTATAAAAACTATTATAAGATATTAAGCATCATTAAATGAAAAACAACATAATTTGAAGATTTAAGAATATATAACAGTAGTAAATATGAAGCGCTTAAAAGAAACTTTGAAAAAAGTAGACGGAACTTTGCATGACTGGTGTAATAGAAACATACATTTTAAAGACAAAAAAAAATCATATTAAGAGAGAATTTTTGTCAAATGCTATCGGTCATAAAAAGCTATAATAGAAGTATGAAAACAGCTGAAAATATAGAACCATTATTTTTATAAAAATTTTCTTATAATTCAAAACTATCTAAAAACATTCATTCAATGGATATTAATTTTGCTAAACTATTACTGGAGATTGGTAGACGAAAAATTAAACCATGTTAATTTGTTAGACATTAAAAAACTAATAACAATCTTTGTCATCAATCAAGTCATACCATCTTTATATAATTAATATACAGTTATTTCCTAAATAACAAAATTTTGAACCGACTAAACAAGAATATATCAATTAATCATACTTAGTATAGATCATGAAACTTACAAAGATGGTTAAGTTACTGACAGTTACATACATATTAATTTTTTTCTCATAAGCTTAAGACAGTGTGAAAGTTTCCTTCCCTATTTACTTCAATCACAAGTTAGAGCAATAGTTATATTAATAAAAATATAAGTATATGTGACAATTTGTGCGGTGGTACACGATTGCGTATTGTAAAATTATTATAAGTTAATATTAAAGCAAATAACTCGATAAAAGCAGTGGAATAAATTTTTTTTTCCAAAAACAACTTTAAACAAAGGTAATTTATAATCTTTACATTTTGCACCGTGAAGGAACAAATTTCTTTTAGTTTTAGCATTTGCTTCGACAGTTAATGAGTGACAAGGACAAAGATTCAATAACGTTGGTGTATATTTAAAAAAAATTCTTATTTGCCTACAGACAATTAATTGTGGCGTCATTACTATGCAAAACTAAAAATGATAAATGTACATAAAATCTGCTTCCATGGTAGATAATCCTAGTATTTGCTGCTTTCACGACTCCCAACTGACAGGTCCGTTGTTTAACATAAATATACATACAGTATGATCTTCGACCGTCAGAATCAGCAGCTCGGTCGGTATCGGAAAAACGATGTAAAGTACTATCAGTTTTTTCAAAATAAATACCAAGATCGATTGTACTTTTAAGATAACGCAAAACTTGCTTTGCAGTTGCAACATGCTTTTGCGTATAACAATTACTGTATTGACTCAATATGCTCGCCGCGTAGGCTATATCCGGCCACGTTGCTGTTGCTCAATATATAATCAGGCCTATAAGCTATTTATACGGATAGCTCTTGACATTCTTCTCAGGCTCATTTCATTTTGTTAATTTTTGTATCGAAGCTAGCGGAGTGTCGTAGACATTCGTCGTAGACAATAACCCAATAACCGCTCTGATTCATACTAATTTCATTTTTCTCACGTTTAAACGGAATGCCCAAGCAATATTAATGTGACCAAAGTCGGTCATATCAAATTTTTTCATTAACTTATATTCTAAATCAGTCAGCATTCTCGTGCTCTTGCTTGCAGTTACAATATCATCGATTTATACCAAGAAGAGACAAAAGTCTTCCTTCTCTCTACGTACATACACACAAGGATGCGCATGAACAGGATGAAACTCCAAATTGATCAACTCTTTGTCTAAGTGCAAATTCCATTATATACTGGCTTGTTTAAGGCCAAGAATCCCCTTTTTATTTTATAAACTCTTTCGCCATGAGTAATTTGTTGGAGAAATTTTAAGGCCTTTTCCTTGCACTCGCACGGTGAGTTTAATATTATTTGACACAGTGAAATTTCCAAACACTCTGGCAACTTCATGTAACTCTTTATCAATCTCACCGTTAAAGTACGCGCTTGATACGTCAAGCTGATGAACTCTCAAATTAAATTAGACGGCTATAGCCATGATCATTCTAAACAAACTAAGTCTCGCGACCAGCACATGTATTTCATCGAATCCTAGTCCAGGTTGTTGTGCAAATTCACGCACCACTAACCGAGCTTTTCTTTGCTCAATGTTACCGTTACCGTAAAACTTTTCTTACAGAATTGCACGACACCCGATAGTCTCACGATTTAGCGGTCACTCGATTAGTTCCCATACATCTTTTTTTAACATGGCAGTGTTTTTTTTTGTTATCGCCAAGCGCCACTCCTCTTGATAAAGTCCAGAAAGCGCTTCTTTTACAGATATCTTAGCTAAGCAACAGTGTTCCAAGAATATTAAAGGATTGATGAAATTCGACTCAATAACATCATCGTCTCCCTTTTCAAGATTCTTGGGAAGCCCCTTGGTGCTACGTACTTTTCTCGGCCTGCCGGGCCTACCTGTATGCACTATACGTCTACCCAGCTCGTGTTTTGTTGTCCGAAAAGATTCGTTGACATTTGCTGAGGATCCATCGGGATCAATTGCTACCATTTGATGATTTTTATTTAAATTCTCATTTTTCAGTTCGTACGCGTCGTGAAAATTTTTAACTTCATCACTCTCGTATTCGCGCTCGTGGATCGTTAACTTCGGCTCCTTGTCAAAAATAATCTCTTTTTCGAATTTTGCAATTCATCAATGACTTGAATATTACGAGAGATATCTACCTATTTTTTCACAGTATATATTTTGTATGCTTCCGATACATCCAAATATCGAGGAAACATTCCTACTTTAACTCGTGCTTGAAACTTTGATTTTTGTGGATCTTGATCAATCGTTATCACTTAAGAACCGAAAATTTAAAAATGCGAAACGTTTGGTGCTCCGTCGAACCATCGAAAATAAGCATTTTCACCATCAAGTAATCAAGATGGACATCTGTTGAAAAGATAATTTACAGTGTTAATCACCTCTGCCCAAAATTTTTTTGGAAGTCCGGCCTGTGATAATAGGCAGCATGCCACTTCAACCAACGTACAATTCTTGCACTCAGCTATTGCATTTTGCTGCGATGTGTGTGTAACCGTAAGCCAACGTCCTACGCTACAGCCGCGCCGGATCAAGAACTAGGCACACTAGGCTGCACTCTATCGGCTCCCATCATGGAAAGAAAAAAAAATTATTTTTTTTTCATTTCCTCAAAAAATAATCAGTACACGATGACTGTAACTAACCAATCTATTCATAGAATCATCCAAATTTCAAAATTACACATTGTAACAATTGTGAAAGAAATTATTTTTAAGTTTTAAGCTCAATATTGTTATCATTCAAAAGAAGCTTATGTTTCCACTGTTCCTCGGAATACCATAGGTAGCTTGAGTACCTTACCAACCCTGGATAAAATATCGATGTAGTTTTTCAGCGATAAGAATAACACAGCATTCGCAGCTGATTTCTGTAATAGTAAGACATAAATATGAGTGACACATCTGATGATCGACACAATACACTACGCATATATAAGTCTGGGTCAGACAATCTTCAAGGACAAAAATTAAAAGAAAATGAGTTTTGGAAAACTCATTTCTCAAACTATAGATATATCAAAAATAGACCGCCTCTAAGCAGCTGGGGCAGTAAGACTTTCTTTCTCACACACTCACGGAGTGGGGTCATAGGGGTGTATACACGATGACGAAGCAGAGACACCAGTGCATACTCCTGCCTGTGCCCCTACGACCCCCCTCCATTAGTGTGCGAGAGAGAAAGACTGACTGCCCTCGTCTTTCCTCTCTTACTACGCGAGTTTCACTGCCCCAGTAGCTAATAAGCGGTCTATGTTTTATATGTCTATGTCTCAAACACACAAAATGACAGATTTTTTATGCACCAAGGTTCATGTTAAAACATCATCGGAATCATCTCCATCATCTGATCCAGCAACAGTCAGACATGAAACTTCCGAAACAGACGTACATAATCAGCTTTAATAGAAAACTATTCTTTTCACTTTTAATTGATAAACATATATTTATTTTTTTCAATATTATTATTCTGATTATTATTATTATTATTATTATTATTATTTTCATTATTATTATTATTATTATTATTTTTGTTGTTGTTGTTGTTGTTGTTGTTGTTGTTGTTGTTGTTGTTGGTGGTGTAGTTGCTGTTGTTATTATTATTGTTTTGTTATTATTATTATTATTTTTGTTATTATTATCATCGTTATTACTATTATAATTATTATTATTATTGTTACTATTATTATTATTATTATTATTATTATTATTATTATGATTATTATTATTGACTGTCACTGTTAAAAAGATTCTTAAATTTAAGAGACACTTGTACCTTAAGTTTCATAATTCAGTAACTTGATATAATTTGATGCAGAAAATTGAAAATTTTTTAGAGAAGCTTATAAAATTCGATGAAAGAATGTAATAAAATCAATGTCACTCAACTGAAAATGAAATTTGGCTACTAACTCTTAACATTTATAAAAAAAGCTTTGTTTATTGTTAAAAAAAGTTCTCAAATTTAAGAAAAATTTCAGAGAAACTTGTGACTCAAATTTTTTAACTAAGTTACTTATAATAATTTAAGACAGCATATTATAAATTTTTTAAAGAAGCTTACAATATTTGATGAAAGCATGTTTAAAAATCAATGAAACACAACTGAAAATGTTATTTGACTACCGATTATTAAAATTCATTAATTAACATTCATTAGCTACTGTACAAGCGATTATTATTTATACATATCGATACCTAAATAAAAATTACTCTTTTTTATCAATTTTCTACACATAATTCTTAAAACCAAACTATTTTATTGGTATTAAACTCATAAACTATTTATTGAATTCTTATTCCGTATTCTTAAGCTTCAAAGCCGCTTATGAAATTTGCTTCTCATACATAGTTTACATACATTAAATTTAATACACATATAATTTGTAAATCACTTAATCACTAATCTGAGTGAGAAATAAAAAAAAAATTTGTTTAAGGAACGTTTAATAATTAACACTAAATTATACGAACATCAGGAATAATTTACCATAATAGTGCTAATTCATCTTTATTATATTTTCTGGTTAATAACTCAATGGTTGATTTACTCAAACACACGACTCAACACAGAAAAGACGGAGAAAACACTGGTAATATTAAAAATGCTATGGATACCGAAAATCAAAATTCTGATGCAGTTAATGTAAAGACAAGTATCACTAAAGCAAATTATAATTAAAAAAAAAAAAAACTAAATTCACACAATCACTCACAATTAGAAACAGTCGCAAAATGCAAAGCAAAATAACACAAGTTTAGATACAGTAAATGCTGATTGTGATATTTTTCAATGCTCTCAAAACATGACAAAGCATATAAATTATCGGATTAAAAAAGAAAATTTGATGATTTAAAACTGGAACTGCAAGATATTTGAATCGAAATCGCACGTGCATAAAGACAGAACTGTCTTTTTTGAATGAACATAATATAGGTATAAAAAACTGCTAAGGTCCCTCTTATGATAATGCTTCTGTTACAAATGGTCCATTAAATGGGTTACAAGCGCTTGTAAATTGTAAAAATGAATTAACTGTATGGATCCCATATTTCGCACATTCATTAAATTTGGTTGGCACAGCTGCAATGGATATTTGTTTAGAAGTCGAAAATGTTTTTAGTTTCTATGAGAAAATTAACTGTTTATTTTTTTACTGACTCGATGGATTGCTATGAGCTACTTTCTGAACGATTAGAAAAGTGTATTTCGGCTCATAATCATGCACTTATTCTAAAGAGAGTCAGTACTACAAAATGGAAATCACGAGCAAACGTGGAGCGATCGCTTTATAAAAGATATAAAGTTCATAAAAGTTTTCTAGAAGACCTATTCACCGACAATTCTGAAGCAATAGGACTGTGTTACGTGGGAATTGTGGAGTTTCGGGGTGTAAGGGGATTGAATACACGTGGAAGAAAGTATATGTTCGTTTATTAGAGTCTCAAGGCGAGAGCAGTCGCGTGCGTGGCGTTAGGTTCGGAGGCTGATCGGAGAGGGAGGGCGCGGGAGAGCTGATAACGCTCGGGCCCGCCGCCGAAAGGTGATCATCATACTCTGTATCTACTGCTCATGCGCCGTGTGAGGTGAGTCTTGGGCGCGAACTTACAAAGGTTTCAGATACTGTACGTCACACGTCCGAGGCCACGCGGTCATCGTCCTCGATGGCCATACTGTTCGTGTGTGCGAGTATATTTGTGTTATGTTGTCTGTGAATTATTTGTGTATACATAATTGTCCTTGTTTGCGCTGCTCTCTTTACATTACTTTTGTATATTTATTATTTATTTAATCATTCTTTTTATTTTTATTTTTATTTATTTATGTATATTTTTTTTTTAAATCTGTACACATCTTATGTATAACCCTTTTTATTTCATCGTCGATCTCAGTGATCATCGCGGATTGGTTGTTAACTGAGCTGGTAGTCTTCTGCCTTCTGATCCTACCCGCTCGCCCAGTAGCACTTGTACCTCTCGTGCATTAACCATGGCCCTCTGGGTTGACAAGTCTTGTAGTACTGAGTTGGTGTTTCCGCGATTCCTCTCCCGTCCGCCTGTAATCATTCTTAAACCTTTAAGTATTATTGGACCCCCCCATTTTAAAAATCCAAAAGATCTGGCATGGTTCCAGCCCTGAAACCAAAGATTTGTATTTTTTTTTTGTTCATACCGTTTTGATTGCTGATCTCGTAAGTCGTCCGAAAACCACGCTTACGAGAGAAGTATACTATTTTGATCTTGTTGTTTCTGATATCTCGTTTTTTTTTTTTTTTTTTTGCTTCTTACTCTTATGCAATTTGTTTTTGTTATCCTGCTTTATTCCCCGAGTTCCCTATTATCTAATAATTGGGTTCTTATAACGCATGCTTTCTTGATTTTGTCCACGTGTGTAATTCTTGTTTCATTGCCACGTTTCAGTTTTATATTGTGGTTTTTGTAATTTATTCCTACGATTTCGTATGGTCCTTCGTAGTGATCCTCATATTTCTTTCTCGGCTCTTTAAGAACATAGACCATTTTCCTTTCCATGAAAAATCTTGTGTTCAATTTTTTGTCATAATAATATTTGGACCTGTACTTCGCTTGAACTTGATTCATGGCTGCTATTGTCCTTAGCCGCGTCATTGTTTTTATTACGTCTTCTACATATTCATCATACGTTTGTTCATTCTTTGTTTTCTTGAAGCTAGATGGAATTCTGGCTAGGTAGCCCAGCAATACTTCTTGAGGCGCTATCCCCGTTGCTGAGTGTTTTGTCGAATTGTAAGCGCACATGCACATGCCCAAATGATCGTCCCAAAAGTCATCTTCATTTACGTACGCCTTTAAATATTTCGTTTATGTATGATGCATTCGTTCTATTGCGCCGTTACTCTGTGGATGGAAGGCTGTTGTTCCCATTTTGTCTATTTTAAATACCCTTGCGAACTCTTCCAACAGTTTGTTTTGGAAATGTGCCCCTCTGTCTGACAGCATTTTCTCTGGGGCGCCAAAGTATGCAATTACTCTGTTTAAAAGTGCTTTTGCTGTTTCTAACGCCGTCGCTCTCTTTACTGGTACAAGAATTATATATTTCGTGGGCCAGTCCTGAATTGACAATATGTGACTATTGCCATGAGCCGATGGTTTGTTTATCGGGCCATAAAAATCAATTGATATTTTTTCAAATGGCCTAGCTGGTGTATCTGTTACGACTAGAGCCTGTTTTGTTCTTACTCTAACAAGTTTTTTAGATTGGCATGATTCACAACCTAACACGAACTGACGTACGTCCGGTCGCATATTTCGCCAGTAATAGTCTTTCGCAATTTTGTTGTAAGTCTGGTTCATACCTCTGTGGCCTCCTACCGATGACTCGTGGTATTCTTTGAGTACATCAAATCGTTGCTCCACAGGTGGTACTACTAAATTATTCAAGTACAACACTGCCGATATTTTTGTGTTTTCGAAGGTGTTTTCAAATTGCTCTGCGAAATAGTCCCACTGTGATACGCTTAGTATTGCTAGATCTCGTATAATACCTATTGACGTCAACTTGTTAAACAATATGAGCTGTTTTAAAGACGATATGCATTTCTTAATATCCGATTTTAATCCCGCACTGTCAAAGTGCTCTTTCACGTATAACTGCATTACTGATACTTTTCTTGCTCTAGATAGGAAGACCTCTCCAACCCTCCTATTTTCTTTATTCATGGCTGTTGGATTTATATAACCTCTTTCGTGAAGCGCGTCTATGGCTTCTGTGTCCGGTATATTTTCTGTTATTGTACAGAAGGCTAAGTTGTCAATGTATCAAAATCGGTGTTCATTTATTTTCTTAAGCCTTTGGAATGGTGGTATATCCTTATCTTCCTCTGGCTTCCAGGGTGGTTTGTGTACTGGTAGTCGTGTCCGGCAAGCTCTGTACCTATCTAAACCTGGTATACTTATATTGATTTCGCCATCATCTGTGCTTTCGGCATTATCACCTGCCACCATGTTCGCATTAAGTAACTCCTTTCCATTTTCATTATCGCTAACTTCTTTTTTGTGACTTTCATTGTTTACGTCGTCATCTGATATTTTTGGTGTTTCTTGTTCCGCTATAGGGCTAGGCTCATCCGGTGGTTCGGGTGGAGGTGGTGGCGGATCGCGCTTATTTGTTATTCGTTTTTCTTTTGATGCAGAATCTGACTCATCACTCGTCTCGTGATCTGTTTTGTTGTCTTCCTTTGTTTTCTTATTAACTCTACCCTTGATTTTCTGTCTCGTATATGGGAACTTGTTTTCATTCCTTTTCCTCAATGTTGCTCGTCTCGCCCCTCGTACTATCTTACTGTCTTCATCATTTGAATTTTTGTATAATTCATCCATTGATTTATAGCGTTTTTGTCCTTTTTCGCAGAGCGCCTGATAGTGCTCCGGCTCATACCGCATGTGCTCATATTCATCTCCTTTTATTCCTGTGTAGTGATGACACATTGGACGTCCATCTCCATTTACGTAGTGCACACATATGTTCTTTTTAAACTCCTGAGAAAAGACAAAAATGCACTCTCCATCCCCAAACTCGTAATCCTTCCTCGAAATTCTCTTAGTGTTTTCCGGGTCGACGCAGTTTTTAATATGTTCAGAATGCAGTAAGATTTTTCTTAGCTGCTTTGCTGTTAAGTCCAGATCGAACAGTACAATAAGACTATAAAACAAGCAATTACCATCGCCCTTTACATCTATTAAATCCCACTCTTTCCATGGTTCTGCACAATTTCCGTCTGATCCACGTTTTTGCTCATTAAGTGCATCGTTTGAAATCAATTGGTTGTTTTTGCTTGATTCTTCATAGTTCAAATTATCGAACGCCCCAGACGTCTCACCATGATTTAAGAATAGCCTTTCTCCCTGATTATCCCACGAAAGATTTGCTCCTTCGCTGCTGGTCTTGCCTTCACTTTTCTCTTCCTCACTTTTATCTTCCGTACTTACGGTTCCCTCTTTTTCTTTGTTTCGATCACCTTTTTTACTTGAATCCCTGCTGCTATCTTCTACCTCCAATACATCTATTCTGACTCCTGGTTTTCCCTCTACCTTTCTTTCTCTGATGTCGACAAAAACTTTTTTTTTGAGTCTATCTGTCTTTTTTTGTAACATGCTGGTAAGGTCGTTAAGTTTTTTTGGATCCTTTTTTGCAAAATAGTTAGACTCTTTTTGCCTTTCTCGTCGTGGATTTTCTGATTTTTTTTCTTTTCCGGACGTTCGATCCTCCGAAGTGCTACGACTTTTTGAGCTTCTCTCCCTACTGTCGTCTCTCTCTTTCCCATGCTCTGATCCGTTCAAGCCTATTTCAATTTCCTCCAAATTATTGTGTTTAATTTCTGGTCTTTTTTCCCAATTCACTATTATATTTTTTTCAGTCTGTGTGTTTTTTACAGGAGTGACAGAAAAATTCTGTCTAATTCTGTTTAGAGTGTCGAGCTGCCTTTGTCTTTTCTTCCTTTGCTTTTGCCTTGTTTGGTGGTCTATGACGACATAAGGTGTGCTCGTTTTTTGTACCCCTTTTATCCAGCCCTTCTCTTTTTTCATGTGCTCTAATTTATTCTTTAGTGGCCCCTGCGATAAGATTTTCTCTTCAGTTTGTTGTTTTTCCTCAACTTCTACTTCCGAACACAATTCCACTTCAGTCTTTTTCTTCCTGGGTTTTTTATGTGATGAATCTGAGTCTAATTCCACTACTACCTTCTTTAACTTACCGTCGATCCGTATTTTTGATTTTGCCCTAATTTTGAACATACGCGCTGGTGGGCCATCACTTACTACACCCTCTTCCTTCTCTTGTTCATCTGCCATTTGATACAGTTCTATTCGTGGTAGTTCTGGGTTCTTTTTGCCCTCTTTTACGACTGGATTTCTTGAAAGAGCATCTGGTGCGTTGTTTGAGATACCTGGGCAATAAATTATATCGAAATCGTAACCACGCAACTCTGCCTTTAATCTGTTGAACCAAATGTCGGGTTTTTTGGACGTGTTAAAATGTTTCAACGGCTCGTGATCAGTAACCACCGTGAACTTCCTGCCATACAGATAAGGTCTAAACTGTTCCTTTGCAAAAACTACTGCTAGCAACTCCTTATCATACGTTGGATATCTAAGTTCACTACCCTTGAGGCACCGTGACGCATATTCACATGGTCTATCCTTACCTATCTCTCCCTGACTAAGGATTGCTCCGATGGCATAATCCGACGCATCTGTTGTAACAATGAACGGTTTACTTAAGTCCGGTGCTGTTAATACAGGTTCCGAACATAGCGCATCCACTAGTTTTTTAAAAGCCTCTTCCTCTTTTTCGCCCCATTTAAACTCCGTATTCTTCTTTGTCATTGTAGAGAGTGGTCGCGCTATCTTTGCATAATCTTTTATGAATTTCCTGTAATATCCCGCGAATCCAAGAAACTGCTTAATTTTCCTTGTATTCGACGGTCTTGGATATTCTTTTGCGGCTTCGATCTTCTTCGGGTCCGTCTTTATCTTACCATTTCCAACCACGTGACCAAGGACTTTTGCTTCCTTCTTCAAAAATTGACATTTTTTTGGCTCTATGGTCATGTTTGCTTTCGCCAGTCTTTCTATCAATTTTTTGAAGCGTTTTTCATGTTCTTCGAGAGTTGCTGCGAACACCATGATGTCATCCATGTATACTTCAATTTCTCGCCCTTGTAGATCGGCTAGAGCTAACGTTATCGCCCTCAGGAATGTATTTGGTGACTCTGAGCACCCCATTGGCATACGTTTATATTAATAGTGCCCGTCGGGTCCCGAGAATGCAGTTTTATGCGCGTCCTCTTCTTGAATTTTAATCTGGTGGAATCCACTCTTCAAATCAACTACTGTAATGTACTTAGCGGCCGCTAAGTGCTCCAATATGTCGCTTTGAAAGGGTAGTGGGTAACAGCTTTCAACAGTTATTTCGTTCAGCTGTTTGAAATCTGTGACCAGTCGCCACCTTTTCTCGCCGTTTTGTCCTGGCGGTTTAGGCACTATCCATATATTTGAGTTATATGGGGACGTTGATGGTTCTATTATATCCAAATCCATCAATTTTTGAATTTCTCTCCTGATGTTTTCCTTCACCGCAGGCGGGTATTTATATCTTCTAACCACTACTCGCTTATTTGTTGTAGTCTCTATTTTGTGTTTAATCAAATGAGTTGTTTTTAACGGTTCTCCGTCCAACCGAAACACAAACGGATTCATTGATATTAATTTTCTTACGTGCTGTAACTCTTCTTCGTTACAGCCCTCAGTGTCGATCAGTGTCATAATTTTTTCAATTCTTTCTTCGACACTTTTTATACCACGGTCTTTGTCCGCGTATGTGTCGATTTCTTTATCTCCATCTACGCTTTTATATCTCAATCTGTATTTTTTTTCTATTTTTTTTTCTTCCAATTTGACTTCCTCGAGCAAGCCTACAAATGCAGTCTCTTCTTCTCTGGCGCCGTCCCCCACGTTGCCAGTTATTTCCATTTTCTTCACTTCTTCGCACTCTATCAGATCCACTTCCGGTACTGTAATTCTCCTTTTTTTGTTTGAAAAATTCACGCATTCCGCATATATTTTACCTTTATTATTAGTGCCGTAAAAGTCTCTAAAATGCACATGTTCTCCCACATCTTGAAGTGGCACAAATCCAACTTAAATCTTTCCGAATTCTTTTTTGACTCTTGCATATATAACCTGCCTGGATCTCGCTGCTATCTTGAAATATTCTGCCGTCTTCAGTGGGGTTTCTACACCACCTAGGCTAAGTGTATTTGTTTTTGCGCTTACCTTGCCATTGTATTTTTTAAACATATCCCATCCAAGGATTCCGTCTACTTCGATCGGAAAATCCTGCGGGACTACATGGAAAGTGCACTTCATACCATGGATCATTGTGTCCACCGTGCCTTTTGTTTCACGTTCTCCATGAGTTACTCCAATTATTTTTACTTTTACATTCTCATCCAATGGCGAATTTTCTTTTATATAATCTTCTTTTAGTATCGAGATCTCAGCACCCGTGTCAGCATAGAAATCTGATCTTTTATTTCGGAAATCTTCACTCTCCAGCGTTACTGTTGGCGGTCTGCGTCCTACTGCTGCATAGTTAATTAGTACCGTCGTGACTTCTTTCTTGTCTTCTTTTCCAATCGATATATTTTTATCTTTTAGATTTTTTTTAAAATTTGGTTCGATTTGTTGACGAGTAATAATTTTGTTTTCGTTTACCTCCTTTCCCCACACCTCCGACTGTATGGATTTTTCTTCTTTCTCTCCAATTTTTACATCATTTACTTTTGGTCCTTTAAAATACGTAGCCACTTTTTTCCGATGCTCGATGTTGGGGGGGGTACTTCGAGCATCGTTCTAAAAATTCGGCTTCTGTGTACTAGAGATATCACCCCGTCTAGGTTCAGCCTCCCTTGCGTCTTGTGTCCCGTTTGTGTGTCTAGGCTCATAACGCTCGTTACTTTTCCAATCATAATTATTTTGGCTATCATCCCTGCCACTTTCTCTTTGGCCGTAATTTCTGCCATTCGGCTCATAATATCTATTATTACTATTATTATTGTTGTTAATGTTTTCGCGATAAGCATACCCTCTTTCAAAATCTCTCCCATATCTGCCGTAGTTGTATTTATTCTCTGTCTGAGCCATATTATTATGTCTGTAGTCTCCGGGTCTTCTTCCACTATCATTATATGATCTTCCACCTCTTCTTTCTTCACCCCTATCCTGGAACCTTGTATAATACGGTGCTCTGGTCTCCTCACCGCGACCTTTCTTCACTAGCAGCCCTTTTTCTATGTCGTGCCACAATGAACAACACTCTTCTGCTTTGTGCCCAATTCGGCCACAATAGTTACACTTGTTTACCTCGTCTTCCCTTTTGTTAGATTCTTTTTCCCATCTCTCATATTTATTGCTGTCTACTCGAGGTGACTTCATAGCCATTATATCCTCTTCTTTCAATGCCAATGTAATGGCTTTTGTTAGCGTTATGGGCCTATGAATTGAAACTTCGTGGTTGTACGGGGGATTAAGTACTATATATATTGGGTCACCACTTCTTTTTTAATATTTTTCTTAAATTCCTGCCTTAACATTTCAGAAACTTCAAGGTTTGCTTCTTGAAGCCCCATGGCCCTGTTAAACAGCTTTTGCATGCGATCTGAGTATTCTTCTACAGATTCCCTATCCCTTTGTCGTTCCGACCTAATTTTTGCCATCACTGTCTCTGGGCTACTGATGGCCCCGTACCTTTTCGTAACCTCTTCGAGAAATTCTTCAATAGACTCAAACTGTGTGATTCTATCATTTAAATGTGCTGCCGCTCGACCTTTTAGCCTGCTGGACAGCGTTGCCAAAAAATATAGGACGTCTCTGTCGTCCACCTGACGGCCTATTGCCCTTACTACTCTTGTGAACGCCGATAGATTTATTGGGTCCCCTGTAAATATTGGTATTGTTGGGATTATTGTGCTCAATTCTTTAATTGAGTCATTTATATTCCTCTCATACTCCCGGTGATGCGGCGATCTGGGTGTAGATCTACCTGTTGTTTGCTCCCACCTCTCCTGGTTATTTTTAAAATTTTCGAACTCCCGCATCGGTCTAGCTTTCCTTCTATCTCTATTGTGGAATTCTCTTTCATTTTCTCCCCCCTCCCTTTCTGGCCATCTCTGGGGCAACTCTGTCTCCCTTCTCCAATTGCCAAGCTGATTCCTAGCGGGCCCCCTATCTGACTCATCCCCTTCCTCTCCACTATCATCACTACGCAAGGGCTCTATATATGATTCTGAGGCTTCGTTTCCTCCAATTATTTGCTTAGGGCCCTCTTTTTTTTATCTCTTAGTACGACCGTCTTCATGCCCTTTAAAATTTTTCCAATTAAGTCTTTTGTTTTTTTGTTCGACTTTTCTAACTCTTTGACCGCCTCGGGATCGTGGCAAAATTGTAACCATAAACTGTCGTCTGTTACGACCTCCGCGTCTGCTAAGCGGTCCACCGCCCCACCTACAACGTTATCAATTTTTCCCGACTGCATTTTGTTTTATTCGCTTGGTTATTTTTTTTGTGTTTTTTTTTTTGTTTGTTTGGTTGTATTTGTTTGTTATGGGTCAATTAAATAAAACTTATCGCCCAGCAGTAATATTATTTACCGTTTATATAAATTTTATCTACCTGGACAGTATTGTAAGCAGTATGATCCAAAGCATTTCCGTGTCCGTAAACAAAGTGTCCAAAGAAAAATATTGCTACCAGAGGGTGCGTGGTGTGATGTAGTTTCGTGTTTTGGCTCTCCCTTGTTTTATTTCCTGACGATGCCGGCCTCCTGGATGGCTGCTGAGCGCCCACGCTGGTACTTAACACCTGCTCGTTTCTCACGTGTCTCGCCACGTGTGTCTTCTTAACACTGTATTTTTTTTTCTTTTCTTGTTATTATTCACTGTTTCTTCTTTAAATTCTTTTTTTTTTTTTTATTTCACTTTTCTTTTCACGATAATTCTTTTTATTTCCACTTACACTGCACTGTGGGTGCTTCCCGACGACGAAAGAAAACCAAAAAAAAATTTTCTATTACTTTGTCGTACACAACTCGCCACACGTCGAGCGCCAAAAATTGGGGGTCGGGTTATCTACAACCTCCTGTTACGTGGGAATTGTGGAGTTTCGGGGTGTAAGGGGATTGAATACACGTGGAAGAAAGTATATGTTCGTTTATTAGAGTCTCAAGGCGAGAGCAGTCGCGTGCGTGGCGTTAGGTTCGGAGGCTGATCGGAGAGGGAGGGCGCGGGAGAGCTGATAACGCTCGGGCCCGCCGCCGAAAGGTGATCATCATACTCTGTATCTACTGCTCATGCGCCGTGAGAGGTGAGTCTTGGGCGCGAACTTACAAAGGTTTCAGATACTGTACGTCACAACTGTATAAGACATTGGATACATTAGAAACTGGAATTGACATCGTATTCTATCAAAAGCGTATACAAAAATAAGTGTACGCCGAATCCACTTGATTACGGGCACAGCCAAAATGCTCTGCTAAAATACACAGAGAAGTTTTGAAAAAAAAATTTATATCCAAGTAATTAATAAACTTGTGACGTAGTTGACTCAAAGAATTTCTACTTATGAGAAAGCTGAGAAATATTTTGGTTTTCTAAGAAAGTTAAGTAGTTTATCAATTGAAGAAACGAAAGTGCATGGTTTGAAGGTATCAAAGTTATACAAAGATGATCTGGAAAAAATTGAATAAACGAACTTGTACAATTGAAAAAATTTTACAAAGAATTTATAATCACTAACAAAAAAAGTGATAAAGGCTAATAGTGTGCAGAGGCGAAAATTTGTAGATTGATATTCAAAAAAGAATTACGAAAATTTTTTGTGAAATATTTATATTTTGCTAGAAATTTATCTTGTTCTATGACCAAGAATTATATAGGTGGAAGAGGATTTACAAAATTAAATTACTAACAAATAGATTACGTTGTTCAATGAGTCAAAAAAGACTTAACAATCTGTCTCTTGTGAGCATCAGAAATGATTTACTAAAAATAAACAGGTATGATGATATAGATAATTTTGCAGAAAAAAGATCTTGTTAAGTTTTTTTGTAATATATTTTTGTTTTCTCTTAATAGATTTAGTATCAGTAATAGGAAATAATGCCTATGTATGGATTCTGTTAACTAAGGGTCACGCAAAGACTGTGACGATACAAACCAATTAATATCTTAAAATAATTCAATCGTAACTAATAAATTTAAAAATTAAAAACAACACATTTTGTGCAATTGAATGCTGTGTTATCCAAAGTAAAAATAAAACGAAATTCCAATGAGTAATTTTTTACTTTTTCCAAAATATTTAAGATTCTTAATCTTAAAATATTCTAGAAAAAAATTATTTACTGTTATGTTCATGCATATATTTATGCACCCTCCATAGTTAGTCTATAGTTACTTATCAAGTTAGTTCAGCGCTGCACCACACGAGTTCAAAAATGTATACTTCTCTCCATGATCCAATTGTGAATATATTATTTTTGCGCCCGTTCTATTTTCTACGTGGCATTTGTATTGCTTAAAAGCTTTGAACGCGTCATTCTTGTTACGTAAGAAATAAACTCCACACCATCGGGTAGAGCTATCGATAAAAAGTAAAAAAATATCTTTTTTTAATAATAGACTCCTTAGATGTCGGATCACACATGTCTGTGCTTATTATTTCTAATATTTTTGTTTTTTGATCGGAGCTATTTTTTAAACATTAATCTACAAACTTTGAAATCCAAACGAATATCACACGCATTTAATCGCTTATTGTTATTTAAACACTTATCACTGCACTCTCTCTCTCTCTCTCTCTCTCTCTCTCTCTCTCTCTCTCTCCTGCATACACACACTCACATACATACGGTCGTGTTTTGATAGATAAAATATACTTCCAACAGTATTATATTGTAAAAAATTTTTTGTAAATAACTAATTAAGACAATATAAAAATAGTACATCAATTTCTTTTGAATTCATAGTTATAAAGTAAATCTATTTGCCTTTAGAGTGGCGTGAAAAAAAAGATAAAATTTACAATGTTGTACAACTAAAGGAAATTATTTTTAAATTAAAAATTTAAATTTACCAGTAATTTAAAATTACATTTTAAAATTCTAACTATATGATGAAGGATAAAGAGGAGTAGAGGAAGTCTTTCAATTGTTATTATAAGTATTAATTGTATGGCATACAAATCTTTTTAGTTATACATATTCTGTATTAAATAAAATAAAGTCTTGCGGGGGGCTTCTAAAACTTGGCGGTGAGGGATTGGTGGGACTCAAAAACAATTTAACTGTATACAAATAAGGGAAAGAACAAAAGAATTTTTCCTTAGTCTACAAGAGGGTGGTGGGGCGGGGGGGGGGGAAACATCTGGCGGGGGGAAGTGCCGGAAGCGCTTTTAAAAGAACTATTTAATATAGGAAGATAAATTACATGGTTCTTTAAGCACGTGTTTATTTGTGTGTATGTTTGTCTGTGATTTTATGAAAGGAGGCGTAGAAATTTCTACGTTTGACCAAATTTTCGCCAAAGTTCATGTTTGGCCAAATGTTGGCTAACAATGGGCTATGAGAAAATCCCAAACTTGGATTTTTGCTAGAATATTTGACTCAAGTTTAGCAAATATTCATCTAAACTTCTAAAAAATTAACTTAATACTTTAATATTCCAATAGACTGCATACACGACATATCGAAAAATTCGAGCTGGAAATGGTCTCGAATCTCATCGAGATCGAGAATTCCATCGAGATTCTGCGTGCCACATAAGCACGCTTTACCAATCAGCTATGAAGAGACGGTACAAGCTATGATACGAATCGTCTACATATCATACCAATACTATAATTTTTTTTTAAAGTCATGATGTAATCAAATTGACTTTACAATTTTTCTTAAAAGTATTTATGTGAATTTATTCAGTTACAGTTAATTGTATATGAAACAATAAAAGTACGCCTTAAATTAGTAGATTTCATGATTAAAACGTTACTGTTGATCATATGCTTGACAATACACTAAGAAAATATTTTTTCTTATACAATTAATTGTAACTGAGAAATTCACATAAAAATTTTTTTAGAAAACTTGTACAGTCAATTTTATAACACACTGAAAAAAATTCTCTACGATTTTGGCTGAACACACCACCGCCGTTTCAGCGGTTCAGCCAGTGGTAGTTGGCTGCAATACTAAAACAGCAGTGTGCCAGGCCGTTTTGGCTTGGCTCGTCTGCTATAGTTACACTGCCACCACATACAGTCTGCTACACAGCTGAAAGTAAATTAAAACCTAACCTAAAACCCAAATACGCAATATTAATATTGTATAGCTTTAGTTTATCTGTATATGTATAAATACGTCATAAGAATTAATATCGTTTTGATGCATATACAACTGGCCTGTGGTGTATGTAAATCAAAATTAAGCCATAAACCCTTTTACTTTTTGTATGTTTCTAATATATTGTGTTGTTTGGTGTACATACTACAAATCTGAACTTAAAATAGTTATTTAATACATACATATTCTGTGCAGTTCTTTGAATGACAAATGAAACTTCCTGGAGCATGCACTTCCTGAATGGCTTGTTTACACTGCACTTTCGGCTGTGTAGCAGACTGTATGTGGTGGCAGTGTAACTATAGCAGACGAGCCAAGCCAAAACGGCCTGGCACACTGCTGTTTTAGTATTGCAGCCAACTACCACTGGCTGAACCGCTGAAACCGCGGTGGTGTGTTCAGCCAAAATCGTAGAGAATTTTTTTCAGTGCATGAAGACTGAGAGAAAAATGGTAGTGTTGGTACGATATGTAGACGATTTGTGTAATAGCTTGTACCATCTCGTCATAGCCGAGTGGTTAAGCGTGCTTGTATCGCACGCGAATTCTCAGTGGCCAAGGTTCGATACCATCTCCTGCACGACTTTTTTGATGTGTCGTATATGCAGTCTACCTATATATTAAAGTATTGAATTAATTTTTTAGAAGTTTGGATGAACATTGGCTAAACTTGAGTCAAAAACTTCAGCAAAAATCCAAGTTGGGGATTTTCTCATTGAGTAAGATTGGCCACATAAACTTTGGAGAAAGTTTGGCCAAACGTAAAAATTTCCACGTGGGAGACTAATGAAAATAATTGATAACACACTCTAAAGATAACATCAGACAACGTTGTCAGTTGGAAAATTGTTGCTTAGAAGATATATATAATTGGGAAAAAGAGTTTCGATAGCTTAGTGGTGAGCGTGCTAACCTCTTTGCGAAAAATGCTCGAGGTACCCAAGATGCCGAAACACTACTCATCCAATTTTTAAAAACAAATAATCGATTTTTCTGGTGATGTCTGGTCCTTCAAGAGCATCCTTTTAGAACGGAAGCCAACACCTGGCCAGCTCATCGGGTAAAGTCCCTGTCAGTTATAAAAAAGTCGGTACAGCGAGTTAGATAGTTTATTGGAAAATTACCTTTTTATTAAACTCAATAATAGTTAGGATGCGCATGACACAATTGCTGCGCCCTGTACATAGTACCCAGTAGGATGGATGACCGAGTCGCCTGAGGGGAATTTTGCAAGGGGCCCACACATAAGACTCGCATTCTTGGAGAAATATGATGGTAATTACGATAAGAAAGGTAAGGATGAGAGACATCAGATACGTAAAAACCCTTGGGTGTACGTTGGAATTTTAATAAAATATATATTATTAAAAAATTATACATATCCGTAAGATAGAATAAATTAATCATACAGTATTTCTACTTTTTACTCCAAAAAAGAAAAATTCTCTTTGTGACATAAAAAAAAGTAGCGATAGTTCAAAACTAATATTTTTATTTGAAAAATATACTTATTTATATTTTCTATACGTGCTAAAGCTAATTACAGTACTTACTTTTAATAAGTACTTGCAGAGCCTTGTTATCCAGAATCCTAGTATCAGCGTGATAAGGAATGACGGTAGTTAAATACTGAAACAAATTATTGACATTTGCTTATAAGATGTATTCACATTATACGTATTAACAAATTATATGTCTTTAACATTTTGAAAGATTAGCTGTTATAAATTTATATCTACTAGATAGTGGTAGTTGCTACAATTAATAGACGTGATAACAATTCAATTAAAAATTTTTTTCCTACAACTAAGAAAGGCTCGTTAAATGACGTACTAGAAAAATAACATGAATATAGAACCCATACATTTATTTATATTATTTTTATCATGTTTTCTTTACTACACTAGTTGTAATAAACATTCGATGAAATTCTAAATACTCAAAGCGCAAAACTAAGGCCTTAGATTTTTATTCATTATTACGAATAACATTACTTATAATAATCAGGTACTTTCTCCAAATAAAGGCAACATTAAGAGTATGAAACCATTGTTTTAGGTGGTGATTAACTATAAACAGAAGTTACTCGTTGAAAAAAAATCTCTTTATCGTTACTTTATTACTCATAGTCATAATTTATTTTTTATTTGAAATACGATGTATGGCAAGGCATAGTACATGTATGTAATAACCCTATATACAAAGTGAGACAGAAAAAAATCCACAGAAACATAAAGAAAAAGTTAAATGTCTGCGAAAAAAGTATTTGTTTGCAGTGTGACTCTATAAGAGAGTTGCAATGACTTAGTGGCTAGCATACTAGCTTTTAAATCAGAAAAACTTCAAGGATTATGGATTCAAGTGGCGTAGAAAATTTTTTTAATTTCTTGCATGGTCTGTTTGAATACAGTAAGTACGCAAGATGTCATAAAATTAATTATTCGACTTTAAAGACAAAAAGTAAAGCTTTTTTGGATTACGCTTGAACCTCAAGAGTTTCATCTATGAAAAAAGCCAATAGCTGACCAGCTCGTAGGTAAAGTTATCTAAAAGGAACTTTACACTAGGAGCCTGCACAAAAGACTCGCATACATCAAAAAAGAGAAAGGTAATCAGGCAAGAATTTTAGGATACGTTAGGATTCTTGAATTATTATGCGTAGAATATAATGTACTACACTGCAATATATTGACTCTACTGTTAACACTTGTTAAACTGCGTAAAATACAAATTTATTCTAATTACTAAAGGAATTAAAAATCTTTGATTTAATCAATCAAATATTTTAAGTATCGTATGACAAACAGAACACTATTGCTTTGATTCTTATGTAATAGTAAAAAAAAAAAAATCAACATCCAATTTTTTTCAAACTAAACATCAAGAAAAGAGCTGGAGTATGCCTACAAGACAAAAAGTCCAGTGCCTATCCGACTTACCAACAAACAGACTAAAAAACTTTTTTACTAAGTCTCCTTTTTTTGCTTTTCTTTAATATCCTTAATTTTGGCGAACTTTTAACAGGATAACATGATTACATTCCATTTTGTGTTTTCACACATTTACAATGAGCCGTTGAGTGGTCTATTTCCATAATTTATGGCGATAAGAACGATTGAATTTTTTAAAACCATATTATTGTCACATTGAAAAAACATATTTTGATTCATGAGTTTAGTAGTACGTTATTTTACGTAAGTACGTTACTTTTATGAAGTAAGTGTTTTCATAACATCCCATGTCATATACTTACCCTATAATAAAAAGAGAAATAATTTCGAATGAAATCGTTTATTCGTGATGTTATTGGTTCAAGCTGAGATCACGTGGTTATGATTAAAATGATGTTCGAGGGTAATGAAAGTAAACATAGTTCTACTATTAAGTCGACCTCATTAAAAAAACTAATGTAATAGCTTATGTTCTTATGTTTTAAAACTAGAAGTAATTTAGTACATAGTATAAGTTTTTATCAAAGTTAATGTTAAGTTTTTTTGAATATTAGATAACTAAATGGCTTTTCCAATCCTAACGCAGATCAATTGGCGTGACGCGCGGGTATATAATTTTGTTAACTGCAGTCATCTTACCCAGTTACTTACGTAATACGTGTATAGAGAGGTTAGTATACATATGACCATGGACATACTAAACGACTGGATGTCGTGGGGGCTGGTTGTTGAAGCCGTTGAAATCTCACTCTCCCTCTTTTTCTCATGAGTCGTAAAGTATTGTGGAAACATTTATGCAATTGAATCTAATTTTGATAATTTAAAGTCATCTGGTTGCTTTAGTCACAAGTTAAGGCTTCATCATGTTCTTTATTTAATAATAAAGATGGAGATTAAATTTACTTCTAATGAGGAGTTTGATAAACTGCAGGATAAAGACCAAGCAGTGTAAGTAAAATTTTTAGTTGTTTTAGCTATTTATACATTTATTTATTTATAATACGAACGTTTTTACAGATTCATGTCTCATCATTTTCTTAAAAAGATTGGTTATTTATACTCGCCTACATTTAAGATGTTAAAACCATGTGTAATTGTGTTTGTCCATGGTACCTTGATTACGTATGCAAGATTATAAATATATTACTTAATATTTTGTCTTGATTTGAAAACTGTTTACTATGTGCAAGTCTTTGGAGGGGGAAAATAGAACGGCAGTGGAGCTTATGGTGCCATACTCCGCAGCCGTAGTATGCAAGCTGATCACAAGCCTGCTCTGTGACACACATTTTTGATACTCCCTAATTAGAGTTGCCTTTGGCTTAATTTTAATATCATATATCCATGCTTATTTTACCTTACTTAAATCAATACATACTTTTTTTTTATTTCAGGAATCCTGCTGTACCGTAAATTTTGGTAAGTATCAAGTTAAATTTTACTTATTTAATTAAAATTATACTTTAAAACTTATTTGATTGTTAAATTGAAAATAAAAAGAACTATTTCCTATGTACATGTAATAATTATCAATTTTTTAAACATCAAATCTCCTCTAACTCGTAACTAAATCACACCTATCACAACATAACTTTAACCGCAACAAACTTAATCCTAACCATAATACTAACCAGAATCAGAACCTCAACCAAAATTACCATAACCTCAACCATTCCTACAATATTAAAAACAACCAAAACCTCAACCATAACTGTAATAACCAATACCAGAACTACACCCAAAATTGCAGTAACCACAACCGTAACTATAACATTAATCATTACCAGAACCTCAACCAAAACTGATGTCTTAAATAGATTACAACCGTATAATACATTATTTACGAAAACCTATCATCATTGATATTACTATAAGAGTGTTGTACAACATAAAATGTAACCAATCAAAACAATGTTATCATTCTATATATGAAAAATTCAACTTTCTAATCAAATAAATATTATTGTATTTATATTTTTTTATCTAAAATATTAAATTAACGTTGACAATTAAATTAATAAAATTTTTTATTTTTCAAGTAAATGTGAATATAACACATTCAAACCTAAAGCAAAATATTTATTTATTTAATTGTCATTTCTACAATTCATAGGAATAATTTTCACTTAGAAGCATCGATAAGAAGAAGCATCAATTTTTATAGAAACTTTGTTTATTATTAGTTATAAATTATAAATTATAAATTTGTTTATTATAAGTTATAAATTATTTATTTGCACCAGCATTTTTTCTCTTTGATAAAAAATAATAAGCACATTAGTTTAACTGCTTTAAATTAAATTCTTAAACATGGGTTGCACAGCTACAGTTAGTACTATAGATAGACGTTTACTACAAGCAGAAAATCAGCGTCAACGACGACAAAATTCTCGTCAATTTCAAGTCGATAATAATTATAGATGAATTAAATTAATGAATATAATTCTAATGTAATGGGTCGTAGATTACTTTAACAATGGTTGGTGGATAATTTTGTAACAATTGAAAATGATAGAAAACAGTTCTGTAAAACTCACTAAAAAGAGATTAAAGCTGATACTTACAAAGGTTTACAAGACTATTTGCAAAACTCTGCTAATGATATAAACGGCCACGTCATCAAAACCATAATTTTTCCTTCAAGATTCGTTGGATCAACTTGTTATATGCAAGAATGTTTTAAAAATGCAATGGCGATCGTTAATAAACAAAGGGAAACCAGATATATTCCCAACAATGACATGCAACCCAAATTGGCGTAAAATTCAAGAAAATTTATTACCTGGTTCACAAGTTTTAGATAGACCCGATTTAGTTGCACGAGTATTTCATTTGAAGAAAGATCGCTGACTCAATGTTATTATTAAGAGCAATTATTTTGGGAAAGTAGTAGCTTACATGTGTGTCATGGAATTTCAAAAACGAGGCCTACCTCACATGCACTTATTGATAACATAGGAGCATGGGTATAAATTTACTACACCTGATATTATAGATAAATATTCATCAGCTGAAATTCCTGATGAAACTTTAAATAATCACTCACGTGACATTGTAATGAAACACATGATTCACGGACCATGTGCTGATTGGTGCATGGTTAACGGTTAACGTTCAAAAAATTTTCTTAAACGTTTTAACAAAGTAACTAACATAGATAAAAACGGATACCCAATCTATCGTTGAAAAAAAGCTGAAAAACTTATGAGCGACCTAATAATTATTCGGTTGATGATAAAATAGTTGTACCATTTTGTTGAAAACTGATAGGAACATTTAATTGTCACATGAATGTAGAGGCAGTTTCGAGTATTCCAGCAGTAAAATATTTGTACAAACATATTTATAAAGCACATAATGCTGCTACAGCAACATTAGACAAAACACAGGAAAGTAATACTATTAATCATGATGAAGTTCGAAATCTTTTTGAAATTCCATATGTTGGTCCTGTAGAAGATTGCTATCGTATATTAAGTAAGCTATTATAAGATAAAAGTCACTTTGTTATAAGATTACCAATTTAATTATCAAACGAACAATGTCTTTTAATTCCAGAAAATGTCGAAAACTAAAATTTAGGAAATAGGTTTGAATAATTCAAGTAGTACGGTACTAGATTATTTTAAATTGAATACTAATTTTGAAGATGCATGACAATACTTTTACACTGAAATTCCAAATCACTTTACATACAAAATAGAAAAATCTCATGATACAAGAACATGTTTGTGGGAATCCTAGAAAAAAATATTTCAACTATATTGGTCGTATGTATTCAGTAAGTCCAGCTCAATCAGAACTACATCATTTGAGATTGCTATTACTGCATGTTAAAGGAGCAAAAAGTTAAAATGATTTAAAAACAGTAGATAATGTTCTACATTCTTCTTATACAGACGTATGCTTAGTATTAGGGCTTATAGAAGACGATGAAGAAAGGGTTAAAGCAATGTCTGAAAATTTTTCACGCACAAATGATGTTAATATTAGTTATCAATTAGTACATATCCAGATAAATAATGTGTTCAACAATTAAGGTAAAAGTTTAGCTGACTTTCCTACTATGGAGCATTCCGTAATTAATGAATTCAATTCTAATAATGATGTTTCAACTGCACAAGTATCTGAGATGGGGATTCGTCAATATAATTAACTTAATGATAAGACAGTGCATGAAACATATAGTTAACCAGTTTCCATGTTCCATGATTCTTCATCTAATATGAAAGCACAATCAAAGGAAAGTAAGTTACTAAAAGACACAAAAGTATTCATTTGGGATAAAGCTCCAATGGCTCTATAGCATACTTTGAAGATAGTTGACAGAACTTTAAAATATATTACGAATAAGGATATGCTTTTTGGTGGTAAAATAATGATATTAGGTGAAGATTCCAGGCACCTTCTACCGATAAAAGTTCATGGAACTTGTAGTTATATATTATCTTATTTATTAAATACAGCCTTTTGTGGAAAGAATTTTCTAAATTTAAATTAACTGTTAATATGAGAGTCTTGTCCCAAGAAGTTGAAATAAAACAATTTTTATTAGATGTAAGTAATAGAACTTTAAATAATAGAGATGACGATATTTAACTTTCAGAACACAGCAAACTTCTAAAAAATAAATGCGTTATTTAACACGTTTTTCGTAAACTACTAAAAGCAAAAAGTGTGATGAAATGAGTAAATGTACAATATTGTCCGCTAGAAATGTTGATGTTAACGATATGAAGGAGCAAGTGTCTGATTTGCTGGACAAGGTTACAAAGCGGAGCGATACTGGAATCAAAAGTAGAAAAAATTGTGAAAACGATGAGTTTTCGGGATTTAAAAATACTTTTACCAGAGTATGTACATTCTCTAAATCCACCATGCTTACTTCCATATCAATTATACGTTTACAAACTTATTGTACAGTAATGCTTAGAAAAAATATAAGTATTAACGAAGGCTTATGTAATGGCACACGACTACAAGTTATTGACTTTTCTAATCATCTACTTAAAGTTAAAATATTTACAGGCGATAAACGTAACAATATTGTTTTTCAAACCGTATTACACTCTTTTGCGAAAACGTATTTCCATTAACGTACAAAACAAGACAATTTCCCGTAAAATTAACTTTCGCAATGACTATAAATAAATCTCAAGGACAAACTTTCGATAAAATAGGGGTTGATCTTCGAAAATATGTTTTTAACCATGGTCAACTCTATGTTGCAATGTCAAGAGTTCGATCATGGGATTTATTAGTATTTTATCTTGGGCATCATAAAGATGACACTAAAATTAAAAATTGTGTTTATAAGGAATTGTATATGTAAACAAAAAAAGAATATTTAATATTTTTAGTTAAATAAATTATGTTGATCGATTCAATACTACAGTTCTTTTATACTCAATAACTCGGGCACGCCTATCACGAGCATTTATAAATATATGCCCAACCTATATAGTGCTACTATCGCCATTAATTGAACTTAACATTTTGTTTTCAATTTGAATTACGATAGATTCAAGTGAATTGTAATTTTTATTCTATGAAAAAAAAAAAAAATTGTCGCTATCTTAAATCATAGGGTATCTATTTTTACTTTCCATGGACTTCGATTGAATAATAGTCACGTGGTTATCATCGTAGTCAGTAAAATCACAAATAAATGGTTTCATTCGCAATAATTCGTCTTTTCAAGGTAGCAGAAAAGAGGAGGAAAGGATAAGAAAATATAATTCTAATAAACTCTCATGTGCACGTAGCACGATGAATAAGTTCTAGTTATTTATCACTTCAAAACACAGAGTTTCGTCTTAAAATTTTAAATAGCAACAGCTCAGCGATCTTCAAACATCGAGCAGTACACCTGCTTCTACAACCGCATGACGTATAACTTACTTCTTTTGAAACAAGCTATCGTCACAAAACTTAAACTCCGCATGGAACCTCTAACATTCTTATAAAGCAGTTATCTTACGACATCAATTGGCAGTGGTACATCTAAGAATGTGAATAATCAACAATTTCAATTCTTTACTGCGTATGTCTACAAGAAATATCATACACAATTTCGACAGTAACTTGTACTTAATGTAAAATTTGAGGGATTAGTAGTTTTAACAATTAATTACTGTGTAATTATTGCACTACAACTGTGCTCGCGTCATTCGAGAGTCATTGGATTAAGCTCTGATTGGTTGTTCGGATCCCTAACCTAATGTGTCCTCCTTAAATGCAAGAGTATGAAAACTCCTTGCGCATAACAGTATTTGCCTTTTCTCTTTCATTAAGTGCTCTAAAGTAACTGTACAGATTGGACAGTGAGTTCTGTTGCATCTTTTAAGCGGATGTAAGACTTAATTTAGTGATTAAGCTACGTGTTAGAAGCGTGCATTTCAAGCAAATATATGACTTAGTTCGGTGACTAAGCTGTGTGAGAAAAGCTCGAGAAAACCAGGCCACTGTAGACTCACCTAAAAAAATTATCAAAGAGGAACAAGAAAGAAAGGACTGTTGACTTGGATTCCGACGTTAAAAGCAGCAGTTTAATTATTGTTATCGCCACGAGTACTCTCATGTAGAATCAGAATTATCGTCACGGTCAATCTTGTAAGATCTTGCGACTGCGTGCGGTCAAGCAGCGGCTAACCAACGATCATAGAAGTAAGTTAAATTAGGAAAAACTATAAATTGTATAAACATTGTAAATGCGAATCTATTTATTTAAATTTATTTCCCTAATGAAAATATTTCAATTTCTTAATTATATGAAATATACGAACATTAACAATTTTGATTGAGACAAACATTATTGTTACTTGAATAAACTAAATAAATACCAAGGAAATTTTTAATAAATAACGTTTAACAAGGAATTTCGCAAGGAAGCGAGATAAAAAGACGAATAAGATACGCTACTACTGTATTAGATAAGATATAAACTCAAGCAGTTGGTCAACGCCAGCTCGTGTACGATACACTTACACTACCAATCGGTCAAACCTAACACAACAACGCCGAGTCAACAATTTAAAAGAAAAGTATACGGCAAGTAAGAGCAAATAAAGCCTTTGGGCCGACAGCTGATTTCTGACGAACAAAAATTAAATTTATTTGTTTATACAACGAATTAACGAGTTCCACCCTTCACTCTTAGAAGGTCGGACGTAACATTTTTATTCAGATTTCTTCTTAAGTCACAATCTTGTACGGGCCTTTAATTAATTTTTTTATTAACTTGTTACAAAAAACATTATTTCAGAGAAACAAACAGTTTCCTCCAAATTACATCATGGTCCTATAGGTACAGTCAAGACGAAAGCGCTGGCCCGATCGTAAGTGGGGTGTCCCGAGTTTGTCAGAGCCATTGAAAATGTTACTGAAAAGTGTAAATTATGCTTATCATAGGCTGGTGATCCATCGGAGGCTAAACTACACGTCTGGGAATGGCCAGACTTCCCTAATGTACGTATTCATGCTGATTTCTTAGATCTGATTCAGAGATATATGTACTTAATTATCACTCCTGCTTATTCCAAGTACGTAGATGTACAGGAGATGCATGACATATGAACAAATTTTATAAACAAATAAAAATTATTTATTTTTTTGGAAAAAAAATTTTTTTTCCTATTCTTTAGCTTATTTTGAACAAAAAAGTTTACCATATGCCTAAACCCAATACTTTTCCCGTAAAAAATTCGACAACTTTCAAAAAATGCGTTTTTTGCTATTTTCAATAGCTTGCTACTTAAAGCCCGATTAATATTTTTTAACTCAACACCTCTCAAATTGTGAGCCAAACATAGTATTTGATGAATACGTAAAGACCAATGGATTTTATTTGGTTGTTCTTATCCAGCGAGCTTGACGGTCTGTGCCTTTTTAAAGTGACCGTACGGCCTTGGCACAATACAATATATTCTGGCATTAAATGTTTGTTATCTGGACAGCCATACATAGATTGTTTTTTATGTATTTTTGCCTGCTAAACATGATTATTGATGGTGGGTCGTAATATCAAAGGTGATCAATGTTTTTTTATTAACAAATTTTATAAACAAATTGCAAAAATGTAATTTTATCTAAAAATAATGTTTTTTTTTGCTTTTATTATATTTTTTCACTAAAAAGTTTTTAATTCTCCAGTTAATATAAGGGCTTATAGTAGTATATATATAGCTATGTAGTTAGTTTCTTGTTGTTAACAATTTAGCATAAACCAGTAATCAAAAGTTTTTGATCTTATCAATGTGTGCAAAATAAAATCTAAGAAAATATAACAGGACTACCCCAAAGTATACCCCAGAAATAGTATGGGCTTAACAGATGTACATTATACAATACTTTTTGTTTAAAACAAGCTCGAGAAGCGGAAAAAACTTTATTTTTAGAAAAAATTACATTTTTGCAATTTGTTTATAAAATTTGTTAATAAAAAAACATTGATCACCTTCGATATTACGACCCACCATCAATAATCATGTTCAGCAGGCAAAAATACATAAAAAACAATCTATGTATGGCTGTCCAGATAACAAACATTTAATGCCAGAATATATTGTATTGCGCCAAGGCCGTACGGTCACATTAAAAAGGCACAGACCGTCAAGCTCGCTGGATAAGAACAACCAAATAAAATCAATTGGTCTTTACGTATTCATCAAATACTATGTTTGGCTCACAATTTGAGAGGTGTTAAGTTAAAAAATATTAATCAGGCTTTAAGTAGCAAGCTATTAAAAATAGCAAAAAACGCATTTTTTGAAAGTTGTCGAATTTTTTACGGGAAAAGTATTGGGTTTAGGCATATGGTGTGCATGAACTTTTTTGTTCAAAATAAGCTAAAGAATAGGAAAAAAATTTTTTTTTCTAAAAAAAATAAATAATTTTTATTTGTTTATAAAATTTGTTGATAAAAAAAAATGGTCCATCCGGATCGCGACCCACCATCGATAATCGTGCTTAGCAGGCAAAAATACATTAAAAAAACTTTGGTGGGTCCGTTCTAATTGAAAAGGCCACGGGACCCTACCTGGTGCCTAAACTATATAGATATGTGGATGATGTATTTTGTATTTTTGAAGGATCACAGAGACAGTTACAGTTATTTTTAAAGTTTGCTAATAAATTACACAAAATTATTGAATTTACAATAGAAATAGAAGAAAATTATTCACTTAATTTTTTAGATCTAAAAATTAATAGAAATAATAGCCATTTAGAATTTAGTATTTTTCATGAACCAGATATTTTGATTCATAAGAAGTCACTTCATCCATACTCGCATAAAATAGCCGCATTTTTTAGTTATGTATATAGATTGCTGTCGGTTCCAATGTCACAGAGTCATTATAAAAAAGAATGAAACATTATTAAACAATTAGCTAAAAATAACGGATATAATCAAAATTTAATAGATGGAATTATTAATAAAGTAAAATATAAAATCGCAATTAAAAATGTTTATGCAACAGTAAATAAAGATAAAGACTTTTTTTATGTTTATACGTTTTTCGGAGAAGTATCTAATTTTTTAAAAAAGGAACTAAAATCTTATGGATTACACATTGCTTTTAGAACACAGAAAAGCTTACAAAAATTAATAAAAAATAATAAGGGTGAAACACTAAAGTCTCAGAAGTCAGGTGTATATAGTTTGCAATGTGGGTCTTGCGATAAAGTGTACATAGGACAAACTGGCAAGTCTTTTGATAAACGTTTGAAAGAACATAGGAAGGCTTTTGTCAGTGGTACAGAAAAATCAAATTATGCATCTGATATGTTAGAATTTAATCATGAGTTTAATCATGATTTTAAAGTTTTGCATGTAGCCTCTAAAGGTATATTATAGGATTCTTTAGAAACAGCCGAGATTAATAATTTGAAAAATACTGACCGCTTACTTAATTGTCGGCTAGATTTGGGTGACTCACCTTTATTAAATTTATAATAATAATAGTAACGTTCGTAAATAGCTTTGATAGGTGACGTTGTACTGATGTGTATGAATATAATATGTTGTAGAATCGAATAGAGTACAGTGTACTGAAACAATTGTAACACTAAAATATTAACAAAGTGAAAGATGTATGCACAAAAAACTTAAAACGTACTGGTAAATACAAAGTTGTGTCGGAAACAACTAAAATACTTCGTGGTATAAAATTAGAAAAAAATTAAAAAACTATTACTGATGATCAATAACTTTTTTCTATCATACTCAGATGTATAAAGCCCATTAATTTGCCTTTTAGGCAGTGAGAAAAAGTTGATTACAAAAATTTTACTTGTTACTTTTATCATGTTTATTAGTATTCAGAGTAAATTTTTTATAAATCATGGATTTTTAACATGTATACGAGCTACACATTGTAAATAATAATACATATAGTCAATTTATCTAATTTTTTTAAAGATGGAAATATTAAAAGCCATTTAAATCTACATATATTTTGCATGAAAGTTTGTACGGGATCCATAAGCAGTAGTCCCTTCTGACCAAGGAGTAAATCCTTTCCCCCGCTCTCGATTTATGGCATAAGAAATTATAAGGAGTATATGAGGGGGGGGGGGTTAGTAAGGAGCCTGTGGAGGAGAAAGATCGTGTGAAGGACAGTGGAGAACATTGGGGGTTGGTGGGAGAATTTTGCTATAATTCTACTGGGTTAAAATAACAGATGAATTCGTTAAATTTTCTTTTATTTTGTTTGGCAATAGCTGTGAAAGGATCGGGATCAATGGAGGTGGTGGGGGTCTGGTAGGGTCATTTGTGGAATGCCCCACATAACTTATTACATAATCCATAAAGATGTTCGTGAACCATGGCTCTGTGCAAGACACACTGAGCGAAGATCTTTAGTGTACTAAAGCGTTATGTCACATATTTTCAGTTTATCGATACTTTTACATTTTGCATCTATTCCAGACAATTTTCGAACTTAATAAAATCTTACAACTAAAAAGTTATCACTTGGAATTTTTGTAGTTATAGACGAATGATAAGATGTAAAAAAATAAAAGAAATTTGATGATGCTGAAAATTACCACATGTTCCTTACGTTATAAAATAGTTACAAGCCCTAAAAATTACAAGTCAGCTAAACTCTATCTTGACGAAAGCTTTTAGCAAACGCGATTGTCTAGACACTTCAGTGTAGTCTTCCCTGTCCTGCTGTGGTAGCACTAAACATGTCGTACAACAAACCACGATGAAATCCGTTGTTGTACTCTATGGAAACTTCTCCAGGTGTTGCGCAACACACAATAGCACGCAAAGCACCATTTTTCTTGTAGAACTCAGTCGTTTTGGCAGTACAAGGAGGAGATTAGTTCGTGTTTGATGCCTGTTGAAGACTATTTCGTTTCCTCAAGTTTTTTTTCTCTTTTATACCTTCAGTATAGGTTAGTCGAGCGCAGACTTGAAGAGAGAATCAGCAATTTTTGGTTGAATAGCAAGGTCGTCAAGGGGGGTTTCCAATCTCACGACGGATAGTTCCACACGTGACGTCTTCCAGCAAATCACTGATTTGGTTTAGAAATAGCCAGATTTACATAGTATGTTGGTGAATAAATCACTTTCGAAATTTGCTTTCAAATATATACATACACTTATGAGCTGCGGGTTGATGAGTGACAAAACCAGATCTAGCGTTTTATTAACAGTGCAGGTTTGCCACTTAACTCAGCTCAGTTAAAGGGGATCGTGAAGCTCGGGTATCTGAACCAGAGATAGCCTGACAAATTTCTTCGGAGATTCTGTAAACAAGGAGCATGCTGGAAGGAAGTATGTCACTGGTCCATGAATGTCTCGTCTTCAGATATTCCCCCAATGACTAACTGCTGACCATTAGTCGGAGAAGTGTAACCTGGTGAATATTCTTTCTGTGGGTATGCCGTTGGGACGTACCACCAAAGAGAAAGCTGATTAACTACTCAAGGTTATATTCCCTGGCTTATTGTTGTAGCAAGTGCTGTGACAGCACCAAACTAGTTAGAAGAATTACCACAACACCCTAAAGTGTGAGAGCTGGTTATGCTTGTATTTAACGTTTCCTGGTATTATGGTGGAGGCATTGACATTACGGACGCCTTCTTTTGGTGACACTAGGTCATCTTGGCAGTCCAGAGTCAGAATTAGCATAGGTTACTTGCCTATTGGAGACTGTAACAGTGTCGTTAGTAGCTGAGATACCCAGCTGCACAACGAACAGCTCTGTTTTGAAATACTGCCAGTGAACTATTGTCGACATTTCTCTTGGGAATATCACAATAAATGATCAATTTACTTCGACTCCAACCTAGCAGTTCCTGTTGAACTTAATGGCAAAGTTAGCGCTTTTCTTAAAACTTGCAGATTATTTACTGCTATAACTATTTATTTTATAAAGAAAATAACTATGCAAAAATCTTACAGGGAGTGTCAAGTATCACTACAAAAAAATTTCAGAAAAATTAGTCGAGTAGTTCTCGCGGTTAGAAATTACATCGTTCTTGGACTTCACTTTATGTATTAGTAATGTATACATACATATGAACATATATTGTATATATTTTATGTCGATTCTGATATAATACACACGCTTGTTTGTGTGTGTAGTTTTACTGGAAGCAGCATATTTTATGTCCCAGTTTAATACAAAGTCGTTTAAGGGGATATCGATCAATAAACTTTTTTAATTACTCAACGAATATTGTTAATATTATTGTACAGCTATGTAAAATTCAAATTGGTAACGTGTATCTTTATGAGATAATAAAGTCGCATGTTTAAGTTAAAGATTGACATAGTTATCGAATAATAGAAACCGTGAAATCTTATCTCTTCTTACGTGGCTCATGTCTATGAGCTATTTTAAAAAGATAGTACTTCACTTTTGCCTATTTTAATTAGAAAAATAATATAAAATTAGTTCTTCTAATCGAAAAAGCCTGCCTGTCTCTTGTCTTATCCTTTGCTGCATACGTGTTCTACTATACTTAAAATATATATGTCAAAGAGATTTTTTTATTATTTTGATATTAATTTTAAAGTATTTTACAACGCATATTTGGATTAGAATATTTAATCACTTAAATATTACTTGATAACATGTCTGCCAAGTAATTATATTAAAATCCGTTTAAAAAATTGAGAAAATTTATATTTTTACTGCTTAAGAACAATTTTTTAATTAAATATTCCTGACATAATGTTTTTATTGTAAAATAATATCTCATTATGCTATGTGTGATTGTTAAATAATGAATGCACTATGTGTCAAGCAAAATTTGAAGAAGGGGCACATTTACGATGTTTCATAAACATACATTGCGAAATATTTACACAAAATTTACCCTAAATATGGAAAAAATATTTTAAGAAAAGATACATTGATAAAAGACATTATATGACTTCTTACAGAAAAGTGAATAGAGGATATCTAACTAAGTAGTTATAAGTTAAAATGTGTTAAGATTTTTTTATGAGTTTTCTCTATTTATTTTAGAAAACAGGTGCAACCATTTCAGTTTGAAATTATAAGGGAAACGTACGATTATGTGATTGCTTTTAATCAAAGTATCAATAAAAATTTGTTGTTAGAATCTGAGGTTATTGTTTTATTTTGTCTGAGATAGTTCAAGGATCTTTAAAATAATAAATATAACAAAATATAAAAACACTTTTTGATGACAAGATTTTTTTTATTTAAAAACTTGATGAAAAATTTTAACTCCTTGTCACGGAAAATCTGGAAATAATTAAATTTTCAACATTTTTATTCGACAGCTACATATTTACCAAATAAATATGACTGGATGCACGTGCTTGATACTCAGAAAATAAATCAATTTGGTACGATTGATTGAAAATTTAAAGTGAAAAATAAGAAATCAGATGTCGAACTAACAAGATATGATCTAGGTTTTCACTTTTCTTATTCATATTTCAATTAATCGCGCCTTAATGAAGTTGTATTTATTTTTTATGGATTCAGGAACGTGCGTCTACTCTTTTTCTGATGTGTAAATGCTGCAAATCAATTGATTATTGTAAACTATCTAAAATATTTGTGGATCTGGAGAGCTGGAGACTCATGTATGTAACGTAATATCTGATGCCAAATTCTGTTTGGCTATGCTACTTCCTTTCAGTCCAACATCTGATTTTTCAATTTCTTCCTCAAATTTTCAGTCAATCTTATTATGTTTGAACTTGATTTATAGTTTGAAGCGTCCAGAACGTGCGTCTATTCTTATTTTTCCGATAAAATAGCCAGCTGTGAAATAAATAATGTCATAAAATTATGCAATCAATGTAACATTATTGACAACAAAGCAAACTCTTACAATCTCTGGACTCCCCTTAAGTAAGAGTCATGAGGATTGGTGCGTGAAGCGCACAGAGGCACGGAAACATACTACTTTGTTGGTATGAAATTTCGTTTGTTGATTTTCTAGGTTCAGCCGCAGGACCTACTTTATTTTCTTGTTATTTAAGTAGGTCTGTCATGTAATAAGTCTCTTGTATTATTAATAAGGGAATACTTTTTTAGAAAACAAACAGTTTTGACGGTGCCTGGAATTAAAACACGGAGTTTTTAATTTTTCTACGGCACGGGATCTTGAACTTAATAATACAAACAACATTAACACGCATATTAGGCAGCCAAAAAATCTGGATCCTACAGTTGGCAGCTGTTTAAGTTGCGAGACCGAAATTTCATAAATTTAACATTTTAACGGAGAATACTGTCATGAACGCACGCAATTAAACTTAGGCATTTTAAATAGAGCGTTTTGTGATTTACAAAGGTCAAGGATACTGCAGGAATTTTTTTGAATTTTCCATTCTAATAAGCCAGCTCTACAGGCTAAAGATTATGTCTCCCCAAAATGAAAACTAAGAGCCCGTAACGCTAACGAATGTTATGTAACTTTTTAAGCATTCGGTTATCGACTCGGAAAGTGGTAGGTTAAGATTAGGCTATTATATATTTATAATATAAGTGCAGTGGCGAAGTTTAGTTTGCATTTGGTGCGATACAATCTTGATTCGTTGACGACTTTACAAGAGCCCATAACACTCCTTTTTCTGCTAAGAGCCCGTAACGCTATCCCGTAACGATACGAAACACATTGTATCTTCACTGAATGTTAACTTATCGGCTAGAATAGTGTAGTATGTGTTAGTATGGACTTACTACATCGAATAAGTGCAAAAATAAAGTAGTATTTTTGAAAAATACAATAAAAAAAGTTTGAAAAAGTTTTTTCTCGTAGATCTAACAGGGTAAAATATTTCAGTTTATTTAGGTCAAGGACAATACAAAATTTTTTTTAGAAAAATTAAAAACCCGTTTTTAGTGTTTGTTCATTCTGGCCCTTGAAACATGCCATTTTCAGTAGAAGGGACTATATATATAATGCTTTACATCAGGCAGGCCTTAAAAACTGCTCCGTATTTGCCCATGACAACTGTCATCTGGATCAGAAAAACCCCGAAAAATCTCCCACGGAAAAAACCTGATCCGGAACAGCCCGGTGTGTCTGCCTTGTTTTTGACCTAGTATGCAAGCTGCAAGCTTAGACAACGGGGCAAAAATTTGGCACACTTCCCACTCACGATGCTGAAGAGACGGAAAAACAGTCAATCAATTCAAGAATAAATCAGCAGAGTCAAAACGGCGAGACTTGAACGGTCACCTATCCAAGTACTAACCGCGCCAAATGCTGCTTAACATCGGTGATGGACGGGATATATATATATTCCTATATTTAATAGTTACCTCGGTGGGGCATTCCACACAGCTCCTTACACACCCCGATTAATCCCCCCAACGCTCTCCATAAAATTAGGTAAGAACCTGTTATTTTCTCGCTTGATTTAACAGACCACAGTTTTTTCCAAAACCCTTCGCAACCCCCAGTCCCCCTCAGACCACTCACAGCCCAACAATCGTGAAATAAATAGTGTGGTTAGAACTTTTTTTGTCATTGCTCTAAAGTGATTTTATACTGTTCTTGGCAGACGATACTTTCAAAGATTAATGCAAAGTTTAATTGTGTAATTCGGTTTTTTAAATATTTTTATGGCTAAGGATTTACTTTATGTTAGGGACACATTCTGCATACAAAATAACATAGTGTTTATAAATATTTTGCAAGATCTAGTGTAAATAATAATAGTCAAGTAATAAAGGCTTATAAAAAATTTACAATAAAGCTATTGTTAAATAGAAAGTTTTAAAATTTTTTTTTTATTTTTAATGAAATCTTGGACCTACAGGTTTAAAAAAATCTGTATCACTGATTATTATTGAATAAAGTTTAAAGTGCATAAACGAAACCCATTTTAATCAATATTTCCAATACAATATTTGTAACATCATTAAAAAAAATCAAAAAGTTATCATACGCACCATCAAAAAGAAAATGAGAATATTATGATAATTTATTAGTTGTTATACTATTAAAAAAAAATTTAAAGGGATAAATATTTACGATGCCATATAAAAATACATATTTCAGACTACAATAATATTTACCACGAATATGGCAAAAATTTTTTAAGAAAACATTTCCTTACACGTCATCTCAAACATATTAATGAAAATGTTTGTAAAAAAAAAAAAATAAAAATGGATACTAAAAAGTTACCACTTGTTAAAGTAATATTAAGACAACCTTTTTTTAAATTTTGGAATAAAGATAGGAGAAGTAAATGTAAGGACATTGTATTGTTACTATATTAATATATGACCAGTGAAAAAAGTCTTACTATTTTGTTCAGTGTTGTAATGAAAAAAAAGAAAAAAAAATTATATATAGCTACACTGCAGACTAAATCTTAGTAAATGGCTTGATCAGCGATGACGATGAGCTTTACTGGTCTTTACTGACATACTACCTGAAAATTTAAGTTGGCATTAAACCTTCAACTATTGCGGCTAGTGCTGGAATTTAGTTGTTGAGTATCGCAGGAGGCACTGAGGGTAGATAAGCGTACGCTGCCTCAAGGACATTGACTGACTCGTCCCGAAGTACTTCAATTTATTTTATAAGAATCACCGGGGTACGATGCTAATAGATATGTGTAGGCTACCTTAGACAAATTAATTATTGCTAAAAAAAATAATTGCCAACGGTTTTACTTGAAGCAAAGTTGGCACTAAAATTTTTATATTATGCGAAATCAGGTTGTGTCTAACACGGTAGCAAAAAGTGGACATAAATAAATAAAGCAGCAATATATTATAAACGAAACCCAAGCTAGTACTAATCTATAAATATTGGTTTAACTTCAACGGCAGTGAATTAAATAATTTTCTTAATTAAATAAAAAATGACTTCTTATTTGATCAACCTACTTGACCAAGTTTTCAGTTATTATACTCGCGTTTACTTCTGTGATTAGGACTTTGACTTTGACATTGTCACATTTTGTACTGTACATTGGACTAGTTTTAAATTATAAAAAAGATTTTCAGATCTGTTCTTTAAGAAACAATTCACAGAGCCGGACATGAAGGGACTCCTGCTGTTTAGATCGTTATTCTTATATGTTGATGTAACACTTACTTTTTTCAGTAGTGATAAAAAATTATATTAATCATTTTAAAATATTGAACATTTTTAATCATTAATATTTTAAGATAGATTTTATGTCTTCTGGACACTTATTGGTTATTACTGTTTCACATTATTTATATTATCAATATAATTGCTATTGTTATTACCAGTATTGTTATTATTATTGTTATGATTACTGTTATCATTATCATCATTTTTATTATTAATATTATTGTTATTATTATTATTATGATTATTAATATTATTATTGTCATCGTCGTCGTCGTCGTCGTCGAGGTAAGGTTTTCATGAACAATAATTTACTGACATTTTATTTAGATTATCTGTTTCATAGCATTTAGTAGAGAATGTAATTAGATTCAACTTTATTTCTGAAGTATCAAATTTAAAGACATTATCATGTAACTATTTTAGGACAAAGAATTTTAATTCGATGTTTGTATGAACTTTTTATGGTTAATATCCTTACTAAAGATCTATCATTTCATAGAACAATTGTTTCTTGTTAATTTTAACGTGATTCCTTTCAACGTTTACAAAGCTAAGATTTTGGATATAATTTCTTATCAGAATTAGAGGAATCTATTTCTCCAAAATTCATAATTATTTTAATTAGCTGCAGAAATATCTTAATAACGTGGTGTGTTGAAGTTTATCTAAACAGGCCTTTTAATCTTTTTAATAACTTTGTTGATCTCACTATCTTTTAAAACATTGTTTTTTTTAATGCTTATCTGCCATATTTTTCATGGCTTTCTGTGTTAGCTTGTTTACTAAATTTTAGATGAGTAATTATTTGTAATTGTATTGAAACTCTTGATGCAGAAACAGTGGCTGTGTAGTTAGTGTACTGCTGACCTTTAATAAAAGATGATTCATTAAAACTTTTAATCTTTCCCTGTCTTTCTTTAGATGTTTTAGCTGTTATAGGTGCATTCAATTTCCACTGTTTCTCTTTCATTTCGTTGAGGATTCTGAAAATTTCGTCATTGCATGTACATTTTTTTTGCTGAAGAATTTCATCTTTGCGCATTCTCTAAGTATGTGAAGCTGAAAGGAATAATTTTTTGGCTTATTCTGATAAACTAACAAAGTTTTTATTTGTCTTGGTTACATGGGAAATAAACAAGCTTTAAACATAAATTTTACTGTCAAAAGAGTTACCTTTGCCACACCTGTCTTTATTTAAATCTTTTCTATTTTGAGATAAAGCATCCAAATAAGTATTGATAGCCAGGTTTATCGTAACAAGTAAAACTGTAACCTCTAAGTTCTACTATATATCTATTTAATCTATGTCTTTGATTGATTCCACCTAGGTTACTAACTACTAACCACTGTCAATTGTAAAATGTCCATCGTACAGATAATGGCTAAAATATTGGACAGGCACTACGACCGCTAAGCATTCTTTTTCACTAGTTGAGTGATTCTGATTAGCTTTATTCAGAGTTTTTGGCATGTAGTCAATATGCTAATGTCCTCCTCACTCCTCTCGACACATTACGATCCTTATAGCAATTTTAGCTGCGATACTGCATCTGTCATTAATATTAACGGCTTAGTAATATAACAGTAATAACAAACTTCTTTGCTGTTCAGTTGGTCATTAAAAATTTTTTTTTTACTTTTTCTGAGTAAAAACGTTAGAAGCTTAAGAAATTCTCTAGAAGATTTGACAAACCGACGGTTTCATTTTACATGTCTTAAAAATTTTTAACAATCTAACAATTTTTAGGTAATAAAAATGTTTTTACTACTTATAATATTCTTTAATATGACTAAACTTCGTAACTACCATTTTAAAGGACTAATTGTGTAACTTTCGGCATTGAAATTTTATACACTTCCTGCTGTAATACACAGGTTGTTAACAACAATTTTTCAAAATATTTAGTAACTTTTTACGTTTAGTCCTCTAATATTTTCGATCGTATAATAAAATTATCGAGAAAAATGAATATGCGTGAAAGCCCTGTTAAACTTTTATTAACTACTAGTGGCCCCCCCGTCTCGTCTTCCCCAGAGACTCACTAAATGGAACACCGTAGTGTGTTGTCATGTAATGTGAAACATTTTCAGTTAAAAATATTACATCTATGTCCAACACGTCTCAGAACAAAAAAGCTGTAAAAAGTGGATAGAATACAATTGTGCAGAAAAGTACCGTGTATTCCTTACGCCATAAAATAATCGTTAGCCCTGTAGGGCCGTTGATTTGCAGTTTCTTCCGTATAGTTTATGAATAGGGCTATTTTTTTAAGATGTAAAAATTTAAAACACACAAAAAATATACAATAAAAAATGTTTTTTTTTCTTATCACAAAACTTTACGACCACAGTAACAAAGTCATGAAACTTAATCTCTACACTTTTTATCACCACAAAAATTCAAATACACATTCTGCCAATTTAAAAATCTGAACGATTTAAGAGATTACTGAGGGTTATAGTGAAAAGTTTATCGCTCACTCTCATTTTCTTGACGCCTAAAATTGTATTCGTTCAATGCATGTAAAGTTTTCCTTCCAATCTGACTTCTTGCGATTTTTAGCATAGTTAAGACTTTTGTGAGCCCTAATGGCTATTTTTTAAACTTTATTAGGTTGTAATATATTTATTGGCAAGGTAGTTTGACGTCCGACGACCCTGAAAAGGATCGGTCAGCTTCTCAAGTAAACTCTTTCTTGACTAAAGTTTCGAGCAAACGTGATTACCTCTATACCTCAGGGTGATCTTCTCTGGCCTGTTATTAAAGCACCACACTGATCGGGAAAAAAATACAACGTTTGAAGCTTTGGAACTAGTTGTAAAGCTCTTTTCTGACGTCTCCTGGTATAAAATTGAAGTCGTTGGTGTCTAAAACACCTTTTTTTTTTTTTGCAGACTCAGTTGTTTTGGTGATTTAAGGTAGAGAGATTGGTTCACGACGCTTTCTCGTTGGAAACTATACTGTTGGTTCAAGTTTATTTCTCTTTCATAGCCGTTACGTTCTTTGAGCGCAGACCTTGGAGAAGATCGGTGATTCCTGGTTGAATACTTAGATTTGAGAGGGTAATATAGGGTCGTCTCATATAGAGTTGACTCTCTTCCTTGGAGTCTCTGTGTACGAAGACCGTACTGGAGGTACGCCGCTGACCAAAAAATATCTCGTCTTCAGGTCGTTCCCTGGATAACCAACTGCTCATCGTTAGTGGGGAAAGTGGGCCTGGAGAATACCTTCTCTGTAAGTATACCGTTGGGACGACCACTAAGAAGAAGGCCGTTGTAGCTACCCGTACTCTTCAGGGCTGTCTTCCCTGGCTTGCATTCGAAGTAGACATTTCTCTGACAGCACCAGATCGGATGGTTAAACGGTCACCAGAGTCTGAAGTGTTTCTGTAGGTTGTATTGCACTCTATCTAGGCACGTCTCCTGGTATTTTACCGGAGACGTTGACGCTCCCCGAACGCCAACGTTTCCATGGCACTCGATTATCTTGGCAATCCGGGGTACAACCGATTTATTTTGCTTGTCCACGAAAGAAGAGTGTCATCGGTAGCGAGGATGCCCAGCTGCACAACTGACGACTCTTTTATAGGTGTATTGCCGATGAACGACTACAATAATGTACAACTCGATGGGCCATCTTACAACCACTCTTTACTATCTCTGATTGCGGGTGGCTTCAATTTTGTCTCGACGCCACCTAGCGGATCCTACTGAACTAAAGCTCAAATCTACTTTATTTTAGCTAAACTTTGAGCTTATTTATCGCTACTGTTATAAACTTTCTTAAGAAGAAAACTATGCGAAAATCATCTCGGAATCATCAAGAAACAAAACGCAGTTTCAGCAAAATCGATTTAGTAGTTTTTGCGGTTAGCGATTACAACGGTTTTAGTGACTTTGCTTTATATATTAGTAAGACTGGGTACAACTCAGCCAACGCATTGCGTACTCCAAATATGCCTAAATACTTGTGATGTAAACATGATGTAAGGAAGAGCAGAGCAGTATCGACAGTTAGGGTAAACTCGTATGCCCTATTTTCTTCTAATGTAAAAAAT
Organism: Copidosoma floridanum; assembly: GCF_036245765.1. Taxonomy (NCBI): domain Eukaryota; kingdom Metazoa; phylum Arthropoda; class Insecta; order Hymenoptera; family Encyrtidae; genus Copidosoma; species Copidosoma floridanum. Next base: position 14,239,953 of record NW_028321881.1, read on the forward strand.
TATTTTTTATATAAGAAGTTGGAAATCTATGTTTAGAATTTCTACTTATTTTATAAAAAAAATATGTATATTTTGTATTAATAAAATAAGCAGAAATTTGACAGTAAGCCATGTTTCTCCAATGATAAAAAAAAAAGTTTCTTTGGTTTTTAATCTATTTGTACGTTAATGCTGTCATCTGTTAACCCATAAGTACGAATTTTATTTTATAATTTGAACCTTGTTCTTTGAGCAGCTTTTTTGAATGCGCAGAAAACTCGTAATATTAATTTGAAAAAGGTATTTTGATGGGGCACTATTATCACCTAAGGTAGGGCATGATTGTCTCAGTCAACGCTTCAGTGCAAATAGTGGACTGTTATACCACTAGATATGACATAACCTACTTCTACACAAAGTAAACAAACTTGAGTCAGTAATAGTATTTTTATAATTAAGTAAATATTAAAAATAAGTGAAAAGTACAATGGTTCGAGTGTGTAAGAAAAAGGGGGGCGTAAGGAACATTCGGAGCTACAGAATGATTTAGCCAAAAAAAAGTTCAGGAAGTAAAATCAATCGAAAGTTTAGCAGCCTTATTTGGTGTCCCAAGGTCAACTCATCAATCAAGAATACATTATAAGAACAAAAAACTTCATTTAGTCGTATGTCTCACGTACATATTTTTTTCTTTAGTTTATTATGAAAAAATAAATCTCACTGAACAATTTTAGAAACGGATTTGTCCAGAGTTTTTTCAGATGTCCAGGAAAAAAATTACATGATTATATTGCTGACACGAAGGCAAGACTGATGAGTCTTGAGTATGACGGAGGTCAAAAAGCTGGCATTGATTATTCTAAGCGATTGGAAATCTTACATCGTTTTAGCGACTTAACAGGATAAGTAGGAAAATATTGGTTGAGGGCGTGCATGAACAGGCATCAGCCAAAAGAGCCAAAAGGCAAGTTGTTGATCTCACAGCAGCTAAAAAAAGTGAAATTGTAATGAAAACAGTTTGCATTTCAGCTACTGATGTTTTTATACGTCCTGTGGTTATATTCCCTCGAGTTAACTAGGATAAACTGTTTTTGGGAGGCTGTTTCCAAAATGGATAAGCAGAGATTGACAAATCTGGCCAGATGAACACTGCAATATTTATCAAGTGGCTTACAAAATTTTCTACTTTTTCAAATGTTGCTCCAGACAACCAATTTTTATTGTTAATCGATAATAATTTTATCTGTTACTTTGATTAGGTTACTTATTCGTGTGTGTCCCACCTATTCCCACACCACTACCTCTCAGTCCCACTTGTAATATTTAAGTGACCTTTTGAGCTTTTCCTCGACCACTCTTAGCCTTTTCATAACATAAGATAAATAAAGTTCAGTTTTTCCATGATTTGTTTAAGGAAGTTCACTTGCTAAGAAAATTAACGTCAGTATATTTATAATACTTTAAACAGAGATAAATTAGTGAGTGAAAATCTTTGATTCAAAAAGTTCCTTTATATCCTTATAAAGTGAGATATTTATAATTTCATTTTTAACGTTTTAACGTGTAGTCTTATGAAAATGAGTACTGCTCTGATACATAACCTGCAATATTTGGATAATCGGCGTTAAGATCAGCGAAAAGGGCTATTTTTTAAAGCTGTAACCATTTCAAACTTAAAAGTAATACGTAATAAAAAAAAAATTTTCCTCTTATCTCACAACTTTATTACCAGAACAACAAAGTCCTGGAGCTTAACTTCTACAGTTTTTATCGCCACAAAAAAAAATACATTTTCTACCTAATCAAAAATCTAGAAGATTTGAAAGATGACTGTGAGGGTACAATGTAAAGCTAATCTCTCAAGCACTAAATTGTTAATTTGTCGATTTTGACGCTGCTGTTTCAATTTCAATAAATGTTCTGCGTCAGTAACTTGACGCCTTCAGTTGTATTCATTAGATGCATTTGAAGTTTTCCTTTCAATTCGCTCACTTGCGATTTTTGGCATGGTTAACACTTTTGTGACCCCTAAAGTATGTTTTCTGTTAACTTTGTTAAGTTCTAATATATTTGTTGGCAAGGAAGTTCGACCTCTGATGGCCCTTAGAAAGATCGATGAGCTTTTTTAGTAATTTCTTTCTTGACTGAAGTTTCCAGCGAACTTGATTGTTTCTATAACTTAGAGTGATCTTCTCTGGCCTGTTATTGTAGCACTAGACTGATTGGGAGGAGAATTACAACGTTTCGAGCGTTAGAGCTAGTTGTGGAGCTCTTTTATAATGTCTCCTGGTATTACGCCGAAGACGTTGGTGTCTAAAGCACCTTTTTTTGTAGAGCACAGTTGTTTTGGCAATCTAAGGTGGGAAGGTTGGTTCCTGATGCTTGTCCATTGGAGACTGTCCGATTTGCTCAAGTTCGTTTTTTCTTCATAGCTGTTAGGTTCTTCTAGCACAGACCTTGAAGAGGATCGATGATTTTTGGTGGAATAAAGTCAAGAGGGTAATATACGGTCGCTAAACACCGGAGTTTCCAGCCTTGCGATGAGTAACTCCACTCATGACGGCTGCCAGTGAATGACTGACTTGGTTTAATAGTGGCCGTCTGTAGTTAACATAGTCTATTAGTCAACGAATCGCTTTCGGAAATAGTAGTAAAAAGGTATTTGTTGGCAAGGTAGTTTAAACTTAGGGAGCCCTTAAAAACCGATTGGACTGATGGTTAAGTAGGAAACATAAAAACTTATAAGGGCCCTGAAATGGGCCAGTGATTTAACTTTCAGCTATTATTATTTTTGATGATGAAAAGCTGGCTGTTAGTAACTTGACTCTTACCGTTGGAGTCTCTGTGTACGGAAACCATACTGGAGGAAGGTACACCACTGACCAAAGAACATCTTGTCTTCAGGTCAGTTCCCGGATAAGCAACTGCTGATCGTTTAGCGCCGTTGTGGCTGCTTGTACTCCTAGGGCTGTATTTCCTGGCTTGCATTTGTAATAAGAAATTCTCTAACGGCATCAGGCCGGTTGGTCGAATGGCCACAAAACTATGAAGTATTGGAGCCGATTGCGCTCTGGCCAGACCCGTTTCCTGGTATTTTTCCGGAGACGTTATCGTTTAGAACACCATTTTATTGATGGCACTCGTCAGTCCTGGTGGTTCAGGGTTGAATTAGATGTAATTTGCTTGCCCATTGGAGAAGAGTGTTATCAGTAGCCGGGATATCCAGCACAACTAACAATTCCATTCTTGATATACTGACAGTGAACGACTATGGAAGTTTAGGCAAAATCCAATTGGCCTACGTCAGTCATAGGCATCTAGTTTAACCTAAAATTTTAGGTGATTCATATACAGAACATATACAATTTCCTAATGATTGTTCGCTTGTTGATTCTTTACGTCTAATCACAATAGAACAGGTGCTAGTAGCAATAATTGAGTTGCAAATTCTGTCATTCTGATTATGTAGAACTTTAAGAGAGGAGAGATATAAAAGCATAATTTTGATAAATAATAAAATAAATTTAATTTACAGAACAAATCACTGTTTGAGTAATTGAACCTTAAAGAGTTTACATTATGTATTACAATAACTACTCTTTACTTTTCTAATTTTAAGATTAAAAAATTATTTGTAACTGGATTTTTCAACGTTTAAAGATTGACGCGCAAAGCACGCAGGAGTCGAAGCTTTCTCATACATTGAAAAGATTACAAAGATGAGGAACATCTTGAAAAGCAGTATGATACACGAATCATTATAATATTTATACATGGAAAAACTGTCTTATTATAACTGATTAACTTACCTTCGATTCTTGAAGAAAATTTTGTTGCAGTAAGGGGCTGTTCCCATTATACATTTGATTCCGTTTTTTAGCAACATGGTGTTGTCTTCGACGGTTTTGTACGGCTAGTAGCAATGATATGAACTGATTTTTTAATTCTTTCTCATACTCCAATTCATCTCTTAAAGCAAGCTCATTTATCAGGGTTTCACTTAGAGCAGATATTAATGAATCCATTTCGCTTAAAATTTCGGATAACTGCTTCGAAGAAAACTGTTGTAATCCTTGTAATAGAAAAAACTTTCATCATGTACTTATTTGTATCAGATAACGTTCTTAAGAAATAATTAATCCATATTCTACTAGTAGGGAAAGAGTTGTATACTTTTAGTTAATATTTTAAAACAAAATCTGCAGAAACTATTTTAAATAAGACACAATTATATTGCTATACGGTTTGTTTGCTGAAAAGCCTTTTTAAACTGCAAACAAATATTATTTTTTAAAGCCAAATTCTATATATGATACATTCTGCAAAAAAATCTAAGGAACACAAGAGACTCTGCCTCTGTAATTAACACGTGGACTACCATGTTACTAGCTATGATTTTAATTTACTTTGCCAAAGTGAACTTGATAAAAAGAATATGACTATTCTAGTTGTAACGTAGTTAGATGATAGAGTTAATTAAAAAAACATTACTTATCTAGTGGAACAATGTCCAGAATTCTTATCGTATTAACTATTAAAAAGATGAATATGGCTATGGTTGATTCTCGAGTCTAGCAGTTGGCTCAAGATAATTTAGGTATAGACTCAACAGACATCTTAAGTAAGTAGACGGCATCATAAGTTTCAGTGGTAGAGTAGAGGTGGAAATAGAGGTTCAGTAAGGTTAATCGGGCAAGTTGGGGTAGGTTACGACTATTATTGGGTAATAAAAAATAGGTAAGGCTTTTTTTGTCTGGTTTTGGCTTATACTTCCACTACACAGAGTTGATAAAAGGTGTCTGAAAAAATCACATCAAGTCATGCATGAGTTAGAAAAATACACCCAAAAAATTAGTGATTAGTAGGAGCTTGGGTACTCTAGTATCAAGCTCTACGTCTCTGGCAGTCAGTATCTGAATGCAGATTTACTTTTTATAAAATCAAAATGCTATGAATTCTGAAAAAACACAATTTTTTTCATTTTTTAGTTATAAACTCACAACTCTTATTATCCTTAAAACAACGGGATTAAAACGACAGCATATTTTTGTAATGATATACTCAAATATTAATTACTCATTAATTATAAGCTTTCGTACTACATAGCAAACCTTATATGTATGACAGGTAAACAGAGAAAAGTAGTTGGCATAATAAATTTTTCGTTCTTTATAAGCTTCTACTCTTCTTTTCAAGAATGTTTTTTTAGGAATTACTTTAAAACAATTTAAGAGTAACTTTTAAACAATAATGATTTTATTGGAAAGTAACTCAAGACTAGTACACTGTTTTTAAAATGTTTATAACTATAAAGAAAGTGTATTTTAATGAGTAGTAAGTCCAGTGGCGAAGTTTTAAGTAAAGACTGAGTATTAAATTACAGTGCTAATTAAAGAAGAAATTTTATTTTTATGAGTTTTATGATTTCCTTTGAATTTTTCATTGATATTAAAACTTCTGTTTCTTTTCTTCAAGATAATTTATCAGTGTGCACTTTTTTAAAACACATTTTTTTGTCGGTTTTTAAGTAAAAATACTTATATAATACATCAACTTCGATAAATAATAAAAAAGTGGAAAGTATACTATTTCGCATACTAAAATTGTTTGTCCCTTAAATGAAAAAAGCTTTAGGTCCATAACACGAAAATCTTTTGTTCGCAGCGTTTGTTTAGAAACGGTAACAGCTGAGCTGCCCGTTATTGGCAACCTGAGAAACGAGACAATTTTCGAGCTCAACTTAGCAGATTGCCAGCCACTTTTTACTCACGATGGCACACGGCTCAGGCTTCACGAGCCACTTGACCAGGATAAGGATATTCTGTAACACGTCTTTTTTTCGGTAAACACCTTATTACTGTAATTATTAAATTGTTTACAACTGTTATTACTGTTATTACCATTATCTATATTATTATTGTTGTAATTATAATTCCTGTCATTAACATTACTACTGTTATTATTAATACTGTTATTTATAACTTATACTTAATATACCTTACTATATCGAAGGATCGTAAAAAAAAGCTTAGCAAAAAAAGCCCCTCGAATATTAATTTACCTCCCTGTGCTCAGACGAAGACAAGCTGACCAATACGCGCTTACACGAAAATAAGCTTAGTGCAGGAGGTCAAGCGAACACAAGCTTAGCGAGCCATGTTGGTACGAAGATAGGCTTTACAGTGCACGTTCAGACGAACAAAAACTCAGCTCATAAAGTCGGAAGAAAACTGTATTTGCCCTTTATTTTGGAAAAGAAACAAGATTTGCTCTGAGTGTTCGGACGTAATTAAGCTTAGCAGACCAACTCGGATGAAACGATTTTTGCTCTCCACGTTGGAAAAAAATAAAATTTCCTCCTTGCGTTCGGACGTAACGTATAGCTTTACTACGTTCAAATTGATTGAATTAATAAGTATGATTATAATAACTATTAATTAAATACTCTGCACTGTAAAAATTATTTGACCTTATAATACATATCTTTATGTATATTACTTTTATTACTATTATAATGTAAGTATGTAACTATGCTTTCATCATAATGCTTACAAAAAAAAGAAAATCATTAGGAAACAAAATAAATTTGTTTAAAATATGTTTTAAAAATTCAAATGCAAATGTTGGTATCCATCCTCCTTCGCACCAAATTTTTGCTCTGTAACGCAGCTGTCTGCTAATACTATGCCCATACATGATTTCAACAGTGTTGCACAAGCAGCTCAAACGTGGGAATACCAGAATCTTGGTGGTAATATTTTTTAAACTAAATGTAAATGTACATTTATGAAGAGTACTTTCCGTAATTACTATGTATTCTTTAGGATCAGCAATGTTACTAGAGAGGATTTATGCACACTTATGACGAAAACTACTATTTACTACTTATTTCTACGTTGGCCGTTTTTTTTTTGGAATTTTAATAGTTTACCAAACCAGTTTATTTTCCCAATTATAACTGAACCTTATGTTACTATCACTGTCATGAAAACTATTTAACACATGATTTTTTCACGATACGATTACAAAAGTAAAAATAGCATAAATCTAGTAAATGCATAACCATTACAATGAAGGCTTTATATACTTTCCATTATTGTATTTGTACGTCATCAAGCATTTTAGAATCAGCCGAGAAAAAATGTTGCTAATCATTTTTCTAGAAATTAGCATATACAAGGCAGTTACAACTCCTTATCTGGTAAAATCAACAGTGTCAATAATAAATACAAAAACATTAAAAGAATACTTCTTTAAAATCCTAACGAATAACATAACTAAGAAATTTTTTAGACATTAATCACAGCTTAAATTCTGTAAGTTATTTCATCCAACTCATAAATCAAATTATCTAGGTCATGTGTTGAGTAGTATTTCAGCTAACTGGTATCTAAATGACCTTATAGTAAATCGATGTAACATTTTTAATGGGTACGAATTTCCAAAAGGGATAAAATATAGAACTACGGGAAGCTTGAATGTACCTACAGAAGAATACCACCCTAATGGTAAATATTTTATTTAAGAAATGTATTTGTTTTAGTTAGATTCTTGACTTATTGATTCAAGTACCCAGAAAGCGCGGTTGTTGTATTTCCTGTTGACTAACAGGACTTCATAATTGTTTAGACATTAGTCTCAGCATTGATTTGACAAGTCATTTTATCTCCACTCTCGCATCGAATTATATTTTCAAATGGATATGTATCTACAAAGGGGTCAGAACCTAAAATTTCGTCCAGTTTCAATGCGCCTACTACAAAGTTAAGTCCAAATGGTAAATTTTTCATCTAGGGGATGCATTTGTTTGAGTTGGGTTTTATTTATGAAACTAAGCAACAGAAGGGCAAGATCATTGTACTTTTGTATCCAAGTCTTGTTAGTTCTTATTTGTAATTATGTTCAAGGTAAGGTCATTTTCCCTCGGCCGTTTCTAGGGGTCGGGTGTTCCCTCGGTAGAAAAATAGGGTTCGCATCTGGTGCGCATCCAACCAGGCCTAACACAAGGAATCCCTCAGGCTTTGCTTCGTAAATCCCGTGTGTCTGGTGCTTACCCTGGAGAAATGCGCTACCAGGTACGAAAACTACTATTTTCACACTATTTTTGTACGAAAACTACTATTTTCACACTGTTTTTGTACGAAAACTACTATTTTCATACAGTGTAGGAAATTGGACTTCACACTTGGTTTGGGACAAAGTGTGTCAAATAATAGTTTTCATCACAAATGTGCATTCGTAAGCGCCCTCGAACCAAGGGACTGCCCTAGTCGAAAGCATATTTGTGATAATATCAACTCATAATACTTATAATATCAGCTTGAGCTGATACCATACATTAGTTTTTTTTCTTTACTTTAAATTGCTTTGCAAAAACGTTTTCTGGAATCAATCTTATAGAACTTTAAAGAAAAAAAAAATCCACTTTCAAACAATCATTGAGTAACCAATAATGTGTATATTTAATTAATGTATATAATACAATGGCTTTGAAAAATGTGCAAAATACAATGTAATAATTTTGTTTTCATAAAAAATAACTTAACTAGAATGTTGAAAATGCCTTAGTTGTTTAATGACGGTGTATAATGTAAAGCTCCTTTAAATTATTTTAAACTAGTTTAAGTTATTAATAGTTTTCATCACACAAGCACCACCACCCAGGCTTGTTTTGAGGCCAGAGGGATCTGCAAAGCAGAACTTGAAAATCCATTAAGTAGTGCCCGTTAGATGGCGCTTACATGGCAAATGCGACAAATTTTAGTCAATTCATGCTCATCAGTGTTTCCTAACCTTCTTGTGGAGCAGATAATCATTTGTTCTTCTAGTAATCATTGTTTACTATCATAAGTTGTAATTCAAGTTATAGAAAAAACTACTGAATGTAAAAATTAATAGAGAAAAATGAATAATTTTAACAAAGTGCAAAAAAATTCAGAACAATTGTACCCCCCTATAAGTATACTAAGAACATAGAAAAGACTTTTAAAGGTGAGATATCTTTTAATTGGCACAACTTTCTAATAGTTTAGTATACTGCCCGTACTTACATTATGTGTACTGAACTGATTTTTTGAAACGGTCGTTAGAACATTTTCACGGTTATTAATATTCAAACTTGGATCAAAGTACCTGTATCAGAATCTTAATTCTATGTTACTTTTTTTGGCTCACTGAATGGTGAGAAGTGACCATGTAACGAGAATTTGGCAGACTTAGAGTCGGAAAAAAAAATTAAAAAAAGAAAATTTAAGAAAATCAATAGGAAGAAAAGACCTTACACTATTCATCAAGAACCAACGAAGAAACGGCAAAAAAAGAGAGTTGGACATCTGTACAGTCGAAAAAAGTTCGCGCTGAAGAAGCAGCTAATGTTGGACGTAGTGAACCGTTTGAAAAAAAAAAGACATGCAACGACCTGACCTTCAGATAATAGCAAAAGTAAATTCAACAAAAAAATACAAGAAGCATATAGACAAGAGGTATTCGATAGCTACTGTTCATTAGGAGGTCAAGTCAAGCAGTGGACTGCTTTGAATAACTGGATGCTGCCAAAAAAAAACTTTGGGACTGAAGAAGAGATTAAAATTTTTCAAAAGCTAGACGACGGCACAAAGAAAAAATGTGTGATTGCTGTTTACCAACACCGACTGGAATGGTATCCGTATGTATGACAATGAACTTTAATACTTAACGAAAGTTAAACGCTATTTTACAATTTGTAATAACAATATTTTCAAGTTGTATAATATTTTTGCCATTCCACGGCAAAACCTAAGAAGCGCTAATATTATGTTAAGTAAATCGACAGAAACTATCAAGGAAAAGCAAGCGTAACTCACTTAACCTAGTCAATGTTACCACGTGATCATCTTTATTTTTTAATAAGATGAACCTTAAACTATTTTGATAGACAATTTTTGTTGATCTATTTTGAAAACACAAATCAGAAGTTAAATCATGAATCAATAAATCCAATTAAATGAAGAAATGTTGGTCAGTAAATATTTTAGTACACATTTTTTTACACAAATTTTTAGTTATTTAATAAAAAGATTTTTATTTTTTTTCATATTTCTTTTTTTTCATATTTAATTTCATTACTTTTTTTTATTTATAACAGTAATTATTAGCATTACTGTAATGCCAAAAAAAACCTCAGGTTTAATCAAAATTGGTCGGTATTTTATGCATCAAATGCATAAAATACAAATATTTAATGCGTAATAACACGCCTTATTATATTTAATCTACATAACCATACTTATGCTAATAAATTTTTTTTTTTTTTTTTTTTAGAGGTATTATTTAGAAAACAAATACATAATTTATCATGAATTAAATGTAGTATCAGTGAATGCATGTAAAAATGGAATATTATAGTTACGAACCACACGATAAGTACAAGAAACCGAGTTTCTATAGCCGGCAGCGCTCGTAGCAAAGTGGGTAAGGTACGGGACTCATATGCAGGAGGTCAAGGGTTTAAATCTCTTTAATGGAAAATGTTTTTTTTTTTTTTCTTTTTTTTAAGAATTGTAAAAGAAAAAAATTCAAAGTCAAAGAAAAATTACTGTGGGAAAATAAAATTAAAAGTTGTTTAAAAATTAATTGCTTCAGAGTGTGAGGGGGAATGGTGGGTAAAGGTGTGCTGAAGAGTAACACGGCACAGTTGGCAGATATACATATATAGTGAGGAGAGGGGAAGTGTGTAGAGAACAGTTGGTGAGGGGGACGGGGTAAGGGGAGAAACTTGAGAGGAAGAGATTTCTGATTCAAAAAAAAAAAATCTGTCGGTTTTAAAATTCCAGCCCCCCGAGTAACGCGACATAAAGAACTTCGTTCTAAGAAATTTTTATTTTTATGTTTTTATCTTTAAAAAGGAGGAAAACTACTCACATTGTTGTAAAGCTGATTTGATAAAACAAAAAAATTGAAGCACTATACAAAAACTTTTTCCAGTTCTTTTGATCCTGTATTTTATAAAATTAGTTATGAATTCTGTATGTTTTCTGCCCAAATATTAGGTAACGAACTTCATCATATGTCTGTTATATCAAAGTAGGAAACCATCTGTTTGCAATTCTTTTCTAACTAATTCGTTTCCACGAGTCTAATGCATACTTTTTTGGCGTTTATTAAAAAAAATACACCATCAAAAGTGTTTTTACTTTCTTCTATGTCGTCTTTTCTTTATTTTTTGACATTTTTAAAATGTTTTCGTGAAATTCAGAACAGTTGGTGTAACAGAAATTGTATAGTTAGTAAAGAAACATCCTTCATACCGCATATTTTAATAAAAAATACTTATAAGGGATGTAATACAGTGTGAAAAAATTCTGGAGTCGTAACTTTGAAGAACTATTCATTATGTTTAATTGATTATTTATTTTTTAAACATTCATATAACAGTTCAAACATCAATTTGATCAGCTTTGTAACAGTTAATATGAAACTGTTGTGGTATAGTTATAAACAGCACTAATTACTGTCCTTTTCAAGAAACTGTTATGTTTGTATGATATTATGTATAGTATATTCTAGAAACTTAAGTTGATGAACTGAATAAAAGCATAAAAACTTTAAAGACTTTACCAGCCTCTGTATTGGATATGAATAGAAGGCTGGTGGCATTGGAGCAATTTTCTCCTGCTGCTGAGAGTTTCAAAGATGTTTAAGATAGACTGGCCACAGCTACGAGCCACTCTTTCCATTTCAATGAGGCAGCTTTGGATAGCTTTGCAACAGAGATAGAAGACAGACTCAACAGGTCGTCAAATGCCATCCTGTATAATGTTCCTGAATCTCTAACAAGTTCTAGTCAAGGTACAGAGAGTGAGTTTGCTGCTAAAAAACTCAACTATTATTGATGATCAACAGTTCTTTTATTCAGACACCAACCCTGAATTGTTTTAATAGTGACAACATAATCTTATACTATAAAAATGTCAGATCTTTATAGAATAAACTTTCTACAATAGAGATTACTTAATCTTCACTTACTTTAATATTAGGCATAATAATCGTCACATAAACTTGGCTGAAACTGCTGAAACTGTTGACTCCGAGCTGCCTCTACACAACTACAACATCTACAGACAGGACAAGCACACAGTTATACCTAAAAATTGCGGTTGAACTCAAATACTTAAATCACCTAGGCTGTTTCAGTGCCAAATCATTTTATGCGTAGGAGTTTTTAGAGGATAAAATACATAAATATTGAATACATAGAAATATAAAAAATGATGTTATCCCTTGATAGAGCTACAAGTAAAATATTAAGTGGGGTGGTTGTGAAGAATATTTTTTAAGGCAGAAGGGGCTCGTCGACAAACTAAACCCATAAAAATGAGGAAGAAAACTTGATGGTTACACACACTTTGCTGAAGTTCAATCGTAATTATACAAATAAACCAATTATATAAGATAAAAGGATAAGACCTTATATCTTATTTTGTGGGGGCTGTAACCAGCCATAAATGAGTATTTGAGAGACTGATAAGAAGCTGTGAGAGAGGGTTGTAGCAAGCACCACTAAAATTTCAATCAATATTCATACTCGTAGAACTCCACCCCCCTTCGCGCCAACACCCACAATTATTTGTCATTCCATATTTTTTCGGGTGATACAAAGTATGTTTACGTACAAAATGAGTTTGTAAAATATTAAGTAGTTCTGGCTTAAAAAACGTGAGATAACAAAAGAATTTTTGCACGTAAAAGCTTTTTTTATAACTTTTCCAGATCCTAAAATTTCTTACCTGAAAGAATAAAGAGCATTTATTAATACTACTTATTTATAAATATCTTACTAATTTATAAAATAAAGTCACTAAAACCATTGTAATCTCTAACCACGAAAACTACTCAACCATTTTGGCTGAAATTTTGCATACTGATTCTTGACACTTCCTTTATGGTTTTAGTATAGATTTTATCTTTAAAATATTAATAACAAAAGCAATAAATAAGGTTAAAGTTTTCAAAAAATGCGCTAGCTCTAGATCCGCTAGGTGGCATGGAAGTAAGATCGAAGCTACCTGCAATAAAGGTAAGTAGGTCTGGTAATAAAATCTACGAAAAAATTTCCGAATACGGTATACCATAGTTGCTCACCAGAAGTGCACCAAGAGAAGATTGTGAGCCATGCAGCTAAATATTCTGGCTACCAACAACACTTTTATCTACTGGACAAGCGACTTGCATCGAATTTCATCCCAAACCACTAAAATTAATAAGTACCACGAATAAAAGGCGCTGTGAACGCTATTGTCTCCAGCGTAATACCAGGAGATGTCTAGCTAGAGTACAGGCTGCTCTAACACTCCAGGGTCTTGTGTCCATTCTTCTAACTAACCTGGTGTTACAACAGTAAATGATGGGTTATCCGGGGAACCACCCGAAGACACGGTATTCTTCAGCCGGTCACGTATCACCCTTCAACACGGTCTTCGTACGCATAGGCTCTGAGGATAAAAGTCAAGCTACCTACAGCCGGCTTTCCATGGTTGAGAATAATAAAAATAATTTTTATAATAATAATAAAAAAAATAATAATAATAGTAATAATAATAATAATAATAATAATAATAATAATAATAATAATAATAATAATAATAATCATAATAACAACGACGAAAAACATAATGATAACTATCACAATAATAATAATAATAATAATAATTATGATAACAATAATAATAATAATACTAATAATAATAACAATAATAAGAATTGACTAGAAGTACAATCACTGGCCCTTATCAGGGCCATTAGAAATATTTACGTTCCTTAATGAACCATCTATCTCTTCAGTTTTTTTCAGGAACATTCAACGTTTAACTACCTTGCCAATAAATACATCTTTATTACCGTTTCTAGCAATGGTTTGTCGATTGACATACTATATAAAGCTGGCCACAATTAAACCACGTCAGTCATTCACTGGTAGACGTCAAGAGCGGAGTTTTTCACGATCAGGTTGGATACGCCGACTACCTACTATCCAAAATTACACTATTGACTCCAAGAAATCAACCAGGAATCACCAATCCTCTCCAAAGTTTGCGTCAGACAAAACTAACAGTGAGGCATTAAAGGAAGCATAAACTTGAGCAAACGTAACAGTCTCCAATAGGCAAGCACCACGAACCAATCTTCCTACCTTAGATCACCAAAATGACTGAGCTCTGCAAAAAAAAAAAAGAGAAGCTGCTTTGGACACCAACGTCTCCAGAGTAACATCAGAAGACATTGGCAAAGAGCTCTAAAACTAGCTCTAACGCTTTAAACTTTGTAGCATTCCTCCCGATCAGTCTATTGTTACAACAGCAGACCAGAAAAGACTGCACTGAAGTATCTAAGCAGTCTCGTTTGCTGGAAACTTTGGTCAAAAGAGAGTTTAGCTCACCATCCTTTTTTAGAGCCATCGAACACCGAACTACCTTGCCAATAAATTTATTACAAGTTAAAGAAGTTGACAAAAAACAGCCCTCAGGGCTCACAAAATTTGTATTAATACTTGTAGTCGCAAGAATCCATTAAGTAAGAAATCAGTTTTCTATTGTAGCACTGACAGTAATCACTTAAATTTTTTAGCTTTTCAAAAAGATAGAATAATATGTATTTTTATTTATTGTGATACTAAATAATGAAAAGACTGAGCTCCAGAATTTTGTTGCTCTGGTAAAGAAGTTTAAAAATTGGAAAAGAATTTTTTTTTTATATATTTTTTGTCAGTTTTAAATCATAAGACTTTTAACGAATAGACCTGTTTATTTAACATAAAGAAAAGAAGTGTAAACTAATGACCCTGTAGGGCCAACAACTATTTTATGACGTTAGAAACGTACGGTACTTTACATTATAATTAAAGTTTTTAAAACTTTTCAACAGCATACATGACCAAAACTGCATGGATTCGAGAAAAAAATTGTTTTAATTCGAATAACGTGTCAATTACGATACTCCACTTGTTAAATCTCAGGCATAGCCAAGATGGGAGCCCGATTGTATGTTACATATGTCCCAGTTACTCAAAGACAGTATAAAAAATGAAGTAACTGAGAAAGTAAAAAATATTTATCTACTATGTCCAAGACCATCGATTAAGGAGGCTTGGGCGTTTAGTGTCGTATCGGGGTATTGGGGGTATTTATCGTGCAAATGATGAATTGTATTTTTTTCCACAATTATATTTATTTTATTCGTGCGTCAATGAAATATCAATAATACGCTGAAAAGTCACCGAGAAATAGATTTTTTTTTAATTATTAGTTTTCCCAAGGTACCTTGTGTAAAGATGACGGCCCTGACACGATACAACTGACAACACCGTACTCTCTTGCTATCTTCTGCTGTCATATACCTACGCTTGTGTTGGGCTTAAATCTGTATGCTTGTATATTTAATTATATACAGCGCATACGCACTTACAATACCTGAACAAAATGATACTCAAGTTTAACATTTTTCTCAATGGTTTCTCAAAATTTAACATGTTAACTCTATCTTTTTTCCAAAGTAATAAATTCTCTATAATTTAAAGTATACGTACCAATTCAATTTCTGGGCCCACAGCTTTTTATTGCAGTACAATAGTCAATTTGTTTTCAGGTTCCGTAAGGTGACGTGTTAAAATGACGAATTGTTACAAGCGATTTTCTCAAAAATGAATGTGCCAACCTACCTGTTTTATTTTTATAAAAAATCCAGCGTACTTTATTGGCATGATCTCTAAATTTTAGAGCTATCCATAATTCAATTTAAAATCGCCTAAGCCTACTTAATTGCTGTACATAATCTCATAATTTTATGAAATCCTCTAAGACATTATGAGGGTTCTTGACTGTTCTATGCAGATGTTTTATCTACGATTTCTTTGTCAATAGTTTCTGGCAAAATCTTAGAACGTTGAAAAATCCATAGAAACATTATGTAAAAGTGAGTCAAGCAAATAATTAATGTAAGAGTGCACACACACACACGCGCGCACGTGCGCGCATAGGCACTCATATCTACTTATATTACATAGTTTTTTAAGGGGCATTCAACACAAACCAACCACTACCCCAAAACCCCCATACAGACCACTAAAGAAATACAGTGAAATTCCGTCATTTTTTTTTTATTTTAGCTTAGATTACTTTTTGTTAAAACCCCAACCACCTGCCAAAGCGCCCTAGTGCCACCGTACCCCCACCGCGGTATTATTCTTGACCCAAAATGGCTCCTCAACACCATTTTTGTAGATTCTTACTAACACCTTACTAACCCTTACGGCTCCCGCCATGTAACATATTTATATATATGGTAACACATATATTAATAACATGGTAGATGTATGCGCACGTCGCTTCCATTATATTGACTTATATTATTTTTCATCAAGATACCCCACCAACCTTCACCAAACTCATATATACTAGAGTATTGACTTTAATTTACATATTTTCAAATACTTTTTTACACCACCTCAGATACAAATAGATGGACTTTATATGTATGAATTATTAATGACTAATTCATGTATAAAACAAAAAAATTATTTGCTAACAGTAAAATTATTGATAAATTGATATTCCTTTTATTTCAGTTTTTACATAAGTATAAAGTTCTTGGTGCATTAAGCCGTTTTTTCAATGTTGATAATGAACTATGTAAAAAATTTAAATTTTTCATTTGCCTTTGTATTACATGATACTAATACATAAATGGATTTTAATTCAAAGTTATGAGTCAACTTATAGAGCTAGTCAGGTAATTTTATAAATATTAATTATTCTGTACGGTGTATTGGTATAAGTGTTCTTAAGGAAGTATTGTGAAAATATGAACTTTGAGTAAATTATAATAGAATTGAAAAGTCTTTTTTTTCAAGTTTGAAAAATTCAAAAATGTAAAGTCCGAAGCAGTAAGTTTGTTTCGACGCTGTTCGCTAATCTAGTAGTAAAATAGCACATCCATACTGACTAAAGCTACTGTCATCGCTTCCAGCGATGACCTAAATTTAGTTACTGTAAGAGTTTACACGACTCTAAGAGTAGGGACGTAAAAAGAATTAACATCTTATACGAGTCTTAATAATACGAAGTATTACACACTGTATATATGTATACTTAATAAATAATCTGACATACGGGCAACTGTAACTTGCGTTTATGAAAATGTTTTGCACTTTTTGCACTTTAAAACCAATAAAAACAATTGCCACACAATTTTGTAACTAAATAAGCAGAAAAAGAATATCATTGAGTAATCCTAAATACTGTAAAAAAGACAGCAAACCCCTATTTTAAAACACACTTTACAAGTATATGCTTGTTAAAGTTTGATGTATCTGAAGTTTCAAACGTTAGAATCCAACGAAAATCCTAAGTTATTTTATTTGGTTAGCCAACTAAAAAATTACCAAAAAAACGGTATACAAACATATAATAAAGTAATAATTAATAAAAACTGCCAAAAAAAAGTTTAAAAGTACAAAAAACAATGTATATATCCAACATATAACACGTATACATGAGATGCAAGAAGAGACAGTCAAATACTTCTACCTATCAGCTTGTAATATTATGATGATATTTTGATTATTAGCAATGTACTCCAGAACAACTATACTTAAGTTAAAAGCAACAACAAACATAACCTCAATCATTTGCACGGCATTTGACGTATGCGATATATTTAAAAAAGTACTTTTTCGGCAACGGTTTTCGATTTGCCAGGGCTGAAATTACAGAAAAAAATTTATTATACTCTCTACACGCTAAAACAACAAAACTCTGAGTATAAAAGGCCGCAATCATCACCTCTATTAGTTATAGGCTCTTAAATACTCAATACATTAAAAGAACAGCACTTTTTCAGCGACATCATTTCATTCGACGGAGCTGAAATTACAAAAAATACTTCATTATACTCTTTATACACTCATACAACTAGATTTTAAGTATAAAAGCCACCAATTACAACCTTTTTGAGATATAAGCACTTAGATATCAAGATAATTAGAAAAATAGCACTTCGTCAGCAATATCTTCCCATTCATCAGTGCTAAAATTAAAAAAAAATTTTATTATACTGTTTATACACTAATACAACTAGACTGTGAGTATAAAGGCCGGAAATCACAACCTTTTTTCGTAATACGCATTTAAATACTCGATACATAAAAAAAACAACACATGTTCAGCAATACCTTTCCATTCACCAGTGCTAAAATTACAAAAATAATTGTTTACACTTTCTACACACTAATACAACAGAACTGTAAGTATAAAAGCCCACAATCATAAGCTCTAATAGATATGAACACTAAGATTCCCAGATAATTAAAAAAAAAGTACTATTTCAGCTATATCTTTCCATTTACCGGTGCTAAAATTACAAAAAAAAAAAAAGTTAATTAAACTCTCTATACACAAAAACAACTGGACCAAAGGTATAATAGTTCGCAATTATAACCTTAATTAGTTATAAGCACTCAAATATCCAAATAATTAAAAAAAAGCACTTTTGAGCGATATCTTTTCATTTGCTAGTGCTAACATTATAAAAAAAATTTGTTATAATTTTTATACACTAATACAAGTAGAATGTTTAAATAAGAGCCCACAATCATAACCACTATTAGTTATACGCTCTTTAATCTCTGATATCATGAAGAAACAGCACTTTTTTAGCGATATCTTCCCATTCGCCAGTGCTTAAAATTAAAAAAAAAATAATAATTATACTATCTATACACAAAAACAACTAGACTAGAAGTATGAGAGCTCGCAAATATAATCTCTATGAGTTATATGCACTTAGATATCCAAACAATTAAAAAAAAAACTTTTTTTAGCGATATCTTTCCATTTACTAGTGCTAACGTTACAAAAAAAATTTAGTATACTTTTTATACACTAACGCAAGTAGACTGTTAAAATAAGAGCCCACAGTCATAACCACTATTAGTTATAGGCTCTTCAATCCCTGTTATCTTGAAAAAACAGCACTTTTTTAGTCAGTGCTAAAATCAAAAGAAAACTTTATTATACTCGCTACAAACTAATACAACTAGACTGTGAGTATGAAAGCCCACAATTATAACCTTAATGAGTTATAAGCACTTTTATATCTCGATACAAAAAAAAGACGTTTGTTCAGCGATATCTTTTCTTTTGCTAGTGCTAAAATAACAAAACAAATTTTATTATACTCTTTATACACTAATACAACTAGACTGTGAGCATAAAAGATGACAATCATAACCTCTTTCAGTTAGGAGCACTTAAATTCGCAGATAATTTAAGAAATAGCACTTTTTTAGCGATATCTTTCTATTCGCCGGTGCTAAAATTACAAACAAAATTTGACTGCACACTATACACACTAATACAACTAGACCGTAAGTAGAAGACTCCTAATTATAACGTATATAAGATATAACGACGGCTCGTACGAAAAGAATCACACTGCAGATATATACGAAAACTATAACATCTAAGAGCTTCTCACGAAGTCTATCATAGTTTACGAAGTCTGGCGAAGACTAATTTACACACTCGCGCTCCACCGAAGACAATCACGCATAGCAACACTCTTACGAAAGAAAGCACAGTATGCGTAGTCGGACGAAAAATATCACAGCTAAGTGCAATATGACGAAAACAATCACGGCTTACTATACACCGACGAAAAAAATCACACCTCCTAAAGTCTAACGAAAAATATCAAGACTTACTACGCTCTAACGAAAACTATTACGGATAGCAACACTCTTACGAAATATATCACAGTTCGTAGAGTTAAACAAAAAATATCACTACTAACGCTATCCAACGAAGACCATCACGGTATCTTTCAGCCAACCGAAAAGCTTTACAACTCGTCTAGTTGAACAAAAAATAGAGCTCGTCTTACTACGCTTCAAGGAAGAAAGACATATTAATATTGAAGATATTCTTTGCCATTACTATAAATGTTATGTTAAAAGGGTACAATTAAATGTTGAACATGCCAGTTATTCAATGAGAAATCTACGAATTAACTTGCTAAACAGCACACCCCACAGGTAATCTATTTTTCTACAGAAAACGTTATGTTTACCTAATATTTAGAGGTATACTTACATAAATTTTAAAATATATACAAATATAAGCAACTAAATTAATTTATCGATGAGTAAGTATTAATGCGAGTAATTTAAAATTAAAATACAAGATGACATTTTTCTAATTGCTGCGCATGACAATTTTTTGACAAACTAGTCGTTTTAACTTAAAAAAAAAATAATAAAACAAAGTTGCCTGTGCATACTTGTCTTTTATAGAAATTTTGCTAAATTAAATAACTCACATTAGAACAAAAAAATAATCTTGAAATAATTTTGAGAACCTAGAACAATCAAAATATTTTTTTTCCAGAATTACTCTTTATTACAGAATTACATTGATAACTTAGTAAAATCGTAATACTTTTGTACAGGAATACTCTTTTACCTAGAGAGAAAACGTGTACAGATTTTGAGATTTTATATTGAGTATAAACAAATCTTGAAATTAATCTTGTGAAGATGATCCGTGCTATGTAAAATGATGTTTAAGTATATTAGTAAAAATTACGTTTGTAGTTCAATCTCTGCCGTTTATTGATTATACCTAATATTTCAAATATAATAGTTTTAATGATTAAATTAGGATATTGTCAAGCCAAAAATACACAGTACACTTGTTCATAAACAAATTTTGTCCATCCTTATTTGTATCATGGGCACATGATTTTTTATACCGTAGTATAATATATTGTATAATATATAATATATTATATTCGGCATTTAACATTCCAGCCTTTTATTAACATAAAAAAAATATACTGTATAATATATAATATATTACATTCGGCATTTAACATTCCAGGCTTTTATTAACATAAAAAAAATGGTAAGTCAAAATGGAATATTAGAAAAGCTGTTATCATTATATCTCTGTACCACTTGTTTTATTGTAAAGTAAATGTAAGAATTTTTACAAATTAGGGGGGTAGGAGCTTATAAGAAGCCTAAAAGATTAAGAAACTTTGTTTTAAAACTTTTTGTTTAACAAAAATCTCATGATATTATTTTACGTCAGAAAGGTTTTGATAAAAGTACTTATTTGCTTGTGAACATCTAAATATTTCGAAGCAACTTATTTTTAAATAATTCTTCCTTGTCGAATAAATAATAAATATTTGTAATATTGTATAAGAAATATTATTTATTATTCTTTTATACATAAAAACATACAGTATCTGTATATAATTATTATGCAGACAATAAATTTTTTTTCACATTTTTTAAATTCACATTTTCATGGCTTCTTGGAAATCTTTCTTACTTTTTAACGGAATAAGACCCTTTTCAACCATTTTATTTAAATCAGAAACCTTTTTTTCCTTCAACGGGATTTTCTTTTGATAGGCTTGTTCCAATGTATGCAAGCAAATATCATTGATATTTTTATTTCGCTTCATAATATTCATTTCTTTTGGGTCATTAAAGAAGTCAAACTTTACAAAAACTACGGTACTATTTGGAATCACTCTAATTTCACGGATACTACCAATTTTAGCTGTTTTCCAATTAAATAGATCGGCTAAAGGGTCAAAATTGTAGATTTCACTTTGTTAAATTTCTTTTACTATGCAAGATGGCTCCTCTTTTTTACTTGTACGTATTTGTTCAGCCCACTCTTTTTGAGTAAATATGGATGTTGCTTTGACATGGTTTTCTATGCGGGCATGCATGGAGTCGACCTCTGACTGAGTGTGGCCTACCTCTAAAAAACTATAAAACAAATAAAAAATTTTTCGTTGTGCTATTTGTTTGTAAAATATTTTTTAAACGCAAAGGCTGAAATCCGAAACATTAAGTTTCATCTTAGAAAATTTGTTGGACAAGTAATACAATAATCACAATATGATTAAATTTTACGATAGCATCATTAAAATATATAAGAATATTTTTAAATTGATAAAAAAAGTGAAAGTAGTATGATATTTATATCTAAAAGATTTTGTCATATGGCCGAAGTCCTTCTACTTTTTTATAAAATTTAATGAAACTAATTACATGATTCGTTAGAGCAAGATAACTTAAAATTAAAAAAGAAATATTATTGATAAAAGGTCAGGGGATCGATATGCAAAAAATTCAGAAGATAAAACATCCTATGGATTTAATTAGTATAACCGTATTAAAGTTAAAAATCAGTAGTCTCTAGTTGTGACTCAACTTATTGAGCAGGATGGTAAGGAGCCTTGCCTTGCCATTGTCCTTAAGTTTCAATATTTTTTATTACTGTTAAAAAACTAATGGAACTAATTATATTTTAGTTACAAAATGAGTTAATACCAACAAAGAAAACTATATTTTATACTTATTTTACAAAATTATTGACCTACTCGTTAGAATGTGTTTGGTATGAGTATTTGTAATATTATTATTATTATGAATTGTTATTAAAAAAAAAAAAAAAAAAAAAAAAAATTAAATTACACTTTTGAAATATTAAAACATCTTTGTATAATCTTACCGATGGGTTATTTCGACGTTAAGTTCATTGCAGGCCTTTACATACATAGAAAACACGTCTTTGTTTCTGTTCTGGCCAGAACAATTATCTATAAAAAAAGAGAATTTCTTTGTACCAGACTGTGCTTTCAGGTAAATGAACTGCCACACGTAAGATGCTATTTCATTGGATCCTCTGTTTCCAATAGTTTTATTCCACAGGAAACTATGACCTTGAGCTGCACCTATCTCAAAGATTGTAAAGTTCCAAACACTTAATTTATATCAATATTATATAATAGAGATTTCAGCTCGAGGGGTCGTAGGATTTTCTGCAAATCATAACTTGCACAGCAAACCGTCTTATCTTTTAATGAGGTCTCTTTATCTTCAGCCATCAGTCTTCTTGCTTCTGACTTCATTTTTAAGTGAGTATCGTGAGCTTTCTGATTTTTAGATTTATCTTCCAGCAACATATTTTGAAATGCAGTGCAACTTTCACACCAAAAAAATATTTTTACATTCAATAACAAGTTTTTGACTTGCATTATCTTGAATGTTTATGTGAAAATTCCTTAGAACAAATGTATAATAATATACGTATAATGCGTTAGACATTATAATTTCAAAGAACCTATCTTCCAATTGGCTTGGTGAGTAACATAGTTAATACATAACTAAAGAAGCCGTATGATTTGTCAAATTTGACTATACTGGCCAGGTATCCGTTGGGTAATCCGCTGATACGCTTGGAGGATAGGACCCTTGCCAATTTATATTTAATATTATTATTACTAAGTTTCTATTGAATTGGTGAGTTAGTAAGCTTAGCTAAGAGAGTATCAGATAAGAGAACCTTCAACCAATGATAGTTTATCATAGAAATAACATCTAAATACGTGTTTTATACTGTTAGTGTCTACTATTTTGTCTGTATACAATAATACTTCCAATAATAAACTTTTATTGGCTGGAAGCCCTTCTCTCTTGCATTCTCTACAGCTTGCCAACCCACCAGCCCCATTCAATTTTTTTAACAAGCATCTTAATGATGCAGCTTACCTATCCTTTTTGGGCTTAAAAAAATCCGTAATTGTACTTGTTGTTGAATATGTTTGTGTACATAATTTTACTAACTACATTGCAATATGTTTTTAATTCATCACTTTTTTCTTCTATTATTTCATCCTCTTTTTCCATTTCAGTCTTTTCGTCTTTCTCTTCTCCATTTTCGATATCTTCCGATTCACTCTCTTCTTCTTCTTCTCCATCCTTATCGTTGTTTTCCTCTTGTTCACTTACCTTAGAAATACTTTTTTGTTTTTGCTCTTTAACGTAAAATCTGTACATTTTAGCAATCGATAGACCCTCTTCAAGGTAATTTTTCTAAGAACTTTCCCTACAGTAATGAGATTCAATTACAGGGAATTTATTGATATGCTCATGAACAGATTTTATCATCTCCTCGGGATATTGAAAAGGACGGTTATGATGATGTCCTCGCAAATCGTCACTTATAACGCCAGTAATATTGGCGTCATTTTTTTTGTACAGCTGTTCGAACGACTTGGATTGAAATATCTGCAAGAAAAAAAATTTTAAATGATAAGCAAACAATGTACATCAGTCAAATAAAAAGGAACTTTCTGTACAAGATAAAAAACAATTTTTACTCATGTACAACGTAGATTATTTATTATTTTCTACTTTGGACGTTTTTTTTTAATTTTTGAACGTATTCTGCGCCCTTTGTAGAAATAATAACGTTCGCCATTGATGCGCATTCAGCCGTGGCAATCTCAAGGCGCTATTGGGCTCAATAATTGCCCTAGGGGAGATGCGCACCAGTGACAAAAAGTACTACTCTGCACCAAAAACAGTATGAGAAATATTTTCAGCACCGATATCAGTATGGGCAATATTTTCAATACACCATTACGATTCACCTTGTATGCAACTTGTGTGAGAGGAGTGTAATGCAAGCACAGTGCATGTAGAAAAAAAGTAACTGTATGCAATGAGTGTTTATGAGATGTATTTTTGTAATGGATGTATTTTTAGCATAATTATCACTCATAATATATACTATTGATAATTTAAAGATTTATTTTAATAAAAAGTATACACATACTGTACTTAGATTCACTGTTCCAATGTCGTTGAGAAACTTTTTACTAACTGAGAAAGTATCTGATTACTGATATTTAAATAAAACTTCCTTAAAACGAGAGAAACAGTATCTCGCTAGACGAGAAATAAATAACGAGAAAAGTTCATTTTCGACAATAAGATAAATTTTTCCTGTATTTCATGAAGTACAGATTGGATGAAAGAAAAAAATCGCTGCCACTTTTACTAACGCAAACCTTCCTTAATTATTTTATTTCTGTCATGCATGGAGAAATAATGAATTATTTAAAAAAAAACTGGGTAGCAAAATAAAAAAGGTATGTCATAAAAATTTTTTTAAGTGGTAATGGAAATATTTTTTGGTGATATTTAATTAAAATCTGTCGGTGAGAAACCAAGATATAATTAAGCGTATACAAACGCCCAACGTTTTTTTTTATTAATTAACACAATACTTCCAACCTTAAATATTCTTTAAAAAATACAAATTGAGAAAATAGACTTTAAAAAACACCGATTTTTGAGTACTGATAAAAAAAAACATTTTAATAAAATCAAATTTTTTTTCAACGACACTATGTACCAGGCTTTACAAAAATTCTCTTTATTTTGATCATTAGATCATCATCATAAATGCCTTTTTTTTTAAAAATTTTACCTTTTCTTATTTTCGCTGTAAGGAAGCAAAATCTCAATTAGTAGGAATTTTAATTTTATTTTGAATTTTATAGAATTTATGATCTGCACCAGAGTCTAAATTGTATTTAGCGATACGAAGAAAAAATTAATCTTGTTCAAGTCAATATTTTTTACCACCTCCAGGGGATTTAATTTACTCTGGTACAGAGAGAAATGTTTCGAGTGACGTTTGTCTTAAATTCGGGTGAGTTTTACTAAAATTCTTGTGACCAGACTTCCTCTTGATATAAATGAAAAGTATCTCAAAAACATTTGGAGAGCAACTAGAAAATTATGTCTAACATACCTAAAGTATCATGGAACATTTTTCGGCAAACAGTTACTGATCCACTCGCCGAAGGTAAGGTGAAAATGTAATGATTTTGATCAATCTGCTTGGAAAATATTTCTGCAAGTTCGATAGATTCTTGATCTACTTGACGTGGAATTACTTGAACCCAGTTGTTGATGCATTTCCATTGCTTAAGCTTCGACCCTAAATCATAATGTACGTCGAAAGCTGTTTGTCTCTCATCTAGCAATATTTTTGATGTACATTTCGAACGACACATCTGTGCATCCAAGTTTCATAGTTTTAGCTACAATTGGGCCATTTCTTCCTGTTTCACCCCTGCCTGTAGCACGAGCGTTTTTTGCTTTGACGTCAATCCATTCTGACTCTCTTTTCTGTCTTTTTCTCGTGGGGATAATTTTTGTACTTCTTCTTTTGACTTGTCATTTTATAAATTTCGGTTTTTCCAAAGGACTGACACTCGAATCTAAAAGTAAAAAAAATAAATGAGATTAATTATGTAGTGGTCATTTTAGAAAAAAATTTTTTGCAACGGAACAAGTGAGTAGTTTATAATTAACAACGTATTACTCAGGAAAGTGAAAGGTTACAAGAGACGTCAATGAATTACGTAATGGGAGAGGGAGGAATACAACATTGAGCGTCATATTTTGTTAATAAATTGAAGTAAACATGCTCTTTCAAAAGTAATAATTATCTTTTTTTAACCATGAAAATATTGTTAATGCAAAACGACGTGACTTTTAGGGAAAGGGAAGGGCATGATTAAAAAAATAATACGGTTGACTAACAGAAAAAAAAGGAAAGTTCAATGTCTAAAATAATGCTTTGTAGTTTATGAATAAAAATTAGGTAATTGAACGAATTTGATCCATCTTACTCAATGTTGTTACTCAATTCAGCGAAATATTTTGTTTGAAGCTTAATCTTCACTTAGAAATAATTACATGATTTTTAAAAAAAAGAAAATATGTACGGATTGCTTCAAGTTCCAATGTAAACCTAAAAAAATATTGTAGGCAAAGAGGTTTTACAAAATCATTTTTACCTGCAACTTCAAGAGTTTCAGATTCAACTGCATTTGTAGTTTGACTCAGTTCATTAATCTCCTTTTCTGCAGGTGTATTATTCTTTACACTCGTATGCGGATTTGATGATCCATCAGCAGATTCTTTGTCAACTGAAGGATTGTCAGAACATCTAAAACTAATATCTAACAAAATATATGCTTGTTATTTTATGTACTTTTAAATTTATAACTTTGTAATGCTTATAATAATAATACTTACCTAAAAGCGGTGCAGTACAAGGCGCGTCCACTTGATTATTATCAAAAACTTGTTTAAGAGGTTGCGATGGTTCGTTATACCAAAGCGTAGAGTCTGCAATTTTTATTATATATATATAATTAAACCATTCACTTAAGGAGTATATTTTAAATCGTACGCCATCGAGTATAATATATTTACATTTTGTAACTGATGATTTGATTATTCACAACTAGTTTTTACTTACACTTTTACTATAATTTGTTATATAAAATATTCTTCAGATACGAATTATTTACAATAAAAATATTCAATCAAATATAAAATTAAAAGCAATGTACTTCTTTCACTGTCATAATAAATTCAAGTAACAGTAATATAAGTTCGAAAATAAAATAGTTTTTAAAATATTTTTAAATAATTAATTTTAAAATGAAAAGTAACCAATTTGTTTTCAAATAATAAGCAAAAGTGTTTTATAACTAATTAATTTTACTTTATTTTCATGCTTGCTCGACATCTGTTAGAACAAAGTTAATGGTTAAAAAATATTGTAAATATCATGTTTAGTGGGCATGTTTGAATCGTATGTGTAAACAGTGATTTTAAATTTAATTATACAGATTTTTAATTCACGCATTCATTAAACAATTAAAAGCGTTTTAGGAATGTGTGTACTATCACACACACACACACACACACACACACAATTGGACTGTCATACATAGAGGTAGGAAAAGAATATTATTGTATTGCAGTTTACAGTTTATTCAACTGAACCAGTTTTACCGGTGATTATTTATGATTTACTGAAAAAATTAAGATTAAAAACATGTGCAATCTGTTATTGATTCACGTAATAGTTTTAAGTCGATTGATTTGCTTTTTACACTTGAGTAACTGTACGTTTAAGGTTTTCAATATTAAATTTGTTTACGTTTACAACACTACATAGAGTTTTCTAGACAACACGGATATTGATATTTATACTTACAGTCATGGCACTCTTTATCCATTTTTTAAAACTTTTAATAACACACTGGATACAGTACTCTTTTTTTATTACATTTAGATAAAAATATCAAATGATAAAAACCATTCAATTCTCTTATCCCTTTTTCCAACGTCCTTGTTGATGTGTCCACGCAAAGTTGGCGAGAGTTGTAAAAGCTGACACACAACAAAAATTTTCATCGTCTGTGAAGAAAGACACATGGTGGGGGAATCTATACTGCTACGCAAAGTATTGGTGCGAATGAGGCAGTGCCAACTGCAGCATTCAAATTAAATTAACGCGTATTCAGCCGAAAGGATTTTGTAGGTAGAACAAAAGTTTCTTAATAACTTTGCATACTGTATATTTATTTTATGTTGAATGTAAAAATACATACAACAAAAGTCTTA
This sequence comes from Copidosoma floridanum, assembly GCF_036245765.1. NCBI lineage: Eukaryota > Metazoa > Arthropoda > Insecta > Hymenoptera > Encyrtidae > Copidosoma > Copidosoma floridanum. The sequence continues at coordinate 14,268,265 of NW_028321881.1, forward strand.
AAACTCTTAACGGGAAAAAAATTGTTGGTTTAGTTGTAAAAAAAAAAAAAAAAAAAAATTGCCTTACAAGCTAGGGTTTTATTCAGAAATTTTTATTTTTAATGATGTCGGAAAGCAAAAGACAGCTTAAATTTTCTTCTCAATAATTTATTAAGGTTATCAATATCAATAATATATGTATTTCTATAAAACAGCCCTAAATTTTTTTTTCAAAAATTGGATGCTATTGAAGTGGCCTAAAAATTAAAGGATCTTATAAATCTCACAGAAAACGCCTTCGTATTTGTTCGAACCTAGGCTCACTATTTTTTACCCCAATATAAAAAATACATAATAGTAAAAACTTAGAGCTCATAAAAATGTTTAATGCAGTCTATCAATATATTATATGATACAACTACGGTATAAACATGATATAATGCGCAAGGGTAAAGTCACATTTTGATGTAATGCGTGACAATTCCAGTTGTATAATGATTCTTTCAAAGCCCGTGGCAGTTCTTTTAATTCTCAGACTCTGTAAGGATGCCTCGAGGGGCTAAACAGTTCGAAGGCCCACAAACCAGATCGAATTTCGTAAGAGTGTTGCTATGCGTGATTGTCTTCGGTGGAGCGCGAGTGCGTAAATTGGTCTTCGCCAGACTTCGTAAGCCGTCATAGCCTTCGTGAGAAACCTGAAGTTGGTATTTTTTTCGTTCAACTAAATGAGATGTGTTTTTCTTTATCGAAGCCAAATTTACTGTGATTTTCTTCGTACGAGCCGTCGATAAGCACTTTTATATCTGGATGGTTAGAAAAATATCGCTTGTTCAGCGATATCTTATAATTTGCCGGTGCTAGAATAGAAAACAAGAATTTTTTATAATCTCTATACACTGATACAACTAGACAGTGGGTTTAAAAGACCGCAATTACAACCTTTGTAAGATCTAAGTACTTCAATATCTAGATAATTGAAAAAATTTCACTTTTTAGCGATATCTCCCTATTCGTCAGTGCCAAAATAATAAACAAAAAATTTTATTACACCCTCTATGAACTTATACAACTAGACTGTAAGTATAAAAGCCGGCAATTATAACTTTTTTTAGTTATAGGCTCTTAAATACTCAATACATTGAATAAACGGCACATTTTTAGCGATACCTTTTCATTCGCTAGAGCTAAAATTACAAAAATTATTTAATTACACTCTCTACACACTAATACAACAAAACTGTAAAAATAAAAGCCCACAAAAATAACCTCTTCTGATTGTTGGCTCTTAACTACTCAATACATTGAAAAAACAGCACTTTTTCAGCGATATCTTTCCATCCACCAAAGCTGAAATTACAAAAAAAAAATCCTATTATACCCTCCATACACTTATACAACTAGATAGATAGTATAAAAGCTGCCAATCATACCTTTTTTTAGTTATAGGCTCTTAAATACTCAATACATTAAAAGAACAGCACATTCGCAGCGACATCTTTCCATTCGCCAGTGCTAGAATTTCTAAAGTTATTTATTATTTTTTCTACACACTAATTTTCTACAAGAAAACTAAAAGTATTAAGGCACACAATTATAACTTTTATTAGTTATAAACACTTAGATTCCCAGAAATATAAGAAAATAGTACTTTTTCAGTGATTTCTTTTTATCCGCCAGAGCTGAAATTCGAAAACAAATTTTATTATACTCTCTATACACCAATACAACTAGACTGGAAGTATAAGAGCCCGCAATTTAAGCCTCTATTGGTTATAAGCACTTAGATCTTTAAATTATTAAAGAAATAGCAGTTTTTAGCGATATCTTTCCATTAGCCAGGACTAACACTACTAAGAAATTGTATTATACTTTTTATACACTTATACAAGTAGACTGTTTAAATAAGAGCCTGCAATCATAACCACTATTAGTTATAGGCTCTTAAGTACCTAATATCTTGAAAAAACAGCACTTTTTTAGCAATATCTTTCCATTGGTCGGTGCTAAGATTAAAAAAAAATTTTATTATAGTCGGTATACACTGGTACAACTAGTCTGTATGTCAAAGATCTCGCAATCATAACCTCTATCATTTATGAGCACTTAAATATGCAGATAATTTAAAAATTAGCACTTTTTAGTGATCTTTTATCATTTGCTCGTGTTAAAACTACAAAAATTATTTAATTATACTCTCTACACACTAACATAACTAGACTGTAATTATAAATGCTCGCAATTATAACCTTTATTATATATAAGCCCTTTGATTTCTACATAATTAGAAGAATAGTGCTTGTTCAGCGATATCTTTCCATTTGTCGGTGTTAAAATCGCAATAAAAAGTTTTAATATTTTTTTCTATACACTAATACAACTGAACTGAAAGTATCAATGCACGCAATTAGAACCTTTCTTGGAAGTATAAGAGCCCGCAATTTAAGCCTCTATTGGGCACTTATGATTTACAGATAATTAAAAAAATAGCACTTTTTTAGCAATATCTTTCCATTTGATAGTGCTAAAGTTATACTGTACTGTACTTTATAGTCAAATATGTAGGGCATTTTACGTAACACCCTTCACCGCCTCCTACTATCACGTTAACACCTCCGAGCTCCATTCAAATCAAGGATTATTTCGTCTTATTTCTCTGTTATTTTTCTCTCTTTACTATTGGTTCAAACCCCTTAATGCAACACCACCACCGTCTGTTTTATCACGCAAATTTATTTACCCTCTACAGCTCTCCGTACGATTTATGTTGTCCAACATTGCTCTTTCACTATTTGCGTAGAATATTTTTAAAAAATGACTATGATCTTTCAACTTAAAGAAGCTTTTTTATTACGTATTCTTGGTGTTTGAACTTTTATTGTTAGTAACATTATGTAGCTATGTACCTAAATAGCTCATAGTTGTAAAATCGTAAAAACCATAAAAATTTTACCCCACGACTCTTTTTGGCCAATTATGTTATAGAGCCCTATAAACCATGAATAATTATTTATTTTTCAATTATGCTTTATTTAATTCTTAGTGTGATTTTTTTTAAAAGTATAGGGTTCTAAATGCCGTTTTTTTTTGTTTTGATTATGGTACGGAAGTATAGTTTAATCGAAAATATTGTTTTAAACTACATTTTTTACTACAGAATTGTTTTCTCTTACTATTCAAATAAATATCCTAATTTTTTGCACATTGATAATGCTTTATAGAGTTGACCATGAGAGAACAAAGGTTTCTTCAAGTACAGACTAAAATTACTAAAGTTTGATCTTGAGGTTTATCGATAGGCATAGCAAAAGTTAAAATTGAAGGAAATTGTGCTCTGTACAAAATAATCGACAGAACAGAAGTACTTCTAGAATCAAAAATTATTCTTGAAATGAAAGCTCTCTTTCTAATTATTATTTCTCCTTCTATATTGCACACATGTAATTTAGTTATTCGCAACCATACAGCATTACACAAACCATCTGATATGTTAAAGTTTCTTATTAACAATACTATACATCCAATTTTAATGTTTACTTTCTGAAGTGGTTAATTTTACAATAACAGTATTTAAAAATAAATAAGAGATTAAAAAAAAAATTAATAACACCAAACAGTCTACGTAAAAATGATGGTAGCATATAATAACACGGTATAATTTAGTTTGTTAATAAAAGTGAGCAGTGTACAATAATTATAAAAATTCATTTTTCTATGTCATGAAACAATATTCAAATAATAATTTTAATTCATCTTGTGAATTTATTAATTATTTAATTTAACTGTACCATAATTTACGTACAATTTTATACTTTAGCAATTGTAGAAGAATTAAATTTTTCTTATATACTTTGAATTAGTTTATGTCATAAATTTCTTTCCAAAAAATAATTTCTATTTTCAAATTATTATCTCGTTTTATTTAAATGTGAATCTCATTTTCATATTTGCATGTTGATAACGCAACGTATAATTGAGCATGCGGAAACAGTAATTTTTCAAAAACAATCCAATATTATTAAAACTTTGACCTTGAGATTTATTTATAGTCATGGAAAACGCTAAGACTAAAAAAAATTGTTTTCTGTATAAAATAAAAAGCAAAAATAATAAATTTCCTGTATTCAGGGCTAGTTTTAGTATAAAAACTGTCTTTCCAATTTTTTTCTAGTTATAATTTTTACTTCGAGATTGTGTTTGAGTAATTTTGTAATTTGTGGTCTTATATCGTTACACAAGCAATGAACTATACTTAAACTTCGTATTGACATAACAGTTTTTCTAATTTTTAAATTTAGCTCGTTCAGAGGTAAGCCTTCGAAAATATTGTTTAGAAATCTAATTGGAAAATTTATATAAATAACAATATCAGATTCATCAACATACTGGTAAGTAGCATAATCTATGCTGTAATATGTTTATACTCCTTCTTTTATATGATTTTGAATTTTACTACTTGAAAAGTTAGTATATTCATTATGAGAAGTAAGCATAACATTCATTACTAAAAAGTTAATATCCTTATTAAAAATATCGGAACAAACATTAGTTGTTATATATATATATTTAGAACTTTTAATGATTTAATTTTTACTTCATTAATATCCAACGATAATTTTTTAAAAGTTTTGTTAATTGAACAAATATTGTTTTTATTCGTTATAAGAAGCAATGACCAAAAATATGATAATTTTAATACTTTTTTGTATAATCGTGTTTCCATTACTTTTTCTTATAACTGCAAAAATCTGTCTAAAATCTTTTTTCAAAACAATTAATCTGTTACCATAATAGATATTTATATGAGATAAATTACATGATGTTTTTGTAACTATTTCTAAGGCTTTTTTAAGGAATTTTTTAGATTTTTCCTTAAATTTGAAAATTGAATTTAGCTGGAGAAAAGCTTTCTTCGTTTTTTTATAAAATCATAAATACAATTTTTTTAAACTTTTCCTACAAATTTTGGCCACAAATATTTTCAGACTTAAAAAACCACGCAAAAAAATTTCTCAATTGGCGCGGCAGCACAACGTTACATGCTTCTTTCAAAATACTATAAATTCAGGAATTGTGTTCCATTAAACCTAAAGCAACAGTAGCATTTCAAAATGAACTATAAAGTATTCCGTCAACTGCTCATAACATTTCAAACAATTCTGCTGTATTTATGCGATTTCAGAGTATTTAAAAAAAAGCCCTCTGAGTCCTGAGGACACACTGTATCAAGTCAACCTATTGTTAAATTATTTCAAACTCTTTTCTATGTTACCCAAGTTTTTGTTATAGAGTTAAATCAGTAGTACTCTGGAATGTTGATGTAGTAGATTTTGTATTTTGGCTATGTAAAAGACAAAAATTTAAGTATTGGAAGCGTGGAAGTATACTTTTACGTGTTTTAGGTCTGTATCATAATAAATTAAAGCAACTATTGCTAAACGATAATTTTAGATATTTTATTCCGTGTTAGAATAATCTTTTCTCTCGTATTACTTAGTAACAATGTCATAAGCGAAGAAAAGAAGCCACTTATGATTAAAAAATTCAAGGTCAAGTTTGTCACACAACACCTAAATCTATTATAAACAATCCTGATAATACTATCTACAGTTTACTGTGTACATATTATGACTTTACTTCTGCATAGAAAAGTTCACCAAAAGAGTTAACTTAAAACTTACAAATTAACAATTATGGAAGAAAAAGTCAAAGCAAAATTTCTCCTAACTTCAGAAGCTCAGGATAGTAAAACCACTATCGTGAAGGTGAAGACCATTCAAATTCTGGGACAAGACGAGAGTATTTTTTTCCGCCAGAAATTCAACCAATCGTTAAACATTCAGAATTGGGAAGATCTTCGGTGATCGTGGGAGTGATGGAGAGCCTAAATACAAGAAGGAAATTCAGAAAAATTGCCATCACGTTAACAGAGCAATTAAAAGAGGAATACTTGGATGAGGAAGGTAATGTGGTGTTTGACAGTTATTATTTGGAGGTAGCTGATGATCCCCCCTCCCATTAATGACCCATTGCCTACTCCTACTAACGATAATCCAATAAAATTTACCGCAAACAATATGATACTCCAAAAATTTTCAAGTAAAGATCAAAATGCAAAGACGTTGTTAAATTTATTTATTCTTGAGTGCCATAGATTGAACATCACCGAATCACAATTTCCAGAGGCTTTAAAAACATGTTTGGACGGACCTACCATAAAATAATTATTCCTGAAGGCCAACCTTTCCCTAGAACTGATGATCTCGTTGTACGTGTAGAAAAGTGTATTTACTTTTCAAAACTAGATATCAATTCGGCCTTTTGGTTGATTCCTTTACGAGCTAAAGATAAATACAAGACAGCCTTCGTTACTCACCATGGTTATTGGCAATGGAAATGTCTACCTTTTGGGTTGAAATCAGCTCCAGCTATATTTGAACGTATTATTTCAAATATACTAAGAAGTAATGATTTGGATTCCTTTGCCATAAATTATGTAGATGACATTCTGATTTTTTCAAAAAACTATTCAGATCATTTGAAACATATTCAAAGAACATTGCAAGTTTGCAAAAACATGGTTTTAAATTACATGAAGATAAATGCTGTTTTACTCAAAAAGAAGTGACATATTTAGGAAATATAATATTAAACAATAACATAAAGCCAATTAACGACAATATAACTGCGATAAAAAATTTCCCCACGCCGAAAACCAAAAAGGGTATCAGACAGTTTTTGGGTAAAGTAAATTTCTATTTAAAATACATTCCACAATCGGCAATTATACTGGAACCATTACATAATCTTTTGAGAAAAGATGTTACTTTCATATGGTCAAACGAATGTAAAGAAAACTTTACAAAAATAAAAGATTATCTGTGTACATTACCAATTTTAGCAATATTCGATCCAAGTAAAACAATATATATTTATAAAAATGCTAGTTTAGAAGGAGTCAGTGCAATTTTAAAACAACCTCCGGAAAACGTATCAATTAAACCAGTGTTTGACTTTTCACGCAAATTAAATCCATCGCAAAAAACAAAGAGAGCAATTCACATTAACTGTTTAGCAATAAAAAAGGCTATTTTATATTGGCAGTATTATTTAATAGGCCAACATTTTAAAGTGTATACAGATCACAAGCCCTTACAAAATTTTAATATAAAAAACTGCAAAGACATAGAACTCTTTCACATCTTAAATTATGTCTCACAATTCGAATTTAATATTCAATATGCTCCGGGCAAAAACAATTCAGGGACTGATTGTCTTTCAAGAAATCCAGTTTTATCTGATGACAGCAACGATAGTACATCCAAAAGAGAGATAGTAAATTTTTTAACATTAGAAAATATCTTGGATGATCAAAAAGAATTGATTCGTGATAAATATTGCAAGATAAAAGAACGTTATTTATAAAATTCTAAATAAAACAGAGAAAATATATTCAACAGAAAAATTTGTTTTAACAATACTCAAAAAACTGCATGATTCACAAGGACATATTGGTGTAAAACAAATGTTATTAACGATCAGACCGGTCATTTACTTTAAGAATATGGATAAGCATATGAAAATTATTTGCAGGACTTGTGAAACGTGCATAAAAAATAAAACGAGGGTGGGTAACTTGAAAGCACCATTGTCGCAATTAGGGCCAGCATCATATCCGTTAGAAATACTATCATTGGATACAATATGAGGTTTCAGTGAGAACAAATCCTCAAAGAAATATTTACACTTGATGGTGGATCCATTAACTCGGTACGTATTCATTTTAACGTCAAAAACGCAAGTAGCTCGGAATTTGATTAATCTTTTCAAAACGTTTGAAACGAAAGGAAATGTTTAAATGATTTTAACAGATTAATATCTGGAAATAAATTCCGTAGAATTAAAAAATCATTCAAGGCAGAAAAATGTTCAATTGATTTTCACAGCAGTAGATTGTGCATTTTCCAACGGACAGAATGAGAGAACAAATCAAACTTTGATGAATAGAATCCGTTGTAAAATATGTGAAAATAAAAATAAACCATGGTCTACCATTGCAGAGCAATGTATTCAAGAATAAAATCATACCATACACAGCTCAACAGGTTTCTCGCCAAATTATTTGTTTACGGGGGAGGTTGATTCAATAGTTCCAAAAAATTTAAATAAGCATTCGAATAGAGATCTTAACTTTTATAGATCGGTAGCATTGAAAAACGCTAACAGATCCCAGAACACAAATAAACGATATTATGATAAACATACAACAAACATGGCATACAAAGAAAATGATTTGGTTTATACTCAGAATGGTAATAAAATTAACAGAAAAAAATTAGATCCAATTCAGACAGGTCTATTCAAAATAATAAAAAAAGTTTCTGATTGCATTTACCAAATAGATATTGGGGTAAAAAAGAAAAACTCATATAATTTTCATAAGAGTAAAATGATACCTTATTTGCCTTCTCCTGCATACCGTTCTTAAAGAAGGGGGATGTAAGTTGTATTTAGTACACACAAACTTTATCACTTGCTTGACTCATAATTCCTACGAGTCGTTACGAGAGCCGAGATAAACCGTCATCACTACTATTGCCTCACTTAGTCTGCGAACTCGAGTCAGTTAGTGACAAGCGCTCAAGATGCTAACACTAGAGATGTTATAGATATTTGAATTGTGAATAATGTTATTATAAGTTTTGAATACGAAAACCCGACATAATTGTTGATTCAGGTAATCAACAATTAAGTATTATTTTCATTTAAATATTGTGTATTGTCAGTTACAATCATTGTTGTTACTAAAATTACAGTTATTTCGCATCAACGTGTGTCTGATTCTGAGTTATTCTGCCGACTTCCTAAATACCTGAAGTTTCATCCTCAAAATGAAGCTTGAAACTTACAAGTATAGATAAATAAATAAAATTTGTCAAGCTTATTAAAATAATGAACAGTTCTTATTTATTAAAAATGATTCGATAACAAAATAAATCTTTATTAAAAAATGTAAGTGTATGAAAAATTTAGAAAACGTAATTAAGATTCACAAAGTATTGAAATTAACAAAAAATAGTCAAGTTTTAAAGAATCATTATTCATTAACATGACAATTGTTGCAATACTTAATTAAAGTAAATATTCTATAACAGAGCAAAATATGAAAATTTACTAATTTATTAAATATGATTTTAAATGTAACTTGCCGAGCTAGCTTAATGCTGTTTTAACCATGTATTACAAGTTGTATAAAATTCTGACTGCTTTTTTTTATGAAGAAGTTTATAAGTTGTTTGACTGTCTAAACTAGACTATTTATTAAAAGTATTTGATTCGTAAGGATAGAAATAATACATATTCACAATTTGTCCCACTAATTGTATAAATTCATAACTTTAATGAATTGGAATTTAAAAATTTTAGGTGTTGATTGCCCAAAGCAAAAACGATATGTTCAGGTGTAGAAAATACTTCAAGGCTTTAGAAGTTATTTGTACTCGAAAGATAAGTGAATAAATAAAAGTATTTGCACGTACATTAGTTTCTGATAAAATTTACGTGCATAACATGGATTTATTTTTAAACTTGAAGTCAGCTGTTTGCCAAAAACAGTGTAAAGCCAGCCTGGCAAGTTTTAGATGAAAGATTTTGTAATTAAATAAAATATCAACATGTTTCTCTCTGTCATAAAATTTTTACTTTATATAAGTATTGCCATTAAAGTAATGTTAATAAACGATAATTTTAAAAAACTTGACTATTCTTCGTTGATCTTATTACATTGTAAATCTTTGATTTTGTTCTGAAAATTTTTTTTAACTTTTATATTGTAACGCTGAGATTTATTTTATTATTTAATCACTTTCAGAAAATGACAACTATTTGATGTAGCAATAAATTTATCTTATTTGTTGATCGTATTACTTTCGATATCTTTCATGGTGTTTAATACTTTGAAATAAATAGTATAAGAAATATTATACATGTATAAAAAAGGCACCTGACACCAAAAAAAAATTATTACAGTTTCTGCTATTAAAATAACTACCGGTTTACACACCACTACATAAGAGTATTAGTTTTGCCACACCACGCTCGTAAAAGTCATTTAATTATGTATGAAATTTAATTACACACAACATTTATGTTGAAATCTTTTATACCAGCACTATGGGAATTATATAAATATATAAATCTACTTGGAAACAAAACAGACCTATAGGTATGCCAAATGCATAAGCTTTTATGAGAGAGTAACTAGGTGAGAGCTGCGCAGTACGTTAGTGCGCTACAAAAAGATTCCCGTCCTGGTCAGGAATGCATAACTTCTGAGCTTGAAATCAGGACGAGAATGCAAACTTCCCGTAAAGGTATGATGAAAAATCATTTTTGTGATCTTATTCAGAATGTTTTAACAAAATCCTCTACGAATTAAATGCGCTATACTTAAGCTTACCATAAATATACGCATTCTTAAAATAATCTTTAGTTTCTTTCGGTTGTGAAATGCTGATGATTTTTTTCGTTATTCAATATTTCTGAAGTATACTTTTTTTCTATTAAAATTTTCAAGCAATAATTTTTTCGAAATAATTTTGTACATGATTTTTAACAAACAATGCACTTCTTCATATAAATAATTCTCTGTTTTTTTGGAGGGTAAAAATGTAATACCTTTTTATTTTATTATTTTTGTGATCTCATTTAGCTCCTCTTTCGACGATGTTTTTATCTCTTTAATTGTAACGTAGTATCTTTTTTTCATGAGCCTTTTGTGAACAGGCTTTTTTTCGGTAAACTGCTTGGTGCAGGTTGCACATAAGTTTCAGGTAACATTCCCTATTGACTGTATTACCTTGCGGGAAAAAATTATTATAATGAACCACACCTCTGCAATTAAAGAAAATTGTAATCAAAACCCTTACATTCAATCTAACCTGGTGCAGTTTTTCTGTCTTCTCTCGTGCTACAGCTTTAATTAGGATCTTTGTGATTTGGTTTCTATCTCATAATTTTTTATTTTCACCACTGCGTCAAATTATTTATCTATCGTTCAGGGCCTCAGGCATCCTACAGGCTTTTTGTAGTTCCAATCTCCTTGGCCTTCTAAGAAAATCTTATACCACCGATAATCGTTGTTTTTGTCCGAAGTAGCTTTACCGTATACAATGGATATGATGCTGTATAAAATGAATACTAACGTAACGCTGTAAAAAAATGAAAAACAAACAGACGTAGCCCGAAAAAATTTAAAATTCACGACATTTTTTAAACAGACGTTGGAAATCTTTCTTTATGCATCCATAGTAACATAAAAAAAATCAAATCAAGTAAAATAAAACAAAGACAAACAAATTAAAATGGTAAGTGCATTTTGTCATCAATATTGGGGGAATGTTAAAAGTCACCATAATTTTTTTTAATATTGATGAATATTTTGAAAGAACGTAAGATCTGCATAAGTTATCTTATACTCATAAGAGAGGGTCTGTAGAAGTTAGCAGGGGCACCGTGAAAGTTCAACAAAAATAAAGTGGGTGAACAGTGGTAGGCTGTAGGAATGAAATAGGGGAGCTGAAGGATCAAAACAATTGGGTCATTATCATCGGAAGGTTGGTAACAATTGATGAGAGTCTGGAATAAGGTAATAAAGTAAAGTAACGGAGATAAAAACTGAATATTTCTTTATTTCAAGGAAAATCAGAGTATTGGCGGTAAAGGCTGAGGGACGGTCTATAATTAGGGAAGTGATGAGTTAGTTAGGGGTAGTAAGGAAACTATATTAAACAACCTACATAAGAAATCATTCAATGTAGAAATTTATATGTATATGCACGGGTGCACACACACACACACACACACATACATATACCTTCCTATATTATATATTTGTAAGGGCGGGGCTTTTCCCACTACCCCCTCCCCCTCCGCGCCATCCCGCAGACCATACATCACCCCCCCTGCAACCCCCACAGAATAAGGAAAAATTCAATTGCTGTCGATGATATTTTAACCCAATAAAATAATAGCCTAAGACCCACTGAGCCACCCCGCAAAATTTTCGAAGCCCCTTATGACCCCCACAAAATAAGAAAAAAATCTGTTAATTTTAACGTTATTTCAACCCATTAAAAATCACCCTTATTTTTTTTGTAAGCTACCCTCTCCACACGTTTTCAAGTTCCCCCCTCTACCACCCCTCCTCCAGCCCCCCTCCCGCTGCCCGCCTACTATATGTTACTGATCTAGCACCCCTTGCTATGTGATGGATAATTCTACAGATTTTTAGCAGCTCAGTCATTAGAGTACATCGATAGACTATTGTATACACAAATTGTACATGAGCTGAAACTAGCTGTAGCAGCAATAGCAAGCGGCAGCTCTTACAACTTACGGTAAACGAGCTCTTAGCTATGTATAGTTATCTATTTTTTCCACATCACCCAGGAGGCAAATAGATAAATTTTATATTTATCAACAACAAGTTCAAGAACTATCGAATACAGTTATTACTTTATATAAATATTGATAATTATAAAATGAAAGGCGCGTTGACCTTTTTTTGTTGGTAGTATTTTTTTCTCACATTAAGTTTTGAATTAATACGTGTAATCGTGTGACATGAAATGATGCTAAATATTTTTAAAAACTCAAGTAGTAAAAAAAAGAATAGAAACAGTGGTACTTATCGCCAGTAGCCTTACAAGATTATGAAGAGACAGAACTCTCCGATGTTCGATTTAAGGGGAAAAAAAAACATTCATTGATATAGTAATTAAATAGTAGTTTATTCATACTTCTATGCATTCGCTTACAATTTTTTTTTTTCCTCAAAAACCTGTCTGTTTTAAACGAACTACTTTTAATGTACGCGAATTAAAGAACATCTTCGTAATAAGTGAAATTTTTTATTTTATACATAACTTTCGCGAGATAAGATTTTTAGTCCAGAACCTTAAAATGTAATTCTTTTAAATACTTGTTTTTCAACACGTACACAAAGTTATTACAAAAATAAACTTATTTTGCTGAAGAACATTAAAAGAAGGATTCTATTCAGGAAGATGTTATAAATAGTTATCCTGAATCAAAATTAAAACTTTAATGATTTTTTACAAAATTGTAACATCATCAAACATAAAAAAATCATGTCATATGCTACTACTGAAAAATGTTGTCTTAATTGGTGTTATAACTTTTAATTCGTGAATTTTTTTCTCTTTTCAAAAAGTGCACTTCCTCTTAATCAAAAATTTCATCCTAAATAACATTTTCTGATTCCAAATTAGTTTTACGTTCTATTTGCATAAATATTCCTTCTTTAGTTTTACATATTGAAAATGATACGTTCAGCTATCTACGAGAAAATACAGGCTTTTTTAAATTACTACTGACTTTATCAACTGTTTATTCTCAAAATTTGTTAAATGTCATAGCGAATGCCGAGACTAATAGAAATTGCTTTCTGTAAAGTATGAAAGGTAACGACAAGGTATTATTTGTATTTAAAGTGATTTTCAGTATAAATACTCTAGCTTCAAGTTTTTCTTCTGTTATAATTTCAGCTTTAGTATTTTGCTTAGAGAATTCTCCAATCTTTATTTGTAAGCTGTTGCACAAACCGTCTGCTATACACAAATTTCTTATCAGCATAGCTATTGCTCTGACTTTCAAATTTACTTCATGCGGTGGTAAACCTTCAGGAAAACTGTTTAATATTTCAATAGGAAAATTTATGTGAATGTTGTCATCCAATTTATCGAAACCTTTGTAAGTGGCGATTAATCCATCAAGTAACGACCAATACTATCAAACACGTGAAACAAGCTTACACAATTTTTTTCGTCAACTGGTACTTCAAGTTCATGTTGCGCTTAAGATTATCCACACAGGACATCTGGTTTATCAACGATTGCATAGAGTAAAAATTAGTGCCAAAATACATTTCTATTAAAACCAACTTCAATAACTCTTCTTCAAAGAAAGCAGTGACGTCTGCAGTAAGAAGATGGCTAGTGGAAGATAGAAGAAAAATGTATAATAAAAGAAACATTATTGGCGTATACTTAAAAGTTATTTACACTAAATTATCGACGAGACTTCACCATTTCAAATTTACAGCGTGCAACGAAAACGTAAAAATAAAAGTTAACTCCATAATCCGAAAAAAGTATTTGAAACAAAAACAAAAATTGTATAAATTGAAACACAACAAGTACCTTAATTTGACTAATGATAATAAAACCGTTAATACTCATAACACCAATAAAATTAAAAAACTGCTCGCAGTTGAATCAGAAACTATACTTTCTAACATAAAGTCTCTACCTGACAATTTGACCAAAAATTTACAAAAAGAAAAATATTTATTATCAAGTGTTATTAAAGAACATTCATATTACGATAAGGACAGTTATGCATATTTGACACGTAACATTAAGAAGAACATTGTATCTATTAATATTGTTGTTACTGAAGCAGATAAAAGGGAAGACCGTTATAGCAATAGATAAACATCAATACATTTCAAAAATATTTGATTTTATAAAATCCGGTAATTATATTCAATTGGAAAATGATCCTACCAACCATTTCCAAAAAGAAGTTATGAATTTAAAAAAAAACCTCTACTTTCTTATTATCCCTCCCATACTATTTAATTATTCAAATGAATCCACAAACACTAAAATTATACTTATTAATAAGACTACATAAAAATAACATGCCTATAACATAAGTAGTCTCGTTCAACAGCTCACCATCACACAAATTACCAAAAAAATTAATAGAACTTATCACATATAACACCAGTTTTAAACCTACTTTCAGCATTAAGAATTCAATAGAACTAATCAATGAAATAAAAAACTTTAAAATATCATACAGTTCAATTTTAATCTTATTTGAGGTGAAAAATCTTTTCCCTAGTTCTCGAAGGACAAAATATTATTAAAAATCTATCGATAAAGTCCAAAACCAATAATTTAGTTACACAAGAAACACTGCAGACTCTTAAAATATGCTTAAAACAAAATTATTTTTAGATTCAAAATAAAATATTTTCAGCTACAGACGGACTTGCAGTGGGCGACCCCATTAGCCCGCTTTTAGCAGAAATCTCTATGAATCATTTAGAGATAGATATTATGCAGCATAATTTGAGTAAGAATTAACTGTTTTGGTATCGTTACGTCGATGATGTAATTTGTTGCTGGACTGGTACAAAGAGACAACTAGATACTTTTAAGATTACATTAATACAGTACATAAGAATATTGAATTCATAGTTGAACGAGAAAACAACAGTAAAATCAATTTTCTAGATTTAACATTACATAGAATTAACGGTCACGTAGAGTATAGAATTGTTCACAAGCCGACTCACACAGATAGTACCATACATAATCCATTCTTTCTCACATGAAATGTCTGCATTTTACAGTTTCATTTATCGACTTCCCTCCATACTATTCAATTCTATTAATTACAACAATGAATTAAAAATTATCAAACAAATAGCATACAACAACGGTTATAATCCCGAAGATATTGATATAATAGTTAAAAATATAAAATAGCTACAAAAGAAGTATTTCCCTTACCTGTAAGAGAAAATCAAAATTCATCACACATAATCAAAAACTATCAAAAAAAATAAGACGTCATTTGAAAAAATATAATATACAAATAGCGTTTAAGTCTAATAAAAGTCTACAAACAGTCATTAGAAACAATAGAGACAAAACAGAAAAAAGAAATAAGCCTGGTGCTTACGAACTTAATTGCGGATCTTGTGATAGTAAGTATATAGGACAGACGGGTAGAGCTTTTAAATATAGGATGAATGAACATAAAAATCCCTAAATAAGAATATTAGATAGTTTTAGCTGTGCCAGCCATACGACTGACTGTAATCATGCTTATAATGTAAGTTTTAAGATTTTGCATACATCTGAAAAGGGTAAAAAGTTAGATTTTTTTGAAGCATCAGAAATTATTAAATTGAAAATCTCAAACGTATAACTGAATAATATGCTAAACCTTAATACCTGACCTTTACTAAATTTAGAATTAAGATAATACATAAGGCATTTCACGTCAACTGTCCTAGCGCGATCCGCGAGCACCAAAACATGTACTTTTTAACTCGCGATTGCGGTATTATAAATAACTGAGAAAAAATAATGAAAACATAGGATCAACGTGTTTTTTCCTTAGCTTTTCGGTGATTCAATCGATTTTTTTTTTAAATGACGATTTAACCTAGAAAAAACAAAATTTGTGTTATATCACAAAAAAGGCATTTTTAAAATTTTTTTAACCATCGCCAATCGAAACAGCAGGATTTTTTACATCGGTGCGGCGATTTCCAGAGAGTATTTTTTTCATTTTAGCGAGATATTAGGTGACAATGTTCGGTGCAATGACACAGCGGCAGAGGCTGCTCGACTCGCGCGATGGTATGCTATATATACATCACCAAGCGAACATGGTTAGGTTGCGCTGTTTTGATTCGACGTTTCGATGGACGGTTGGATCGCATATTTTTTTTGTAAAGTGTATTTGTAAATAAAGATGTTTTTATTGTCACATAAGTTAAGAAGAATCGACGTATTGATAGTTTATCTTGAATGGAGCAGTATTTGAGCTGTGTCTTATATTTATTGCTCGTTTTCGAGGTTCCATCAACTGGTTACCAAATACGTTATTATGCACGCATAAGATGAAATGTGAGCTAATGATTTTACTTGCCGAGCGTTATTTTGCTGAAGGATATTTTTTAGAGAGTTAATAATATTTTAATTCGATTCTTTTTACGTGGATGAGGCCTAACTTAGGGTGAAATTAAAGTACGTCATCGTGTCTACTGAATTGAAAGATCGTATGCTTCTTGCTTGCTTTGACAATGGCTTTCTCGTCTCGGTGCTATAATCCCTTGGGGTTGTCCAATCACAGCAGTATATTCAAGATTTTGTTAAACTTTCTAACTGATTTTCGAAAGACATACCTTGCTGTTTGCTATGGATCAAAGATTTGTACAAAGTGCAGATTTCAAATTTACAAATTGAACTCTCAAAATTCTGATTCCCGTCCTAAGAACAAAAAAGCAAAAATTGAAGCAACTTGTGATGAAAGTTATCATAAAGCTGGTGTCGCCATCCTTGATCGAATCAAAGAAAAGTTTGCTCTTTCAAGTAGTAGAGATAAAAGAATTTTGTTACTTAATCTGTCTCCGAAATTCTGGAGCCGTAATGACATGATAAGAGAATTTAACTGTACAGAACGAGAAGCAAGGCAAGCTACAACTTTATAATCTAAAAACGGCATATTAACAGCTCCCAAGAAAAAACGAGGCAAAGTACTTCCTCTCGAAATAGAAAATTTAGTTAAAAATTTTTCTGTACGTGATGATGTAAGTCGACTTATGTCTGGCTTCAAAAATTTTATTTCGGTGTAACAAGAAGATGGTAAAAAGATTCACGCACAAAAAAGATTATTACTTGGCGATATAAATGATTTATTTCTACAGTTTAAAAAAGAACACGAAAATATCGAGATCGGTTTTAATAAATTTACCTTGCTTCGACCCGTCCACTGCATTCTAGCTGGAAGCAATGGAACGCATACGGTTTGTGTTTGCGTACACCAAGAAAATGTTAAATTGATGTTCGAAGAGGTTGACAGATCCCAATTAACAAAACTTAGCAAATTACAACTAAACAACTACCATGATTGCATTGCAGCCCTAGTATGCAATGAACCGTCAGATGAATGCTACACGGGAGACTGTGTTGATTGCCCGAATACAGCTCAATTGAAAAATCATTTAATTTCAGTCTTTAATGACAACGACATTTGTGAAGTAAAATTTCAGAACTGGTTTCAAACTGATCGGTGTAATATAGCATCGCAAACGCTAAATTCTCACGAATTCACTGCTTTACTCTGTAAAAAGTTAATAAAGTTAAAAACCAATGATCATTTCTCGAAAAAACAATCACAGTACTTTCAAAGCCTCAATAGTAACTTGGAAGATGGTCAATTTATCGTGTGTTGTGATTTCGCGGAGAACTACGAGTTCGTTGTGCAAAACTCGACCCAATCGTTTCATTGGAACAACAATCAGGCAACTGTATTTACGATAGTTATTCAATATAAAGAAGGAGATGAAGTAAAACATAAAAGTATTGCCATTATTTCCGATAACTTAGCACATGATACCATAGCCGTGTATGAGTATCAAAAAATTATTATTAATTATTTTAAAAAAAACT
This sequence comes from Copidosoma floridanum, assembly GCF_036245765.1. NCBI lineage: Eukaryota > Metazoa > Arthropoda > Insecta > Hymenoptera > Encyrtidae > Copidosoma > Copidosoma floridanum. The sequence continues at coordinate 14,286,519 of NW_028321881.1, forward strand.
TCAATCCGAAAAAAATTTTTTACTTCTCCGATGGAGCTGGCCAACATTTTAAATACAAAAGTAATTTCCAAAATCTTTTATACCACGAAACAGATTTCAGTATAGCAGCTGAATGGCACTTTTTTGGCCACTGCACATGGCAAAGGTGCTTGTAATGGCATTGGAGCAAACTTAAAACGAGGCGTGAGAAGAGCAGGTTTGCAATTGACGTCAAAAAAGCACATTACCTCTGCTGATGCTTTATACGATTGGGCAATAAGTCACTGCAAAGAAACTGAAATTTTTTTTAGTGCAAAATCAGATAATGAAGCAACTTCATTATTTTTAAAAAGTAGGTTTGAAAAATGCAAAGCTATCCGAGGGACATTAAATTATCACGCAATCATTCTCATTGATAACAAATATTTTATGCCTAAAAATACATCTTTAGCCACAAAATACCAAAATTTTTCTAAAGTGATGAAAGAAAATCGTAAAGCGACGAGTATTGAGAAGAAAAAATGTATATTACCGAAGAAAAAACTAAGTGACTATTGTAAACATTATGTGAGCAATATAATTTAAAAAAAGAATTACTAATGATCTTTTAATAATACTGTATTTAATCTACCTATTGCAGTATTTTCTTAATTTTCTTTTGACCCAAATTTTTAGTTAATTATTAAAAATATAGCTTTATGGGGTATTAACATCCTTTGAAGATTTTGCAAAATTATCAATTTGATCTCACTCAAACTAAGCTGTTAGATACGTTTGCCATTACTTTATTATTTTTTTCGAAAATTAATTTTGTTCATTCTCGAGGTGCAAAGCAAGATTTGCAACCTTGCCACTCCTACCACAAATTGCATAGTCTTATAATCTCCATGCTGCATCTATGTGACTCAAATATCTACCATCAACATAGTTTTTTATTGCATTTAGAATTTTATTATCAAAATTACATAATTTTAAATTTAATGGAAGCTCTATCACTACTTTTCTGAATGTAATCGTATATGTATTTTATGATTTGAATAGATGAACAATATTCAACGTTTATGTGGCATCTATATTGTAATAACAACATTTTATTATACGGTACAATCATTGTCAACTGTGACTGTATGTTTATTTTAGCGTTAAAAACGTGGTTATGTAAAATATTGTTTTCATTGCTATATTCGGAGTTACATCAGAAAATGACTTAGAAAAATGTTTGATACATTTGTGATTGGATGTATTTAAACATAAGCTTTTTTTAACAATCGAGCAAGTACTATTGCAATTTTGTATGTAGTTGCTAATGGTTCGTGTTGATAAACTAAAAGACTCGCATGATTTACCTTCCGATACTAAAATTTGATTAATCTGTAGAAGAGCACAAATATTTTGTATATACATTTAATATATTATCTTCTTTAATGTTTGCTACAATCAAAAACTAAAAAAAAAAATTCTCTCAACTGGTATGGAAACATAATTGTTATTGCTTCTTTAAAAATATTATCAATTTCAAAATCATGTTTAATTAATCTTATTGCAGTTTCAGTGTCCCTGAAATTTTTATATGTTTTTCCGTTATGTTTTTCAACGTCTTGGAACGATGTAGCACCATGTAATTTGTTTCAAATAAGTTTTTATAAAAAGTGTTCATAATATTTTGGAGATACTATGTTGAATCTGCCTATAACCATATTTTTCATTATAATTTTCCATTTCTTCCAAATTTTAAGTTTATTGTCAAAAATGTAATGTTGACATATTTTAGTGATTTTGCAAAATCATTTAGTTTATTTAATTCAAACCAGGCTGTAAGAGGTGTTTGATAATTGTTTATTACGCTTTTTATATTATTTTCTTCGAATATGAGTTTTTGTTTATTTTGAAGATGAACAGCTAGATTTACATCTGTATGACTTCTACCACAAATTGGATATTCTTGAAGTCTTTAAGCTGCATTCATTGAACTTACATATCTAGCATCTACGTAACTACTAATTTCATATAATATTTCTTGATTCAGTTCCTTTGATTTTTCTATTTTAATGTATGCTCAGTCACTACCTTTATGTATCTAGTTATAAATATATTTTATACTTTGTACTGATGCACAATATTCAACGTTTAAATGACATTTATACTTCACTAACAAAAATTAATTGTACAGAACAACCATTGAATTATCAAGATAAGTCTTATCTTTATTCAGACTTTTGTAAATATGTTTTCCGAATTCCTTACTTCTTCTTATACATTGTCAATCACCGTTATTTTTAAAAGTAGTTTTGTTTCTCAAACTTCTTGGAAAATTTTTTGTACATTTTTTGTAAGAATTATTAAAACATAGACTTTGATGCGAATGAGGGCCATTAAGCATGTGTTTAATCACTAATTTTGTGAATGCTATATTACTAGAAGGAAATTCAGCCAAAATAAATTTATCAATTTGATTAGATGTTATGATTTTTTCATCACGACGTCATCTTATTAATAAGTGTGCATGTGGTAAACCACGTTTCTGAAATTCAATAGTGTAAATGTATGCTAATACTTTTCTGAAAAGTTTTTTTTTTTAATAATGTCATCTAAAATTGATTGTAATTTTGTGTGGAATAACCGAACTGCGATATTAAGGATGTCATTTGGTGTCTTATTTTTTGTAAATTTAGACAATACAAGCTTTAATTCTTTTCATATAGGACTACGTATCACTGTTGTAAATAAGTCTAGTCTACCGCACTTTCTCATAATAGCCATTGCATCTTGATAATGTTTTTGCACGTATCTCAGACTTTCTACATACGTACAAGGTAGAACATAAAGTTTCCCTATTTTTTCCGCCATTTCGAAATTTTTAGATAAACTTAATGCACCGTTAGCTATCGCATCTAATAATCCTTCGTAACACTTTATTCTCAAATTTTTGCAAAACTTTTGATTTTAATTCTTGTTTTATACGTGCTTATTTTTGACATCAAATAAAATAATTTCTATGGTTCGTAACATTTCTATGATGATTATTACATACGTTGAAATCACAATAATTATTTTATTCATTGATTATATTTTCGATTACTATAGAACGAGCTGTTCTACGTATTTTCAAAATTGAGGAGTTGGCACGCGGGGAGCCCCAGATATATATATCTCCATATATTATATAGTTGTATTCACGAAAGTGAGTCTCAGCCCCCCCGCAACCCACAGCACCCCCACGCTTCCCCTCTACCTCCCCCTCCCACCACAAAAAAATACTTATTTATAGAGTGTTTTACCATCATAAATGTTAAAAAATATACGTAATTTAGTACCCAAGCCATATCTTGATTTTAGGGTTTTTTAAGTCACGGATCATAGGTCTCCCTCTGTCTATTCGCACCCCCTTACTCACTATATGTCTCTGAAGTACCATTATTTGTTTAACTTAATTGAACTTTGACACTTCAAATCTCTTTCTGGTCCATGTTTACTTTACCCAAATATAAAATTCTTGATTACTTGAGGATTTTATTAACAAAGAGACAGAATTCAGGAAGAAGTAAAATAAAATAGACAAACACAATTAAGCTTTTGAAACAATAACTCATTCTTATAGCTTAATATTGTGACATTTCATGTGTCGTTTTAACCAATCTGTTCTTTTAAAACCCTTTCCACTTTTTTCACATATTTGTTTTTCATGGTTTTTATGAATTATCATACGTCTGTTTAAATGTGACGATCTTTAAAGTTACATATTTTTGAATTACTAAAAAATTTCTTGCTAAACAATGTTTTTAATTTCTGATTTTTTCTCGGATTCAATTTGAATAAAAATTCTTTTTTGGATTCTTACATCTTAATAAAGCAACGTATAATTGTCCGTAAGAGAATGAAGGTTTTTTAATATACAATTCTAAGGAATCCAAACTCTGTTTTTCTGATTTGTTGATAAACATAAAACATGCGAATACAAAGGGAAACTGTTTTCTATAGAAGACAAAAGGTAATGATAATAAGGTGCCAGTGTTCAATGTTATTCAAGGAATATAAACTTTGCTTTCTTTTTTTTCTCCCGTTATTCTTTCTGCTTCTATATTATACTTTATTTTGTTATTTTTAATCTTTTGCCATTACAGAGACCGTCTGATCTACTTAAATTTCTTAATAACATTACTATAGCATTTATTTTTAATTTTAATTCATGTGGTGGAAGACCTTCTCTGATATTATTTAAAAATTCTATTGGAAAATTAATATTTACGTTATTACATGTTTTATCAACTCCTTTGTGAGTCACGTATTCTGCTGTTGTGAACCAATTATCAGCCTGCATCAGCCTCACTAGTATATTTACAAATCTTTCTTCGTTGTATAGTTGTTTTGAGGGGATTTAGCCTCTATCCCCTACCCATCTCCCTCAAATTACCTTGTTAATCATTTGTTTTCATGCTGTTTTAATAATTTATTACATCCTCCTCCAACCCCCATGCACCTCCCGCCCATCCTTCGCCATCCACCAGCTTTTTTAGCAGTTAAAATACCTCTTGGGAGTTAAAGGGTATGATTGCACTTTGTTAGGTTGTTGATTTAATTGCGCCATTCAATTCCAGCGTAGTACACGATACATTTCTAAGAAGACTTGACATTGTATGACAGTAAAATTTTTTAGAATAATATCCTGTAGAAATAAAGAAAAATTAATAAATTTATTTCGAAAAATTTATATACTATGAATTTACAAACTGTGTTTTTTTAAATAACATTTTAGATTTTCTTACCTTGAAAATTCTTTTCCACATTTTGTACAAATTAAATTAATTCCACATTTAATGTGCATTTTCATATGTCTATATAAATGTTTTGATCTTTTGAATTTTTTATTACAATGCATGCATGCATCTGAATGTTTTTTTTAAATTATGTTCCTTTTGATACCTAGCAAAATTTTGTTTCAAAGTAAATACAATTTTACAATAATCACAAATGTATAACAATTTTTAATGTGTCTCAGGATTCAAAAATTTATTCTTGCAAACATTGCAGATGAGAATTTTGTACTTCAAATTGATTTTTAGTTTCAATTTAAATGAAAATAATACTTGGATTTTTACATCTCAAAAGGGCAACATGTAACTGTCCATGGTAAAATAAAGGTTTTCTAAAATATAATCCCACAGAACCGAAACTTTGACCTTGAGATTTGTTAATAGTCATCGAAAAAGCTTATACAAAGGGAAATTGTTTTCTATATAAAATAAAATAAAGTGATGATGAACTACTTATACCTAATGTTTTTTCGGTATAAAAACTTTACATCCTTTTTTGTCACTTGTATTTATTCCTGCTTCTGTAATGTAATGTTTAAATAATTTTTAATTTTAAACTTTGTACCATTACAAAGGCCATCCGAAATACTTAAGTTTCGTACTAACATCACTATAGCATTAATTTTAAAATTTAATTTGTGTGGTGGAAGTCCTTCTTGGATGTTATTAAATAATTCTATTGGAAAGTTTATGTAAATATTACCGTCTGTTTCATCAACTCCATTATGAGTACCATGATCTATGCTATAATAAGTCATTGTTTCTCCTTTTAAGTTTCCTAAAATTTTGTTGTTAAAAAAATAAGTGTTTTCATTACGGGACGTTAATATTACATTATTAATTGAAGAACTATTACTATTACTAATTATTTTCGAATACACATTGTTTGTTTTCCATTGTTTAGGTATCCTTAAACAATCAATTTTTCCATTACCAATATCCAGTGAAAACGACGAAAATTTTTGTCTATTGATCTAGATTCGTTTTTAAATGTAAGATGTAAAATAATTGCCAAATTTTTGAGTATTTAATAGTCTCTTTTATCATGTTTATTTTATTACCATATTTAACTACAGGTAGAATTTGATGAAAATCACTTCCTGAAATGATTTATTTGTCTCCAAACGGTGTGTTTGTATAACACAAATTTCGTAGAGTTTTGTCAAATATTTCTTAAGCTTTTTTAGCTATCATAGAAGATTCATTTCAAATTATGACATCAACTGCGCGTAATTCTTTTTATCGGATTCTTATTCTAAATAAGTACTTTCCATTAAATTTGAATCTAATGGTAATCTTAAAAGTTCTGTGGCTTATTATTCCTTCTGGTAATAAAATCGAGGCTATACCTGTCTAAGCCATGGATACATTTTTTTTTTTATGAGAATAAAATAATATATTAACGTTTTATTTAAAATAGTCTTACCAGAACCACAAAGAACGTCAATGAAAAAAAATTTTGTTTCAAATATTTAAATGTAAAATGGTAACATCACATTGCTAGCTTCTTCGAAAATATTGTCGATTTGTAAATCATTTTCTACTCATCCCATAGTAATAGCTGTTTCTTTAAATGTATCACAAAGAATATTATCAAAAGTTTTCAAATCAAAAATGATGTTTTACCTCTAACTTTGTTTAGTATTAATTTTAAGTAAAACCTCTCTTGGTATATTAGAGAAACAACATTTATTCGACCTATAGTCATATTTTTTTGTAAATTTTTCGTCTTTTCCATTTTTTCGTTTTATCGTCGAATATGTAATACTCTGGAATAATAACGTACTTAATAGATTTTAGAAAATTATCTATTTTGTTTAAATCGAACAATGATGTCAAAGGAGTTTTCCAATTATAAATAGAGTCCTCTACCTTATTTTTTTCAAAAATTATTTTTTGTTTTTTTTCTAAATGAACTGGCAAATAGAATACTAGATGACTAATACCACAAAGAGAAAATTCTTCAAGTCTCCATGCTGCTTTCATAGTACTTAAGTAACGTCCATCAACGTATTGACTAATTTTATCTTTTATTTCAGGATTTTCATATTTCTTTTCTTTTTCTGATTTGCAAAAAGCCCTGTCACTACCTTTATAAATAAAATCAAAAATGTATTTAATGCTTTGAATAGAAGCACAACATTCTACATTTATGTGAAAATTATATTTATTTAATAAGTATTTATCATAAGAAACAACCATTGGATTATTAACAAGAACTTTTGTGTTACTGTTTTTTATTTAATAAGTATGATTATCACATGTATCATCTTTTCTTTCATACATAGGAGAACCATCCTTTTTGAAGAATCGTGTGACTTTCAATGTATAAATATTGTAATTCTTATTTTAAATTAATTTTTGTAATCTCACTTACAAAAAAATTGTTGTCGTTCTAATTTTTAATATTGATTGAAAAATATTCTGATTTTCATTCTGATACACACATGTACATTCTGCTAAAACAAAAAAGTCTTTATAATAAAATGTCCATCTCCGAATACTTAAACTTTAAGTCTATGTTGTATTGACCATATAATAAAATATAGTTATACGAAACTATGTGTTGTATGTATATTTAAAATTGATTAAAAGATTAGCAACATTATCAAAAAAAGTAGTACAAACTAAGAAAAAGAATTTTACATAGATGAAGAGATAACTTGTTAGTTGTACTCGATTATATAACAAGTCCATCGTTTTGTAGAATAAGTTAATATAATGCTTGGGGGGTTAACGCAGAGCGCGCAGGGGGCAGAGCCCTACTGGTATATATATATATATAAATCTTCCTATATTATATAGTCGTAAGAGTTAAAGCGAGGTTTTGCTCCCCTCGCTCTCCCCGCTGCCCCTCAGCGCCCCTCAAAAAAAGGTAGTTATTCTATCATTTTCTTGCATTTTTCAAGTACTCCTACTTTTTTGCTAGCTACTCCCGCTCCCCCCCATCGTCCCTTGCGACTCCCCCGAGCTCCCCCCAGCTTCCCCAATAAAATGTAAATATATTCGTGAAGCCTTATATATTGACTGTTACAAAAGGTCTAATTTTCACATATAATTTTATTTGATCATAACAAAAAATTTTAATACAATTATCTTACTCACGATGTTTATTTTAATTACATACTCTAAAATGTCTTTTTAAGTGCTCTGCGCTTACATAACCTTTTCCACAATTATAAAAAATATTTTTTTGAACGTTTTTTTCATGACTTTTCAAATGTCTCTGTAAGTGATAATTTCTTTTGAAACTTTTTTCGCTTTTAATACACATAAAATTTTTTTCAATGTTTTGGCATTCCCTTGTGTGACGCAAATAGTTTTTCTTGTGTAATATTACAATGCTACACAGATCACATACAGAAAATTTTTTTTTGTAAATTTTTTCGTGCGATGATAGACACTCTTGATTTGAAAATTTTGAGTTACATTTGACACACTGATACAATTTTGCATCTATGATGGTGCCTCAGAAAACATATTACAAAAAACAGATTGTTTATAATTACATAAATCTGGGTACTAGACAGTACTAAAAATTAGCTTTTTTGATCAAAGAGTTAATTTGCAAGGAAATATAAAAATACTAATGAAGTAGAGAATAGTTTTTTTGTTACTCTAAAATTTCTTTAATTTCAAATTTGTTTTCCTATTCAATTTGAATAAAAATTTTTTTTGGGTTTCTACATCTAGACAATGCAACATTTAATTGCCCATGAAAAAATGATGGTTTTCTAAGGTATACTCCTGAGGCATCAAAACTTTGACCTTCAGATTTATTGATAGTCATAGAAAAAGCTAAAGTAAATAGAAATTGTTTTCTGTACAATATAAATGGTAGCGAAGGAGAATTGTTTGTTTGTAGTGTTATTCTTGGAATAAAAACTTTATTTCTTTTTTTTCACCTGTAAATATTTTAGCTTCGATGTTGTATTTAAATAATTTTGTAATTCGTAATCTTGTACCATTGCAAAGTCCTTCAAATAAGTTTGAGTTTCGTATCAACATAACAATAGCGTTAATTTTCAAATTTAATTTATATGGAGAAAGACCTTCTTTAATGCTATTTAAATGTTCTATAGGGAAATTATTGTAAATATAATCATCTGATTTATCTCCTCCTTTGTGAGTCGCTTTATCAATACCATAGTACGTTACTGATGTTCCTACCATACTATTTGAAATTTTTTTTTTTGGAAAAATGAGTGTATTCATAGTGAGATGTTAATATAGCTTTACTTATAAAAGAATCATCATCATTATTAGAAATTTTAAAACATCCATCATTCGTTTGCCATGTCTGATGAATTATAAGTTTTAACTAAGCCTTCTCCTTTATCATGTATCAATGAAGAAAATTTTTCATTAATTAAACGTAAATTATTTTCTAAATAAAAAATATTAAATAAAGGCCAAAAATTTGAAAAATTTATGGTTTCATAAACAATAGTAATTTTGCTTCCGTTTTTTACTACTGGGAAAATTTGACGAAAGTCTCTATCTAAAAATATTATTTGATTTCCAAAAGGTTTATTACTACTAGATAAATCTTCTAAAGTCCTATCAACGATTTCTAACGCTTTTTTTGGAATCATAGAAGCTTTATCCCAAATAATTACTTCTACATTACGTAATTTCTGTTTGTCTGGCTCAAACTGGAAGAATGCACTTTCTATAGTGCTTAAGTCCAAAGGAAGTCTGAAAGTTCTGTGAGTGGTCATTTCCTTTAAGAGAAGAATAGAAGCAATACCTGTCCAAGCCGTTGTAAGAATTTTTATTCCAATTGATATGAAATAATAAATAAATGTTTTGTATAGAAAAGTTTTTCTAGATTTACCAGGCCCATCGATGGAATAAATTTTTTTTTTGAATTTTATTATATCTTGAAAAATTCTACGTTGATCATGACTGAATTGTAAAAACATTTCATGGAATTTATGTTTACAAAATATTCTTTCATCATTGTCAGTATCAATATTTTATTTTATCGTTTCTGTTGGTTCTGGTAGAATGAAATCTTGACAAGACATATTTTCAGAATTTAAAACTTCGTTTAAATGTAAAAGAGCTTCATTTTAATCATCTTTACAATATTCAATGAAAATTTTTTTGTATTTGTTTCAAATAATATTACCAAAAAAATTTTTAGACATAATAAACCATGTGAAAAATTTTCATAGTTGAAAAGGCAGCATAACGTTTCATGCTTTATCAAAAATTATATCGTTTTGAACGATATTATGTCGCTCCCTGCGTGCACTGCGCGCCAACCCCTTAACTTTTGAATATTTTATGAGAAATACATTTTTACAATTTTTGTGAGTTTATTCTTATTTATTCTTAACTTTTTTATTTTTTAAATTTAAAAAACTTATTTTAAATAAATCACATGGGGCTACATCGTTTGCAGACGTTAAAAAACATAATAAAATAACAAATACAAATTTTAGATATACTGCAATTGCAATGGGTTTAATATAACATAATTCTGAAATCGACAAAATTTTTGAAGTAGCCATAACAATTATGTTTCCATACCAGTTAAGACAATTTTTTGCTTGGTTTTTGATTTCAGAAAACACTTAAGGAGATAAAATACGGAAAAAATATAAAAAATATTTTACGGAAGACTTCGTTAATGATAATAATAATTGTGCTCTTCTACATATTAATCAAATTTTAGTATCGGAACGTAAATCATGTGAGTCTTTTAGTTTACCGACACCAACCAATAGCAACTATATAAATAATTGCAATGTTGAGGAAATATCTTTTCGTAAAAAATTGTTCGATTTATTGTACACAAATTTAAATAAAGATCAAAGAAAAATTTATAAAACTATTTGTGAACAAGATGAAAAGGTATATTTCATAGATGGTCCTGGTTGATCCGGAAAAACCTACTTATACAAGACACTCATTTATTATTTTATTTCTAGAGGTAAAAACATTTTGTCAATGGCTTGGACAGAAATTTCATCTGTATTACTACCAAAAGGTATGAGCAGTCATAGAACTTTTCGTTTACCTCTAGACTTAGATAAAATTGAAAGTGTATTTTTAGAATTTAAAACTGGAAAAAAAAAATTAAGGGAAGTTGATTTAATGATATGAGACGAGGCTTCTATGATTCCGAAAAAAGCTCTAGAAATCGTTGATAGAACGTTGAGAGACTTGTGTACTACAAAACTTTGCTTTGGTGATAAATTAATAGTATTAGAAGGAGATATACGAGAAATCCTTCTAGTTATAAGAAACGGTTATAGAACTATAATAATAGAAGAAACTATTAAATCATCATTTTTATGGAACTTCTTCAAAATTTTAAGATAACAAAATAATATCCGTTCTAGTAATAACGAATTTTCAAAATTATATTTAAGAATTGGAGAAGGGGACATAAAAACATTTAACATTCCTAAATCCTGGATAACAGATGATGTCTGTACCAAAATATTAGGTAATTACAGCAACTAATTTGACAATAACGTGATACTAACTTCACATAATGAATATACTTTTTTTTTAAACAATTAGATTTTAAGTAAATTACATGGGGAAACTAAAACTTATTACAGCATCGATACTGCAAATAATGGTGTTGATAAATCTGATGATAATATTTATATAAATTTTCCCGTAGAAATGTTAAACAACATTCGTAAAGGCTTGCCACCTTATAAACTTATATTAAAAATAGGTACAATAGTAATGTTAATAGGAAATTTGAGTATATTAGATGGATTATGTAACGGTACGCGATTGCGAATTACTAAATTACTGAAGTATAACGTAGAAGGCGAAATAGTAACGGGAGAAAAAATTGGTAATAAAGTTTTCATTCCAAGAATTACATTAAATACTGGAAATACTTCATTATTACCTTTTTCTTTATATAGAAAACAATTCCTATTAGTTGTAGCATTTGCTATGACTATAAATAAGTCTTCAGGTCAAACTTTTGATAATGTGTGATTATACTTTAAAAAACCTTTATTTTCTCATGGTTAATTATACGTGGCTTTATCAAGATGCAAAAATAAAAATGGAATTTTTGTTCAAGTCGATAGAGAAAACAGTTTAGAGATTGAAAATATAGTTTGGAAAGAAATTTTCAAATATAATAATGTATTTAATATTCGTAACATGATTTAATTTTGATTTTTATAGGCATAGGTAAAAGTTATAAATTAATAGTACGTATCATAAATGTTAGTCGTGTTCATCTATTGTACCAATTTCAGCATTAATTTAAAACAGATTAGAAATGGACGTAAGTTTTCGTGGTTTAATTAGGCTTTATAAGATGACTTATAAAGTGATGCGAAACTTTTATTGTTTGTACTAATGATACTCTAAATTTAACTCAAGTTTATGTACGTAAAAATAGGAATTGTGTATTAAAGGACTATATAAGTGATGATGATATAATAATTATGCCATGAAAAAATTCGTGGGTGTCGGTGGGAGGGCCGTATGGGGTAGGTGGGGGATGTGGGATGTTTTGAGAAAAAATACTACAAAATGTTTCAATGTGATTTGGTAGGAATGTGGTAATAGACTTTAACACATTGACAGGGGTGGAAAAATGCAACGTTACAAAATGCTAACAAAAAAAGTCAGCCCACTAAAAACTTTATGCTTACAAAGAAACCAGGGGATCTAATAAATTGAAATATGATTAATTGTATTTAAGTTTAGCTGATTATAGTATTGTGCACTAATCTGTAACTATTTGATTAAATATTAAAACATACATTGTTATTATCCCATGAAGCCATACGTGGTTGAACCCCCTGGCTTGAATAAGGACTTATACTATACTTCTATAATATATATATAATATTTTGTGGGGGGTCAGTGGGGGGCCATGAAAAAATGCGTGGGGAGGCAGTGGGGGGCTGTGGGGGGTTTTGAGAAAAACTACGATATCTCAAAATAAGCAAGAAAATAACGGATTTTTACCTTATTTTGGTGGGGGTTGGGTGGGGGGCAGTGGGGGATACATGGGGTTGGTGGGGGGTTTGTGTGGAATGCCCCACTGAGTTAACTAAATAATATAGTAAGATATATATATATATATATATATATATATATATATATATATATATATATACATATATGGGTGTGTATCACAGAGAGAGAGAGAGAGAGAGAGATCCTTTTGATACTCACTCGCCTCTCCTCAATTCAGTTCAATTCAATTAATTTAAGTTAAAATTCAGACAAAAAATACTCATTTCGAAAATTTTAGTACCTCTCTTGGATTTCTTTACGACCCCTCTTCAGGCTAACCTCAACGCCTCCTTTCGAGGAGTTAAAAGTTTTTCGAGTTTTAATAACTTCTTCCCCCCAAAAAACTTATATTTTTTTCTAAGTTATCCTTAATTCCCTCAAACGACTTTAATTACTTTTACTCTTTTATTAGTTACCTGCTAAAACTTATTGCTTTTTCGTATAATTTATAGAATAATATATTTTTATTACAATGTGATATTGCACCAGTTATACTTAAATTAAAGTTTTTTTGTTTTCTAAAATTTTTTTTTAATATTATTAATAGTCTTTTTATCAAATTTAATACTTAAACTTTATCGAAAAAAAATTTGAAACGTTATTTTCAATTAATATGTTGATATACTGCATAAGTACAATCTCGCATTTAACTGCTTATAATTAAAAAAATAACAATTTTATTTTAGCCCTTAACTGAAGACTTCGTAATATTCACTGTAAGTACTAATATGATTGGATAAGATATATCAAAACATAAGTGCACCTCCTCGGGGGCGTCGACTGGCGTGTCCAAGAATATCTAAGCTTAGTAGTTGGGCAACACAAGGGAAACTGCAGGTTGACATAAGTGTGCTCCTGCAGGGACGTCGAGTGGCATTTCCAGGAGATAAGTAGCTAAACAAGACAAGGATGCACTGCGTCTCTTGTTATTAATTTTGTATTGAAATATTTTTAACCCAACTACCCAGTAACAGCTCGTTATGCACAATCAAAAAATGATGATCTGTATACCACAAAGATATTGATTGTATGGTTCGCACATCTACAAGAACAAAAATTGTTAAATAATAAGCGCTACATTGCTACAAAATACAATTTGTAAATATGCTTACTACAATAGCAGCTGATGATTAAATTTTATATTTTATATTATAAGCAAATGCGGAAAATTTGACTTATCAGTTACGCATAACAATACATTTAAAATCTATTTATTATTGAGCTACATACCTAATACGGTTAATAATATTTATACGTGTATTATTAATTATAATACTATTGTTACAATGTAGGATGTATACAATTAAAAAATAACTGACTAAGCAAGCTATTAACTTGCTGTATTTTGTGTTATTAAAAAAAAAGTTTAAAGGTTACTTGATTTAATAAAATTGACGTTAATTTTTCAGCCTGATGTTAACATTTAAGGTAGTAATTATAACATTTTACACCAATACACAAACCTACAGTAAAAATATATTTACTTCTATTTAAAAAATTGAAAAATGACAAATTTTAATTATATTACAGTTTATAACATTACTTAGGCACAAAGTACAATTAAAAAAAGCCGAAGATTCCTATATATTTGTATTCAAATTGCGTATATTGTTAATCTTACAAAGGACCCAAAGTGCAAATTGGCGTAATTGGACATATTAAATGACCGGTAAACTACTTTGTGTGATAACAGACGTACAACTTTTAAAATCTCGTGCTCACAATTTTCTGCAGTACAGATTTTTTTGATATTCATCATGATTTATTATTAGTATCCAGAACCTCCCTGATACGGTTGAAAAATACTGTGATCAGTTGAAAACTTTGAAGCAGTCTGTGAAACACTAGGATGTGTGGTTGATCTCTTCCGCCACTTTTGGCATGGACTCAGACACCAGAAGGCTATGGGAGAATAAGTTAGAGAAACTAAAAATCTATGGAAAACGCAGTTAAATTTACTGTGCTGTCGAGTTTTCTATGATAACGTAGTCGATTAGTAAGCATCCCGCACCGGACAAATTACAAGCAGTGACCTCACAGTTTTTAGACTTACAAATCACTTTCGTCGATGTATGGAGACTTGCACAAGAAACATTAACTATTCTAGCTGTCAGGGGCCTAACTACCTAATCCACTGCAGCTATTTTACTATGATTAATGTCCCTGCACGAATAAACTACATTGCTTGCTCTAATGTGCTTTAACTGCCTGAGATCTGGCGTAGTACCAAGACCACGCACAAGGTAATCCGAGCAAAGCAGCTACGTTCTGATACTGACTCTGACAACTAGCAGCTTACTATTAAAAATACTTAACAAAATTATGACTATCTATCCTATCAACAATCAAAACCCAGATGGAAGGTCCTAAAGGGCATCCCTTACTGACACTGTGTTTTTTATTCTATACAGTGGGACTTTGCAGTCCAGTGATCAAGGATGGAATTTAAAGGTTGTTTTCTTTCTTATTTTTTGAATTCGTCGTAGCCAACTTTATCTAGCTACAGCTTAAATGATGCTCTGCTTGCTAGCCCAAAGACTTATGCCGCTCTCCTCATCATCGTCCTACATTGAAGACGGCACAAAAATAGCCTTTTGCACTGATATACAAATGATGTTCCGTCAAATTCAGATAAACCACCGATATATTGATCTGCAACGGATTGTGTGGAGCACGGACGAATCCATCTCAAATTATTCTCCAACAGATTTTCTCGGCTTATCCAACCAACGATTAACTCATCACCAACCGTATCGTTTACATACAAGAGCTGCTCACGTTACACGTCTGGTGATATGTTTCAACAACATTTAATGAGGCAGACATCGCTTTCAAAGTAGTGATCTCTCTACGTTGGCACTAGATCGTGTATGGTGAGTAGATCCTTATCTGACTTGTCCTTCTAAATAGTTCGTTGACTTTATCAAGTGTATCCATACGGACAATGCTTGATATTAGGTAAATAAAATAATTTCATAAATTAATCTGGTAAAAACAATTTTAATACACGATTTAACTTACTAACTTGACTCAAGCTTGAGCAGAATTTATAAGGAAGCAGATTTATAAAAAATAAGCGTTAATAATTTTACCAATAAACTAGATTCAAGCATAAATTCATTGCCAATTTAATCAAGACACGCAAGTTGATAAATAAGAAAAATAATTTTTAGATTAAAAACATGTAATTTCAATCGAAACGAAATAAGCCTTAACTAATAATATGCTTGAGAAAAAAATCTTGAGTCTAAATAGCAGTGTAATTTAAGCAATTAGTTTCAAATTCAACCAAAAAGCAAGTACGTGCAATGGACTTACAGTTTTGGATTACTTTAAGTGAATGTACGCATACATTATTCTGTAGACTCGTTTTAGAGATTACTTTACAACTATAGCTGAGTTTGCGTTAATCAGCTGTCAATAAACATACACGATAATGACAAATAAAAACCAACTGAATAAAACATTTTTGGCTTTGTGACCAAATAAGTAAAATTTTTCCAAAATCTCATAGAAAGTTGAATAATACAGTATTTTTTCATAATATTAATCACATGTAAAAACATCTCACAAATATTACTTATATTTTACATGTATCAATAAACAAAATGATGATTAAAAAAATTAGATTAGTGATTATAAATACCTACTCTGTTCGTGTAAAGGTGACAAAAGAACTTCTTTACTTCTTTCAAGTGCTTCATCAATCTCAATAAAAGATGAAGTATCCAATATATCTTCAGATAACTGATTACCTTGAATAATATCATCTATTTCTTTTAAAACCTCATCAGCTGTTTTAACAGGATAATCTGTAACGTAATTATCGTGACGACTAGAGAGGATGAGGGTATGCAAATCTAAATCCGTAGCTACAGATTCATCTTCACTACTTAAATCTTCAATTTTATTTCTATAAATAATACAAAATATACGTCAAAGCTGAATTCTCATTAATCAAATAAAAAGCTTATAAGGTAACAAATAGAACAATCATGCATGTAAACTAATTCTGGCATATACCACATTCAATTTTTTTTTAAAATGTAATTTTCATTTATTTCAGTAACATCACTGATGGCATTTTTTTCTGCAATTCCCTTATATCTATAACATTTATACTACTTGTAATTCATTTAATAAAAATTAACGTAATTCTAAAAAGAAAGAAAAAGGCTGAGAAAAATCTGAAAGTGCTAATCTAACCAATGGCCAACGTCACTCAGTGGCCAATTTTACTTTTATACATAAAGTTGATTTTCTAGTACTCAGGCCCTTACGCACACAAAATGTCCAAATGATCGGTCACTTTTTTCTTTTATAGGCTCTCACTCTATTTTTAATTGGTTATACACGTTAATTTAAATGAAAAAGTAATTGTTTAGAATCTAAATAACTACCCGTTTTATCTACGTTTTTAAAGCTTATATAGAAAAAATCAGCCTAATGATCGACTATTAAAACATGACCCGTTACTGAGACATTGACCTTAACAATACAAGATTTTTTTCGAAAGTATGATAATATTTTTAAACCTAAATATTTAACAAAAAAAAAACAAATATTTGAAAAACTTAAAAAACATTATTGATAAGAATAAAAATTCATTTCATAATTTAGATAAAATTATCGAACGTGACTGAACTTTCGCAGTAGATTTAAAAAAATGTATTTCAAACCACACTTATTTTTAGTTTTTATTTTAAATTTGTAGTATAACTTTAATTTTAAGTTAGCAATAGTTTAAATTATGCATACTTTGAAGACTTCTAGCTGTATAATATAATCCTAGAAATTATATGTAGTGGCAGACAAAAAGTCATTTATCAGTTAGAGATATTTTTTTTTAGAAGTAATCAATAGATAAATAATACTTTCTTAATGATACATAACTGAAACTTTAGCCTCCAAGGCCCTTGGAGCTGTTAAGCTACGATCCTTTTGTCCTTAGAGTTGACTCAGACAATCGTTAATGTGACACGATACATCTGTAAACCTTCTCTCCGTTTTTTCCATGACATCGTTTTTGACAGAGTCTGTAGTAACAATGTCCTTTACTTGCCTTAACATTTGATGATTTAAAAAAAAAACTTCCCAATATTGTTAGAGTATCTTTTTACGACCATCGTTGTCAGCGATTAATTGACATGCAAGAGATGTCTTCTTTAGTTTGGGCACAACGGTAACAAATTTTGTATGCCAAGTCATCTTGCTTACGAATCACCTCGTCGAGTGTATGCACAACTTTCAGAAGATATTGATTGATACAGGAACTAAAAAGTATTTACTACGAATAATTACTGGAGCTTAGCAAAATTGAATTGTTGTTGCACCAGTAAATCGGCAAAATAATCACGTGGGGTGCAGTGCTGAAATTTTTGACTCCAATACGCGTAAATTATAAACAGTTTCGTTGTCTATCCATTAAACACACGTAAGGTGTAAAGAAAAATTAAGCAGGTATCAAGCAATCTCGAAAATTTGCGACTCATTATAATTGCTGACACCTTGAAAAAAAACAAAGAAGAATCTTGAGTCAGACCGCATGGCCGTACTCGACAAGTAAACAAAGCCTACATCCCGATCGTTAGAGGGCACATTCAAAATGGTATGCCACGTAGCGATAACAGCAATGCAGTACTTTGGACACACACAATAAATTTCTTGTAAACGCGGCGTAAGTATGATCATTAACGGTAAATTTCAAAAGAGTACGGCAAAACTATTATCAAAATTTCAGTACTTCAGCTTAGACTAATTTTATTCTATATCTGTTTTATCCAATGCCTAGATAACAATATCACTTTTTTTACTTATTTCATTGTAAATGTACATATTTTTTTTTTTTTTTTTTTTTTACAAAAACAAATACCTACTCTCGTAGTATATTTATTTTTAGGCTTTATTGTAAACGAGTACATATATAGCCTTGGTACATAAGGCACATTGTTACATTATATTTATTACAAATTATAAGTAAATGATTTACATGTTACATTGTTGGTTACATTTTCACATTTATACAGTTGTAGTTTCGTTGGTACGTTGATGATGTCACATAGACCACCTCGAGAACGAAAGATCTATGTGGTAGGCAATTTTCGATGCGAGAAGGTCGCCTATTCCTTCACGAGGAGCATTGAGTGGTGAAAAAGCTTATGTGAAAATTCACAGAGGTACTTGCTCGGGAGAGCCGCACTGGCCGGGAAACGAGCCCGCAGTATTGTTTAGCCTGTTCCATATTTTCGCTATTTTATACAAGTGAACAACCTTTAATATTTCATTTACATCTATATAACACCATTTAATTCTCCGCACATTTCATTTTCTTTGACAGTTACATACTCTTTTATTAAATGTTCTAAGCTTCTTTCCTTACAATTAAAAAATTCACATAATCTTTTATCTATTTCCAACCAAAATCTGTTTCGACCATCTAGATTACCGCATCTCGCTTTTGCCATATGACTTATACGAATACCTTTGAATTCGTTATTTAAGTACTCTGCCCTCCTTATTACCATAATATCTTTATACCTAGAGTTATACTGTGAGTTTTAAATATTGTCTTCCGTTACTTGATTGTCTATATCCCTCATACGCTCACCTATCCTATCCTCTGCTGGTATGTTTTGACTTCTCCACCCCACCAGTGTACAATCACTGTACCCTAAAATATTTAAAATCGACTTTTAAGTGAATAGACTTCAAACAAAAAAAGAGTCCTGCCACTCTGCCACACGTTTTTTAAAATACCTTTCATGAAGAAATAGTGTAACAACAAATTTTTGGACCTAATAAGAGGACAAATTTAGGCCAACTCAATCCGTGCGAGAATGAATGGGAATAAGTTTAAAACTATGTACGTATCGACGTATATGTATATACAATAAATATGCAAAAGTGTATTTTGAAAATATAAAAAATACAAACTTACAAGCATATACCGACATACTCTTATTCTTGCAACGGAGACATAGTTTACTAAATTACTACCCTCATGAAGTCCCAAAATTTCTACAACTCAACTTCAGAGTATAAAATATGTTTCAAAACGTTATACAAAGTGACGGCAAGTATACCTCGTCGTCGTCATCATCATGATCATCATTATCATTTTTATCATTATAATAATTATTATTGTTATTATTATTATCATTATCAATATTATTATTATTCTCATTATTTTTCTTATTAATATTATTATTATTATTATTATTATTATTATTATTATCATCATTATTGTTCTTATTATTATTATTATTATTATTATTATTATTATTATTATTATTATTATTATTGTTATTATCATAATCATTATAAATATCATTATAATTACGATTATCATTATCATTATCATTACACAGCTACTAATATACAAACATTTGAAATATTTTTATCATAATAATAATTAATAAAAATTACTGGTGTATAATCAGCAACTGAATATTTTATTTTAAATTGATTACTTTAATATAAATCCATACTTACAAACATCTTTTTATGTTATATAGGTGGATTTGGAGGCATTTCTAACAACCCCCACTAACTCTAATGTATCCTCTTAAGCCCCACAAATTTTTCTCTGATGTAATAACCCAATAAATATTAATCTAAGCTATTCACTATCCTCCCACAAATTTTTTCCCACCCTCCACCACCCTCCATACGATTTTTCTTGCTTTTAAATCTTTTTAAAAATTGACTAAAAGGTGACCCCTTACCGTATTTTTTTCAGAAAACATTTGTACATAATATTTTAATAGAATTTTTCTATTTAAATAAACTGTTTCAACATGTTAAAAATTGTTATGATTCAAAATGCAAAATTATTTTATATATGTTTCAACACTACCCATGAGGTGAATCAATCGACTTTACACGTAATAAAAATATACAAAAAAAACCATGATAATAAGTCTATAATTTTCATTAATTCATAGTAAGTCTTACAAAACAATCTTAAAAAAAATTTATGAATTACTATCAAGTTCTTCGAGCGTTAATTTTTTTTTCTTGTTAGTAATATTATGTACCAAGGTGCCATAATTTCTTATAGTTATAAAGTGATAGCAATAATAGAAAATTTCGCACTATGAATGTGCTTTTTTTTAAGAGTCATTATAAATAGCCTTTATAAACAACGAAAATTATTTTCTGACTATCATTTTTTCGATGTGTGTTACCTAATGAGTCATAAAAAAATAACTCTAGTACCTACAAGACAAAAATTTTAATATGTTCTGTTTACACGAATTGTTGTCTCCTTCTACTGGAATGAGTACTCGATTTTAATTTTTGCATTTAAAAAATGCAACATTTTTTTTTTTACCAGCTTACCGCAACAGCCTATTGGCTTATCCCCCAGAGCTACCCAGTTACCACCCATTCATTAATTCCTTAATTGAGATCGTAAAAATCTGCACTCACTGTGAATCATATCCACGATTCCTAGAATGGCGTTACATCAGCAACAAGCACGCGTAGCCCTGAACTAATGCTGCTCTTTTAGTAATGCTAACATTGGCCTTGAAAAAAATAATTCTTCAAGTAAAGACCAACATCATTGAAACTTTGACCTCGAATTCATTAGTACTTATAGCAAAACTTAAGTAATACTACATCAGTGTTATCTTCCATATGTTTATATTTTTCTTATACGAGTTTATGAGAAGATACACAAAATTAGTCTTCTGATTCTCCAATTTCGTTTGTATGTTAAAGAGCAAACTAATTTTCAAAAGTATTGAAATCTTCTGTGTTGAAATTCTTCATATTTATTTTACATTTTGTTACCTTGGATGTTTTCTAACATCTAAAACCAAGCAGAAAATCGTATTAGTTGATATGGACGCATGACAGTAATTGATGACTAAAACATATTATTAATCTGACAATCATGTTTAAGCCCACTGTAATGATAGTATCCTTACATGTAAAGTATTTAACTCCACTATATAATTAAGTTTTTTCAAACGATCTCAACCTTTGATATTCATTTAATTGAGTTTTGAAAAGAATGGTATATGATCTTTTTAAATACTATGATTATTCCATCAATTGCAGTATTTTTAATTTGATTTTTTTCTTCCAAGCTTTTAATTTATTTTCAAAAAACATAGTAAGCCTAAATGTTAACGAGATGAATCAGTGTATCAAAATTTTTAGTTTTATTTAATTGAAGCCAAACTATAGGTAGTTATGAATAATTGTTTATTATATTGTATTGTTTGTTAATAACATTGTCAATACTGTTTTCTTTTGAATTTGATTTTCTGTTAAGTATTATGTTAGAACAAATTTATTTTGACTTGACTCTAATCGTTTTCAAGCCCAAGTTTTCTAATTCAAATTTGTAACCGTACACATACACATTCATAACTATACGAGAAAGAAATCTTTAGTTTGTTTGAACTATGCACGTCATTAGATCCATCAGCTGGATGCCTTAGTTAACCGTTTATATTATGATAATCAAAACCTTGCATACGTATGAAATACGTATCAAGCAGTATGAGTGGGCAAGCTACACTAAACATAATAAAGTAAAGTGTAAATTATTATTTCTTCTAGGAACCGTAAATGATAATTTTAATTGCTGTTTCTTTATAATTAACAGGTAGCATTGAAAACTAGATAAAGTTATTTATTGTATGTGAAATAAAGTAATAAAAAACTTTGATATTTACAGAGAAACATTTCTTGTATCATTTACATATAAGAAATAACATTACAAAACAACATTATCGTTGTTAGTCACAATCCAGAAGCTGCAACTTCGGTTTCAGGTACTGGCAGCCACAGACGATTAGTTAAATATTTTGTGTATCACAAGTATACCCCAAATAAAACTATATATAAAACTCTACATGGCAACCTCAACGTACAAAACCACTAGATACTTATGAAAACTTCAGCTTATGCTCAAATAAAGATAACATGCAAAGGAAGAAAACAAGTAAGAAATGTTTGGATTTCTCTCACAAAAGAATTGAGAAGCGAATATCTGGATGAAGATGAAGATGATGTACAGTTTGCTGAAAAATGTTTTTTTTATTAGATTACTGCGACAGTCAATCCGCCTAGTATCATGAGGACAGTGTAAGTACACTGAGAAATTATTAGGGCATCCTCCGCCCAAGCTTGTGTATACAACGCACAAAATTCCATTACAACTGTTACCTCAGTCATTTGTGCAGTTGCTGTACTAGTCAGGGAGGGCTTGCGCTCCAGAGTTGGGTTGTAGTGACTTAGAGTATTACCGGGTAACTGACACTCTAGTCACTAATGCAGCAGAAGCTCTGTTTTGATGTGCGCAATCTCAACTTATCACACAAGTGTGAGTATGCAATATATACACATGAATACATCACAGGTGTAGTTATTATCTTACAGTAAATATTATATACAACAGAATAGTGCGTATTAGGAATATTATAATAAGTAACTATCAATTGTAAATAATTCATAAATCAGACATCACACTTATTTTCGTGTAGTCCATAGTTAAAGATCAACACAATATTAAATAAGAAAATTTATGCCACCTGGAAGAATACTGTTTTAATCGCTTACAAATTTAGTCTTACTATTGAAAAAAATGCTTTTGTCTAACCAAGGAATCAGCTCCAATTATTAGTTAACAAATTCGAAAAATTAATCAAATTTTTTTTTACATTTTGGCTCATTACTTCTTTCCTATTAGCTTAATTTAAAAAAGTATGAAAACAAAATCGATGAAATTTTCTATCGATTAGGGTTTCTTTAATTATTCAAAAATTTGTTTTTTGCAATGTTAAGTTACAATAAAGCGTGAAATTTCCTGTTTAGAAAATTAATGTTTATGTATTGGTGGTTTTTTTATTTATAGATAAAAGAAATTTAAAATTTATTATTAACTATCTATTATAAGCATCTCCAACCGTGCCCAGGCTTTTTTGTTTATTTCAAAAGTGACGTCACAATTTAATAGTTAATGTAAAAATTCATTAGCTCGCACCAAGCGTGAAAAAAAGTTAGACCCAAAATTCCAACAGCCTTTTATTAAGAGTACTCAGAACGTCAATGCCATGGAAGTTTTTTTTTTTTTAAATCTAAACCTCCTGTTTTGACAGTAATCAATTATCCTATTTAAATAAATGCTTATTGCTCCATTAATTTTCAATACGGTAAAAAGCAGTGAATTTCTTACAAAAGTTAATAATTTTCTACGTATTTTGTAAAAAGTATTATTTTGATTCAATACTCCTAACAAATGTTATAAATAAATGAGCGTTTTTTCCGATTGCTTAATAATTATTAAATTTATTAATTAAAAGAGTTTTTGTAAAATTTTTGTGGCAAAAATTTCTGTATTAACCATTTTCTCGATCTTCATTTACTGGACTACAAGGAAAAAAATGTGATGTCTGATTCATGAATTATTTAAAATGTACAGTTATTTATCATGACATTTTTCATACGTCATACTCTGTTGTTTATACCATTTAATGTAAGATAATAAGCTATTAACATAACATTTTATAGTAAAGTTTTTTTAGAATTCGCATATAATGGAAGTTATTTGCATATTTTTTAGTTGAAAACTAATTACTAGCGTCACTTTGTTAATCATTGGGTCCTGTTGTGGAATGGAGTCCTGTTCAATGATCAAGACAGATTCCTCACAAAAAGACTCTTGATCTTGTACAGAATCAAAACGAGAAGCTGGTTTAATAAGGTAGTACAAGTCCTTACTCAGCCAATATTTTCTAAAAAATGCATTTTATAATTTTGTTTTATGAAAAACCGTATCACAAAGCATAAAGTTCATGTACACAATTTTTCCGTGTTTCTAAGGGTACATGAAACAAGCAAAAAATTTACTTTAAAAATGTGCCTTGAGAAAAAAATTTTTTTTTTTTTGGGACGCATAAAAGCTTCAATTTCCTTATATTGTTGCTGAACACGATAGAAAAAAAAAAATTTTTTTTGTTGTAATGTATGTTTATAATATTTATTCAAAATAAATTTACTTACCAAAAAGTGTTTATTTATTCAATTTGATAAGCAAGATGTAAGGTGGGTACATAATTGTTTTCAATTTTTTCAATATTTCTTGAATTTATACACCATAGATCATTCATGGTACGCATGCAGAGTATAACAAATATTAGTAATAAGTACCATACTTGGGTAATTTTTGCATTACTCTATCAAATTTTTACTAATTTTTGTAAATCACTTATGCAATATCAAATATTTAATGCACTAATTGCAATGAAAATGCTTGTTCAATATAAGAATATCCCATGACCTAATCAAAAGTGTCACTGTTGCACCATACGTCTGGTTTAATAAGCGCACTAGGAGACTTGTGCAGCTGCTACCCAAGTCCAGTACAGCTACTGCACTACTTTCATGCATCTTCTGCTCTAGTATGTATTAGGTAACGGCAGCCCTACCACTTGTGCTGCACATGCCCTAATAATTTCTCAGTGTACCTCCGATGAAATACCTTGCCAGTTAAGCTGATGCTTTCTGCAACAATGGTGAATTGAGTCCACTTGCCACTGTGTAGCCTTTCCCCGGAGAAGACTATATTTTAGGACACTGCGACTTAATCAGCAGAATCACCTGCTGACATCAGAGGATAAGTGTCATCCTTCTCAACGCCACAATCACCAGAAGTGACAGAGTCCCGACGACAGAGTGACCCGCTGATAGCATCGTGAGTACCAGTCCCCCGACGACGATTTTGTTATAAAAGGGCAGTGGCCATAGATTAGCTCGCATGTGTCTGCCCATGTCACGGTTTCGCTTCGCGAGCTCGTCAAGCAACCGCGTTCAACGTGCATTTACACACACGTACAGACACACTTACGTACACCCACGAGTAATTTTATAATAAAATAATACTTGCAAAAGCTAATTTTATAGTGTGCCCAATTTCCCTTGTGCCGTATTTGCGGTAGTTGCGAGAAGCGACGACGATAAAGGTTGCTAAGATACTTGGCCCCAGCGAGCGAGATCCGCGTACTATATCATTTACAGGAAGTGTCACCGACGGTATCCGGGTAACACAAGCCTGGTCAAAATGAAATTATTCCATCTCATTAATCTGCATCGTGCTTGCACCCTGTAACAATATTTAAAAATATAATTAATACACTTAATAAAAATTTAAAAAGAAAAAAACCAGCGTTTTTCAGTACTACCTTAAGTGTTATTAACTCCGTCCTTCGTCGCGCTCCGAGGGCCTACAACCTAATTTTTGAATATTAGTTGAAGACTTCACTTTTTCGATTTTCTTTTTAAAACTAAAAAAAAAATTCATTGTAGAGTCGTTTAAGAGTTGAAACAGAAATATGTCAATGTAATACATACTTTTTTTTAAACCTATAAGACAACTTTTTGCCTGGCTTGTGATTTCGGAAAATACTTAAGGATATATTAAATGTTCTTTCATGACATGCTAAGGTAAATTTTTGTGAATATTTTCTACTGTTAACTTTTGTTAAAAAACAATATTACACTGTATTTTACGTTAACATAATTTTTACGTATACCGTTAACTTTTAATTAATGTCCTTAAGGTAAAGAAAAAAAGATTTTTTTTAAATTACTTGTATTTGAAAAAATTATGTTTCTGATACTAAAACATTAAATTAGAACATGAATACATATGTATTGGTAGATATGTACATTAAGATTTCAAATAATACGATATTTTTGTTGCATTTCAATTTTTTGCTGTTGTACGTTGCGCATTATTGAGGTTTAAAACAAAAGAGTAAAATTTACTGAAATATTTGACATATGGTATTCCAAACAAGAAGGGAAGATGATTTCCATATATTAAACGATAAATAGGGCTACGAGCGAAGTCCACAGTTTAGGAATTCCATGGGCTTATTCGTTGTTGTTTTATAAAGAATGAAAAAAATTATGTCATTTTTTAATACGTATTCAATAATTCAATAATTAGACTTTTTAACATTTAAAAAAAAAGAACCAGCACATCATAGCACTACTTCAAGAATGGTGTGAAAATGTGGAAACAGTCAATATAGATACAAATATTACTAAGGAAAAGGTGAAAAATGGCTGACGAGGGCTAGAAAGAATGTAAGAGCGTTGTTAAGACATTGTGTTTAGACATAACAAGAAGGCTGAGGTGGGTTTTTTAAAACATGTAAGGAAATCTGAGAGATAGAGCGAAAAAAATAAATTTAACTATAAATAAAATAAGAACCCACATAATTTTACCTTATTTATAAATGTGGCTGAAGCGTGGCTGGAGGAAGTTTTTCAAAATTGTAAGGAGGGCTTATCGGACTATCCGGTTATTGGGTTATACAACTTTAAGGCGGGCTAAGAGGGGTCAAGAGGATTTAAACGCAAATTTAACTTAATTAAAATAAGATAGAAATTGATAGAATTTCACGTGATTTAAAGGGTTGCTGAGAAAAAGTGAAGGGAGGCTAAGAGGGGTTTTTAAAATAAAACGTGAGAGCTGAGGAGGGTTGAAGGGGGATGAACAAAGATTAAATTCAATAGGATTTAAATAAAAGGTAAAACTGATACAATGTCACTTTAGTTAGAGGATGGACGAGGGGGCTTAAGAGGTGGAGGGGGATGTTTGAAATGACCCCTTTATAATATTGAAATATAAGTGTATATAAATTCTTATATAATATAGTTGTTTTTAGATCCATGCCCACTAGCCACTTTGCCCCACCCTGCGCCTTCTTCCCATCAGTTCGTCACACAAAATTACACAAAATTCTTCTTGTTTCTGCATGATTGAAAAAAAATAAAAGAAATAAAAATTGTAAAATAGAAGCTGCCGCAATCTGCTACTCTTGAGAAACTCTGCGCTGACCCACTACCCCATCGCAGAGAGATATACTCATATAGATGGATGTATGCCCTATATCTCTATATGTAAGCATATTAGAAATGAGTGTGATACTTGGATCTGATAAGTCTGGTAAGCCTAAGTCACATAAATTATGATTCAGTAGAAAGATGGTAACTTCAGTGGTGATTTTAGACAAATTTCTGGTATTAACATTATTAATTAACATCATTCCTAGAGCGCGCGGTGGCTCAGTCAGCTGGTTTGTGAGACGAAAAGCTAGAGACTGCGGGTTAGTTTTCCGGCCAGAGCGACCCGCCCAAGCAAGTACCTCTGTGAATTCTCACATGTACTTTTTCACCACGCAATGCTCCTCGTGAAGGGATGGGCGACCTTCTCGCAGCAAAACGACCTACCACTTAGACCCATCGCTCTCGAGATGGTCTAAGTAACATTGTCACCGTACCAACGAATTTAAATTACTGTATCTAATAATGTTAACTGTGTAACCAATAATGTAACAAGTAACCAATAGTGTGTAATATGTAACAAAAATCAATGTAAAATATACCTTACTGCACCAAGGCTATATGTATTCTTTACAATAAAGCCTAAAAATAAATACACTACGTATGTTTTAATTAAAAAAAAAACATCATTCCTGTAATTAAAAATTGTGACAAAATAGCAATACTTGAAAAAACGATTGGATGTTCAGAACTTTATACTTATTTCATAGTATTGGGATTGAAAACAAACGTACGGACTAAAGAGTATAAGTTTTTATCCTTACTACTGAAAACTGATAAAGGGAAAATCAAAACATTAAAACATTTAAAATATCATAAATTAAATTAACAAATGATGTTCGTTACACAATTTATAAGGATTATAATAATTTTATAAACAGCGTCATTAAAAAATTAGATGATGTAGAAAACTAAAACTGACAAAACTTTTAAGAAAATGCTACCAGTATAGGTATCGAAAAAATGATTTCTTGGTTTGGTAAAATTTTCGAAAAGGCTTGTGCTACATAGGTTTTTTAATAACAACAATTTTTGTATGATTGTTAGTCGGACAAAATAGTAGAAACCGTTTAACAGAAGATTTTGATAAAAATAACGACAGTCGCTGTATTTATTGCACGTATAAATTCTCAAGTTCAGAGATATACTTTGTCACTCATTCATCGTATTTATGCCAAAAATGAATAAATTGTCTTGGAAAAATTTTTTTTCAATTAATTTTTTCAACGATCATAAAAAAAAACTATATGTGTATATAAATTGACAAATAATGCATTGTTCAATATAAGTGTTCTTTTATTTTATTTTATTCTATTCTTGTTAAGAATATGATGCCTTTTATTTTTTATAACTTTTTGGCGTTTTTTACGTTAAAAATATTTATCATCATACATTTCTCTGCAAATTTTTAACGAATATCCATCTTTATAAGTAATAAAACAGAATTTATATTCAATGAGGTGAATAAATATAGAAAATAGTTTGTCAAATCGTTAACTCTTTTGTTCGAGTAAATTTGATTCTACATTTATCGATCGCTGTCCTAATAAGTTGAATTTGACTGCATATCTTGACATCAGCCTGTATACTCATTTTATTACGTAATTATCAACTTTTTATACATTATAAATACTTAAAACATTTTTATTTCATTGCACTTAATATTTTAGTTGATTAATCGTAAATATGTTGGGATGGATGTGATACTAACAAGAGTCATGTTTGTCGAAAAAATGTTTAGTACTTAATACCAAGAAATATAGGAGCGGTGTTGGCTCAGTAGTAAGCATGCTTCTTACTGATACAATACCATTTTAGGGGTCGTGGGTTCGATTCCCGGTGAATGCAGATTTTTTCAAAAACCGTTTTCATCAGGAAAAGTTCCTATGTGACCCTGGCTGTTTAGGGGAGGGGGGTTTCCGTGGAATTTTCCTTCAGAGTAAATCTAGGGTTTTTTTCTTGCCTCACAGGTCTTCGGGCCTGGGTAAATGTGAAACAGTGTTAGAGCTACAGGTAGGGATTAGCGGTTTCGATACCAGACGTCGGGCAGGGATCGCCAGCCTTACCGGCGAAGGGTGGTCCCTGAAACATGGGGCTTCTCCGGGGATGCTAATTAGTCTGGATCCGATGCTTCGGCAGAGAGCGCTGGCTTAACCGGCGAGAAGTGGACGTCCTGAAATATGGAGTTTTCTCGGGGGAAAGGCTGCAAAATGGCGAGTGTGACCCGATGCACCATTAGTGCAGAGAGTGCCAGCTTTACTGGTACATTAATTCACCAGAGATACTCGCACTATGGCCATGGATTAGGTATCTTTTTTCAAGATCCAAATTATTTTTTCATCACGCAATTCAATTTTTTTTCCAAATCTAGTAGTAATTTTAAATAGAGAAAAACTTGTAACAGATGTTTTTCAACCATTAATGATTTTATTTTATTAAATACGGACAATAACTCTCTGCAGTCTGCGAATTTTTCATGACTATTAACAAACCGTAAGTAAAAGACAAAAGATTGATCTTAATTTAAGTAACACTTCTATATTAATAAGAAGAAAAAAACAGTTTTTGTCTTCATGTGGTAAATGAGAATACCGTCGAGTTGTACTGTAAAAACATTTTGTGAGCTTTTTCACTTTTTTTTTACAGAGTAAGATATTAGCATGTTATATTGTTATACATATTTACTAACACAATAAATAAACTTATCAGATATTAAAAAATAAATCAGCGTTCCACAGCAATACTCCAAGGATGAATTAAAATAAAAAGTAATTTTCACAAAAGTTCTTACGTTAAAATCAAGTAAAATTAACAAAATAAAACAAATAGTCATAAAAGTCGTATGAGTGAGAAAAAAGAATTTGTTTTGATACTCAAAAAAGGTAAAAAAGGACTACACAGGCAATTTCGTTAAACAAAACGAAGAAACAAAATAATTTTTTTTTTTTTTCATACTTATTAAAGTAGAAGTTAAAAAGTGTTTAATTAAAAGGATTAAATAAAAAATTTAACCAAATTAAATAATAAATTAACTGCTATCGTTTTATGTAATAGTTAAAATGGCTTTAGTAGGGATAAAAGGGTATCATAGAAAATGGAGTATGAGAGCTAAAATGAGAATTTTATCTAATTAATAAAGAACTAAGAAAAAAAGATTGAACTTGTATTAAGGGGGGGGGGGTGTGAGGGTGTTAAGAGGTAATACAGAAATAAGAGGAGTTTAGGACAAAAGGTAAAAATAAGAGAAGTAACGGGTACTACTGAAATAAAGGTGACTGAGAGGATATTTTTTCAACAATGTAATCTAATAAAGTCACCGATTAATTAAACTACTTCAAATAATAGTGAAGGGGACTAAAGAGGCTCAGGGAGGACCTAAAAATGATAAAGGGGGCTAAGAAGGAAAGGAGGGGTACAAGGAAAACCTATCAAACATATGGATCAACTAAATATAGGGAAAATTAAATGAATTTAATTATATTTTGAGACAATTCTTGGATATAAGGGGTTAATGAGAACTGAAAAGGATGGAGGAAAAATGAATGGAATGTCTTTTCAAAAACATCGAATAGTGTATGTATACATTTCTCTATACTACGTAGTTTTTACTTTTAACCAGACCACGTAGATATTTTTCCAACCCCCTCACCAACTCTTCACCATTTTTGGAAAACTTTGCTGAGACCCTACAACCTTTATGGATTACTACGCACACATAAATACAAACACATATACACATATACATACGTATACATTTTATTTTATTTTTAAGTTTATTTTAGGATTCAACTATGATGACCCATCGCTATTTCAATTTAAATGCTTGTACTTATTTGAAAGATCAATACATAAATCTGTATATAATAATAGACATAACTTGCTGGTAGTAAATGTACTACTAACATTGTCGAAGTACGTAGACGTTGTCTAAGTGAATATAGCGTAGAAATCATACGTAGATGAATACATGCGTATAAAAACAATTATTATATGATACATAAAACAAGTGCGTAATTATAGTTAACGGTTTGTTTTTTTATTTATTTATTTTATCAAACAAATAAAAGGTTTCCAGACAAAAAGCAATTTGATATTTGTTCAATATATTTTTTTACTGTTTACATATATGTACTTATAAAAGAAATTTTAATTACTAAAAACATGTTTCTCTTCTCAAGAAGCTTATGCAAAGTTGGTTTATTAAAAAAGGGCACTAATTGTGATTTTCATAATCTTTAGATTTATAATATATGTAAATATATTTATACAGTGAGAAAGTACAATAAGAAACATAAGAAAAAAAAGGGAAAATACGGTATTTTTTCTATCATTTTGACTTACACTATTTTCTATCAAACAACCCTACTGCTTTCCACTGATCTTGAATTAACTTATATATTTACTTCTAAATACTTATTTTGATACATTTTTTTGACATTAACTAGAAAGCAAACAGAGAATCTTTATACGTGCGAACCATAAATAGTGATTGCATTTATGTAACTAGGAGTAAGATCATAAATCAATTCATATGAATATTGTTTTAGTTTGTATGTAACTATCAAGTTTTAGTTCGCTAAGCCTATTTCGTTCATACTAGTCATAAAGTAAAAAGAAAATTTTTATATTCATAGTCACTGTATGACATGATACTGATACACATACATAAACTTAAAAACACTTTCTTATGTAATCATACAAATCGATTATAAGTCAATTAATAGAGCCAGTCAAGTAATTTAAACAAAATTTATTGTGCTGTTGAATGTATACATGTTTATGAGGAAATTTTGTCACTATTCGTTTTTCAAGTATAGTATGATAAAACAAGTATGTTTATTTAAAATCTATTTTTCAATCCTTATCTAGTAGAAATTTTACTAAGGGAAAAATAATTATTCATACGAGACATGTTATTAAATGCAAAAGAATATGAAACAGCAATGCAGCATTTGACATTTTTTCGTTATATTAACAAAAGAGTCAGAGTCATATTAAAAAACGCTCCTAATAGTACAACGGAAGAAGCATCAGGATCTTACAATGTTGTAGAAAAGGGTGATGCATGCAAACAGTTTTTTTATTGCACGTTTTCTAAGCAAAAACTTTCTCATGTTGCACGCATACACTTTAAATGTGAAAATTGTTTTCTTCACTCGTGACGGCATCGATCTATAAATACTTCTGAGGTTGGCACATAAAGCGCTGCAGAATTCAGAGCCTCATTAGTGTATGTTTATTTATTAGAGTAGACGTTACTTTTTTTTTTTTTTTTGATATTTTGATGAATGCTGAGCGTATATCTCTTCTATATACTTAAAAACTCGTATACAGAAAATTTCAGACACCTAGAAATAATTCAAACCAACCAGCAAAGCACCTGAAGTCTCATATGGGATTCACATGTTAAAAAGCACTAAAATCGTTTATTCAGTATAAACGCCATGTTAGTCGTTGATAGTCCTAAAAAAAAAAACAAGTATTGCCATGCCTTTTTGCCCCTTGAATCCAATGGTACCTTTAATTTTTTTCGATTCGATAAACAAAAAAATTTATTGGCAAAAATCGCTGATAAAAGAAGAAAAAAAAGCAAACTTTCGAACAATGGAAAAAATAATAAAACTTATTAAATATTTCGTTAAAAAAGGTCATTCGTAATACACATATACATATTTCCATGTATTTTATTCATCTGCATCTGCTAAAGATATTACTTTTTTATATTCCTTGACTGAGCAAAGCAATTACTACAAAATAACAGAAAATTTTTTTTAGTCGAGGAAAAAAATTCATTGTTATAAAATTCAGCTGTGGATTGAATATTGATCATACTCAAATCTTCATAATAAATGAGCAGTAAAAAAAATTATTTCCTTATAAAATAAAATTTGTATTTGTTTATGTGTTAACTTCAACGAATTTTGAAGTGCAAAAATTCATTCAAAAATCTTCATTGTGAAAAAATCTCCAGTACGTACTTCCCGCCAGTTAAACATTCTATTAATATTATTTACTGTGTGCACGCACTTTTGCTGCACTGTCATAAGTTATAGAACAAACAACACTTTTGTTTAACCAGTAATAGCTAGGTTATCAAGCATACGTATTTTATCAAGTGTATGTCAAATACTGAATTTTTTGTTCCAATCACACCATAAATTAATATCTTCGGAGCTATTCTTGTTGTTAAGATGTATTATTTATAATAAAATCAGTAAAATCCATTTTATTCGTTAAGTGCACGAAAATGGTATACAACTTACAATCGACCGTAGAGCACGTTGGTTTTATTACTAACCAAATAGTGGTAAATAATAACTCGCCAACGATTAGACAGGTGTTGGGTGAGAGTCTTGTTTTCTAATATCACAAGAGTATCTCAAGATGTATGCATTAGTGCAAAATTAGCCATAGACCAGTGTTTAACTTTTTCAAAAAAGCTCTCATTCCCACACAAGACAATCATAAATGTGTTACAAAGTTGAAATCGGAGTATAAAAAATGGAAAAAAAAAACAGGAAAAGCTCTTCATGTAAATCAACCAATCAAAAAAAAGTAGAACTTCATGAGGAGTGTTTGAGTCGATTATTTGACATAGCCAGTACCAGTAATGATTTTAAACAAATGACAGATGACTTTGATAAATAATCCCTGAGTAATCAAAGAGGTAATTATTTTCTTTTTCTGTATCTCAAAAAGCTAAACACGTGTAAACTTGCGGGCCACCTTACCATCGGGTGTGTAGTCCGCACGATGATCAAAATGCGAGAATCGCTGGTCTAGTTTTCGCATATACATGAAGTAAATCTCTTCCTCTGTAAACGTGCCAGCGTCTGTTATAACTAAAAATGCTATTTATCGTTTACTGTCAAAAAATTCCAGTAAAAAAAATGTTTCACTTGTGCTTGACATACTTCTACAAAATGACTAAATGACTTCTACAATCCGTTTCACTCAATATTATTATCTAAAACTGTGCATAGGCCTTCCAAAAATTAAAAGGGACAACTTTGGCGCTAAAAATTTTTCAACAATGAACAATAAATGTAATTTTTTTAATCACAAACAACGCTTGCACGTTCAGAGTGGTTGATAGCAACTTCGTAATATATATGGGGCATTTCACGATAGACGTTCAAGCGTGTCGCGCGAGCGGCAAAACACTCACCTTTCAGCTCACGATTGCTACCTCATCATGCATTGTAAAAAAATAATAAAAATACATAATTGACGTGTTTTTTTTTCAGCTTTCCGATAATTTTGAAAAAATATGGCTGCTTAGCCTAAAAAAACACAAAACGTCTTATATCTCACAAAGAGTATTTTTAATGTTTTCTTTAATAGTCCCAATCAAAAGATGAGATTTTTTTTACATCGGATATGATGTTTTTCAAGGTGTAATAAAGCAATAGTTAACGAGATATAAAGCGACGAACAAGCGGTGCGCGGCTTAATGCGGTGCTGCAAGGCACCATGCGGTCCGCTTTGTTCACTGGCGGAGCACCCCTACTGTTTGACTTCATTGGATATTTAAAATAAGTTTGTAGCTGAATTCGTTTTGTATACTAAACTTTAATTACGCAATGCAGGTTTATAACAAATTAAAATTCTATTTCCCTTTTAAAAATAAATTATATCAGTATCAGTTTATCGTAAGTATGAATTCAATCGCCTGCCCAAAATGTGGCTGGCAGTCTCCAGAGTTCCAGACTTCCATATAAAGGCCCCCTTACGTATGGGTTCCGCGCGGTGCCACGCGCCGCACAGTGAGATGAACTGATATTTTTCGTTTCAAAACTATGTAAACTTCCTTAGAAGAAATATTTTTTCATAAAAGTTTTTGGATCTTATAGGTACGATGACAAGAAATAACTGTAAAATAAGAAAAAAATGTAAAAAATGAAATCCTAACCTACAAATTTTTGATAATTTCAGAAATTTTTCAATTTAACTTTTTTTTTTTTTTTCTGTTGGAAAATAAGTTTTAAAGAGCTGACATTATACCTTCATACTTATTTTACATATATTTTTCATTTTCTTAAATGAAGTATCAAAATTGCGCCTAAAAAGTGACTTTTTTGTCAAAATCCAGCACAATTACAAAAAAAAATTTATTTTCATCAGAAAGTTTTCAGAAGTGTAAGTATTGTGGCTGGGCGTGATAAATTACTACTCAATGGTATAAAAAAAAAATAAGCTACATACTCATGTGGTATTTGGAAAATTTTTTCGTGTTTTAAAAATTTTTTTTTGTTTTTTTTTTTCAATATTATTGTTGTATACAGCGATAGATCAAACAGGGCACAGTTACATGGCTCATAGCATTGGTTACTATGCCTTGACACGGAGGTACACTTATTTGCGTATTACACCGGGTGCCAAAATAGGTGAATGTATTAAAATCAAGCAAAGTGCATTACCATCCTTGCTTTATCCGGTCCACGCACTCCAAACAAACTTACTCTATTAATTCTCATAATTTACGTGTTTGGGGCTAACTGTTGTGAACTCTAGTCTACTGCCGGTATTACACATACTTATGGCAGAATTTAAGGATACGTGCCAAATAGATTTTGAGAACTGTCAAAAGGTTTTGTTTTATCAAACGCAAGAAGAAAGAAGTGTTCCCGTAGGACAGTCATGTGATGTATGTGCTAAGTAGAAGAGTTTTTATCGTGGATATAAGTGATTAGTAAATATCGACAAGTAAGTATTGTGTATTTTTTTGGTGCTCGTATTATATAGTTGCTGCCGATAGGTTCGACAATTATTTAAAATATCATAGGAAACTTAACAATTAACATTTACTGCATAGAGAGAGAACGTTTTATCAGTCTATTAAATTCAGAAAAGTACATTTATTCTTCAATTTTCCTAATGCTAAAAGTTATTAAGCTACAATCACGAGTGAAACAGAACCTTAACCGCGACGTTATCCTGGTAAAACATTTTTTGTAATGACAATTAGTCTCGTCATTATCTTACTTCTGCACATTTGGGCTCACGGAAACGTACATAACTTAATTAAATATAAGTATATTTCAAATATTTGCAGTTTAACGACTAAATAACAATATCCTATTCGATTCCATTTGTCTTTTTTACACATCGATATTTTGTGAATGAGAAAAAATATGAGCTAAACAGAATCGCTGTTGGATGTGTTTATAAATTTTCATTTTAGTGATTACGATTTGTACTTTGTGTGACTTTACACTGAAAATGTTTGAGCTTACGTTGATATTAGCTGCAGTATGTACTATTTGTTTGTAAGAAATTTTTACTTTTGTTGATTTAAGTCAAAGCTGCATGTTTACCGAAATATCTTAGATGTATTTTTTTAAAACTTAGATGATCTATGAATAATTCTATTAATCAACAGTTTGATGTGTGTTTTAACGAAAAAAATTGCAAATGCTCAATAAAAATGCTTTAAGAAATAAAAT
Organism: Copidosoma floridanum; assembly: GCF_036245765.1. Classification (NCBI taxonomy): domain Eukaryota; kingdom Metazoa; phylum Arthropoda; class Insecta; order Hymenoptera; family Encyrtidae; genus Copidosoma; species Copidosoma floridanum. Next base: position 14,323,639 of record NW_028321881.1, read on the forward strand.
GAATTAGGACAAAATTTGTTGCAATCACTCTTTATTATATAACGAAAGGTAATATCTCGTGCCTATAAAATGAAACTTAAATGTTCATAAATAGTTTAAGAAAATTCAGTATATCATTTACATTGTTTGATCCATCGACTACTTCATTCCAATGATTTATTGAACAGCTATTTTCACGTGATGAAATGGGTTTATGAACGAAGCTGGTAATCAAAAAAACTAAGCAAGCACAACTTCATTTCGATGACATTCGTATAGTGAGGGAAAAATAAATGTAAGAAATAGATAATAATACGATAAAGATTTTTAGTTGAAACTGTGTTCTCTTAATTTGCGTTCAATTGATATTGTTATTAACGTAAATATTATAAGAATCAATTATTAACTAACATATACCAAAGTGAGATAGTCTGTAAATCAGTCAGTACATTAACTTTATATGATATACTTAATTGGGCGTTCACAATTGCTTTATTTTGTTGTTGTGTATTGATGTCTTTCATTTCGTATACGTCAATAATTGTAGAGTAACTTTCAAATTTCTCTTACAAATAGAATGCCAAGCTACCCAACTAACCAAAAAAGTGGACAGAAAAAAGTTTTTTAAGGATATCCCCCTACAGCGAAAAAGGGTACTGGTAAAGAAGGACGACCATGTATTAAAACAGAAAAGGCCAGTTCGAGCACCTTGTATAGGCGAGCCTACGAACTGTTAGATTATGTCAAATATAATATCGAATTGTTGGAATCAGCAGTGAAGTTATGCCAAATTCATCTTGCTAAAAAAGATACTCATGAAGAAATAAGTAGAACAGATTACTATATAGAAGAGATAGAAGTTGAAGATCATACTGTACAGCCAAGTACTGAAATTGCTGAATACAGGCATTCTCCTAAATCAGCTCTTGCGTTTTACTGTGAACATGATTTTAGTAAGAAGTCGTATGTAGCTCTAGCCAGGGATTAGCGTATCAGAAAATGTAATATTTATCCTTCTCACTCTATGATACAAAAAGAGATGAAGAATTGTCTCGTATTACTCTATGATGTACATACAGAAGTTAAAATTCACGTTTCTCTTCAGAATATTTTAAATAAAACAGCGCAACAACTATGTTCTGCAGCAGCAACTTCTTGGAGCAAACAGGACTTACAACACTCGCAGCTAACTGTGACACTTGGGTTTGATAGCTCTACTGGTCATTTTAACCCACAGCAAGGCTATACCGATTCAAATGTAATTAATCAAGATCCCCTGCAATCTTTGTTTGTTTCTAGTGTGCTTATTGTTCAACTACAAAGTAAATCTAATGGTAAGCAAATTAAATGTTCATGGTTTGTTTCGTTTGCACAGTGAAAAATGTGTCATAAAAATTTTCATGATTTAAAGAAGGCCTTATTTTAAGTAATTCAAGTTGGGAATATAAATATTTCTACGCAAGTAGTAAACTTTATATGATCGATAAAATCTGCGTGAACAATGCGAAAAATTTTATACGGGAAAAATTTCTTGGGTCTTTAAAACTATACTTGTATCTTAATATCTGCCTTATCATTTTGTCATTTGATCTCTTCGATCATATGTCTTATACTATTCTAAGTGAGGGCAACGTCTAATCATCGGACGTCCTTAATACATTATGATGCTTGGTCAGTAAAAACCGCTGTCTCAGCACAAAATTTAGGAATTATCGTAGAGATTATTTTGGTAATATAAATACTTAATTATTTTGTTACAGCAAATTGCACATGGAAGAATCCGAGCCCATAGAGTTATAGATTATGTTGACCAGTACGAATTGCATTAGAGACGGAAACGCTGGAATCTAAAATTACAGAGTATAATATGTAAAGAGTAAAAATATAAAAGATTGCTATTGGATATTTTAATGAATAACTGTGTTAGAAAACTTAAATTTACAATGTTTCTTCAGAAATGTAATTGTAAATCCACAGTATTCTTAAATATAAATATTATTGATCATGAACGAAGTTGGTTTTTGTCAAATATGGCTATTACGTCTTGCAAAAAAGTTCATAATTTTAATTGTTAAGAAAAATAAAGTGTCAAATCAGTAACCTGACCATATTAGTTTGCATAGTAATATCCATATTATATCAGAAAAGGCAGATGAGCGATCTCAAATTGTACGAAATAGAGTTTACGACAAGTTCAAGGTTCGAGTTGACCAAGTCCTTCAAGGGCATGGTACCACTACAAACAGTAACGTTGCTCAAAAATGCTTCGTGGAACCAGAAAAATTTGCTGAAGTTCTTGAACTACATAAAACGCTGTGAAAAACGTTTCTCTCGTAATATCATCATTTAAAAGCAAACACACACTAGTTCTGAGCAAAATGAGTACACTGTGTATTGAAACTTATAAAAAGTATTACGAATGTTACCCCTGGGCAAAAATGAGCCCCACATTACACAAATTGCTCGCTCATAGTTGTGAGATCGCGAAAAAGTTCCTTTTACCTTCAGCATATTTTCCCGAAGATTTTAGTGAAAACTGGCACAAGTATTATCGCAGAAATTGGACTGCACACGCACGATAAATATGCAGGAAGCTTAGAATTCTGGACGTTTTTAATAGGGCAGTTTACATGACAGACCCTATCATTTCATTAGAGTATATTGAACAAAAACAACGGCTAAAGGCGAATCATAAAAACGTTCAAGACTTAAGTGGATTCACGCGATCACAGTAAGTAAAAGCACTTATATAGTCTCTACAAAGTTCTTTTTAAACTTGTGAATTTCAGTATAATATTGACTAAAATAAGAGACAGTCAACGAGTATTAGATTTCAAAAATTAGTACAGGCATGATATTATATATTACCCTTGTTAAAAAATCGTAATATCTTATTTCTTCATGTAAATGTAGTAATTACATCAGACACTCTAATTACAGTTGTATTATACGCTGGGGAAAAGAAATTACATAATGGATTTGTGATTCTATGTGCAGTATCTTAAACTTGTTAAACTCAGTAAGCAAAACAATCATTTTATCTTTTAATCAAAAATTAGATTTAATTGTACTAATTATTAAATTTAAACTAAACAATTTTATCTTGTTTCAAACCGAGAATACAGTTGCAATTCATATACCGGCTTCTTAAAAATACTTTGAAACATTTGTGTACATCATCACAAAACTTTAATGATATCATACATTTGATTAAAATTACGTCTCGAATTGTAGAGTCATAAATTATGTGATACTTTCTTGATCACTTTAATTACTAAAGCGATGAATACTTTTCAATAAAATGTTGCCACTTAGTACATCTTATTTGGCTATTATTTTGAATATCTAATGTAAAGTAAAAAATGGGCTGTTTTGTCTCTTTACTATGGTATTAAAGCAATTTTTTTGAATTAAGTATTACTCTATCTAATGAATAATAATACCCGTAATGGTGAGATTTTTATGCGAATGAAATCAAAATAAATAATATAATTAATTTTTGCGAGGTTATTGGAGAATGAAATTATGTTAGAAAAAAACGAAAATAGTCATGAAAAGGATTTTCATGTAAAATTATTATTCATGATAATTATTAACCGATGTCAATCATGAAATTATAAAAATTTACTGGAAGAACAACAATGATATAAGTGACACGAAAACGGACTCTGATTAAGAGTAAAACAAGCACGTAATAATTTAAAAGCATCCATGAAATCATCGCAATTCATCGTTTCTCTATTATTATATGATTATAATTATCAAAGGCATCAATTTGATCAAGCTACTTTAAATTTCTGAGAAATCTAATATTAGAAGAATGTACAAAGAGAACAAGAGAGAATTCTCAAAACACGAAAAAAATTTCCAAATACCACATAAGTATAAAGGTTAATTTTTTTTTATTATTGAGTAGTTATTTATCACTTCTAGCTACAACACTTACACTTCTGAAAACTTTCTGGAAAAAAATTTTTTTTTTGGAATTATGCTTGATTTTGACGAAAAAGTCCCTTTTTAGACGCAATTTTGATACCTTATTTCAGAAAATGAAAAATATATGTAAAATAAATATGAAGGTTTAATACCAGCTCTATAAAACTTATTTTCTAAGAGAAAAAAAAAAACTTAAATTGAAAAATTTCTGAAATAATCCAAAATTTGTAGGTTAGGATTCCATTTTTTACATTGCTCCTTATTTTTTGTTATTCCTTGTTATCATACGTATAAGATCCAAAAACTTTCATGAAAAAATATTTCTTCTAAGGAAGTTTACATAGTTTTGAAACGAAAAATAACAGTTGATCCTACTGTGCGCCGCTTGCTCGTGACTTTATATCTTGTAAACTACTGCTTCACCACACTGTAAAAAACATCATATCTGACGTAAAAAAACCTTATCGTTCGATCGGGACTATTAAAAAAAAAAAAAATAAAATTACAATTCTTGAGATAAAAGAGGTTTTGTGTTTTTTTTTTAGGTTAAACAGCCATATTTTTGCAAAACCAATAAAATTATAGGAAAGCTGAGAAAAAACACGTCGATTAGGTATTTTCATTATTTTTTACAATCTATTATAAGGTTGTGATCGTGAGCTGAAAAGTAAGTATTTTGCGCTCGCGCGTCGCGCTGGGACATCTATCGTAAAATGCTCCGTATATACGATGACTGGTCAAGTGCGGAGCACGTTATTATTTCCGGCACTAAGATTACTCTCTTTGTTTATCGTGCGTCTTGGCTGCATTACATATACTAGTGTTTCTATTTCTCTTGCACATTTTACTTACACACATACTTGACTATGAGGTGGCATGCGAGTCCACGCACACTTGACCCTAACCTTAATATTAGGTGAATCTTTTATTTATAATTAAGTTTAAAAATTATTTTTTTTAGGATTGCCAAGAAATCTGAATCAAGATGAAAAAAAGTTATGTGCTGTATCCACTGCGATGAGTGTCAGGTTATCAGCACCGAATATAACAATACTATGGATGTTGAATGTGACAATTCAAATGTCGAATAATTGCCTTATGTTGACGAACAATTGATTGACGATGCGCAAATATTAACGAGAAATGATGTTTACGAAACGATGACTAAGGGTTCGTATCAGAATTGAGTTGGTGATCATAATATTTATTCTATTCTGATGAGAATAATTTTTATTCGTCATATGCCTTGATGAAGACGGTTACATGACTGTGATTCAAACGCTGCTTAAAAAAGGACAACATTACTTCTCAAGAAAATCTGTAACTTTCATTTATAATAATCATAAAATAATGCTTATCTTCCGTTCATACAAAAAAACTACGAAAAAAGTTCGATTCCTCGAAACAATGCAAATATATCGGTTATGTATACCAGGCAGACTTTTTTAACTGCATACATGATTGATAATAATTTTGAGCTACTGCGGATTGAATTATACTTCTATTAATAAAAATTAAGAATTGCTTTTTTCACTTTTACGTGCTCGTCAAAATAAGTAAAAATAGTAAATGGTTACTATAGCAATTAAGGAAACAGATCAAGTAAGGTACTCTCAGCACGCCTAGTTAAATTAAAAACTAAATTTAATGGCATATATGAAAGGCGTATTTACATTTTTAAATAAGCCACAAGTTATAACATTGCTCGGTTGACTTACAACCAAATTTTTTTTCTTTAGAAGCAGTCGTAGAGCTGATTGGATCGGAGTCAGAGTCTCAGCATTCTCAAGTAACATCTCCGTTAAACAGCAGGGTAACTAAACTAGTCATTACATTAAAGCTTGCCACCGTGCTGGATAATTGCAAAATTAGTAAACGGTATGCTGTTAGTATTTTGATGGCTGCTGCTGAATTATTATAACTTAATCCACACAAATACGTATTAAATGCCACGTCTATTTATTAGGCTCGGAAATTATTTCGAAAAAAAGGTACAAAGTTGTCAAAAACCGTGCATCTTATTTATTTTCAACTGCAGCTATTACTATTTATTGGGATGGTAATTTAATTCCCAGATATTTATAACAGAAATTAACACCAGATTAGTAATTATGGTTACTTGTGAAGGACATAAACAACTTTTAGGAATATCAATGATTTCGTCAAGTATTGGATACAATAAAGCCCAAGCTGCTTATGAAACATTAGTTGACTGGTCCATCCACGAAAGTATTAAAGCTCTTTGTTGTGACTTAACAGCAAGAAACACAGGTCGCTTAAATGGTGCTTGCACGTTAATAAAAATGTTAATCAATACAGATCTGCCATACTTAACTTGCAGACATCACATGTACGAACTAATTTAACGATGTACCATTGAAGAAAAATTTGGTAAAACAAGAGGAACCAACGACAGATCTTTCAAACACTTTGAAAACTTTTGGAAAAATATTGATCACGATTTTTATAAATCTGGTATTAGTAATAGTATAGTCAATCAATCCTTACAGGATGTAAAAGAACAAAGTCTAGATTTTTATGCGCATTTTTAAAAAAAGATTCAGATTCGATGTGATTATGAAGAGTTTCTCGAAATAAGCACAATTTTTATCGAGGGCAAATTACCAGAAGGTTCAAGTTTTCAACTAGGTGGTACTGTTTACCATGCAAGATGGATGGCAAAGACGATTTATAGTTAGAAAATATTTATTTTTAAAAGGCAATATTTAAAGTGTAACATAGATAATTATACGATGTATAGAGATGTATGCATTATCATGAAAAGAGTGTATGAGAAAGCCTGGTTTCTCGCTCCATTTGCGGTTAAAGCACCATCTTAAGACTTAAAACTTTAGAAAGATCTTTATCTGTACAAGGTAATCGATAAAAAATATTAGTTAATACTGTGAGAAAATGTATGAACCACCTGTTATATTTGACATCAGAATCGAGTGCTATGGCGATTTTGATACAGATTTATCAAATGAACAAAAACATAAAATGGATGGTGCCGTTAAATCTGATAACAGTGAATTTACTTCAAAAAATACATTCTTGTTCATAAAAATAATTTAAATCGATTAATCGAATCAGACATCTATGACTTTGTGAGCAAAACAACATTAAATTTTTATAAAAGGTTTCCAATTGATACCATTTTTTTTGCTGGAGGATACCTCTGTGTGGGAGGAAGATTCCAATTATTTGCGTTGTCGAAAAATTGTTCAAACCTAAAAGGTTGTGAATGATGTAGCTGAGAGAGAAATAAAACTGAAGACTAAATTTAATATTATAATGAAAAATGAAAAACAAAAGCAGTATTTTTGGCCTGTCATCCAACATTACCGTAGCTTATTTCCAACATCGGAGAAAATGTGTTGATGTTACATTACGAATAATTATGTTCACGATCTGTATTTAATGTGAAAAGTAATAATTTTCATAAAAACGTGCTATTTAATTTAAATATGTTACTTTATCATATATTGATTCCTCCTACTGTTATAAGAAATATTACATAATAAGGGATTTTTTTCTTAACTAATGAAAATTATTCGTTATTTTGTAATAATTGATTCACTTGCCAAGCAATAATATAAAAAAGGAATGCCTTTATTATATACGGATGAATAAAATACATAAGAATATATTTAAATACTGTCAATAAAATTTTTAACAAAATATTTAATAACTTTTATTATTTTTTTCATTGTACGATAATTATTTTTACAATTTTACTGTTATACTGGATTAAAAGGCTAATATCTGGGACATAACAGCATCTGGAAAATATTCAGGGACACCAAATTTTGGGGTTTCATCTTTACTTTAAGACTATCACCTGTAAAATTCACCAAGAGACCAGTAAAAACATTGCATTCACATTGCAAACGTTGAACATCGAATTCAGGAGACAAAAAGGCATGAAAATACATGTTTTTCCTAGATATTTTATATATATGTTTACTAGTGGGGTTTCTCCCCCTGCACGCCTCACGTGCCAACCCCTTAAGGATATTTAAAACTTGAAAATTTAATAACACCATATGATTTAATTTTAATATCTACGAAATGATGGACTTCTTGGATGAATAATCAGTTGTTACTTAGTTTGCTCTTTTTTCTTAATGATGTTTCTTATAATCCAGTAAGCTTAAAATATACATACAATAAAAAGTTTATTATTATTATTTAAATATAGAAGGAAAATGGTATTTGGCTCAAAAAATAAAAGTATAAAATTTTCGTAGTTATGAAATTGGCGATTAAAAAAACATATCACGACTTTTGTCATTCTAGAATTTTTAAATTTCGTTTTACTACCTATGCCTTCTCTTTACTATTCCCCTACCTTTCGGGCTCAAGCCAGTAGAGGCGCACGCATGCATAGCTATTTGCTATCGTACGTAACACGTCTGAGGCTGCGACGCCAACGTCCTCGGCGGCGATTTTCTTTTTTATCTGTATGTCTGTGGTAGAGTAGTGTCTGCATTATGTTGTTTGTGTTGTATAGTATTTCCGGTTGGAGGAAGGAGGGCGGTTTGAAGCACTCTATCTCTATTACCTCTAGTGGCTTATTTCGCTGTATTTTATGTGTATACATTTTTGTTTTTTGTTTACACATTTCCCCCGTACAAAAAATTTGTTCTCAAATTCTCTTAGTTACTTATGTTACATAATCACTTAATTATATTTTTCTTGCTTTTTATTCATTTACATATGCACTATACAATGAGTTATGATCACAATTTATTTTCGCATCAACTAATAATTAATGTAATTGTTAATTTTATACTTTCTTTTTTGTTTCGTTGTCAAGGATGTCGAGGGTCAAGGACTTACTGTATAACTTATTTTTAGTTCTGTTGATAGTAATGGTGGTCAAGGATGTTGAAGGTCAAGGGATTACTGCTTTAACCTATTTATAACATTGCTACTAGTATCTATGTTTTTGCTAATCCTACTACAAATTTTATTATTGTTATAGTTATTTTCATTGCTATTTTTATTACATTTAACATTTTTTTCCGCTAATTATAACTTACTATAATTAACGGTACATGGGGCTTCGTAAATATTTTGGTGATTAGAATACATTTACTTTTGTATTTAATTTACAGCAAATTCATAATTTCAATTATTTTCTACATATTTATATCACGTAATAATATTAGCAATTATGATCCACAAGTGTTTCATGATTGTTGTCAAGATCTTGATCTTACTGCACTCATCTTAATTAATTATTAATAATTTTTTTTTTTTGGTTGCCTGGATATTTATTGTCCGTGTATTAATACACCACTGAGATTCGTCCTTATTTCTTCCTGTAAAATTATTGCTGGTTTCAATGCCAACCACTGTCCAGTGACGTCTCGTTGGCTCTCCGAATGGTTTGTTTCACTTGTTACCTGAAATAATTCTATAACAAGTCAGTAGTGGGGCCCCCCCATGGGAAACGCCAGTTGGATGCAACCGTTGTAATGAAGAAAGAAAAGGTGTGTTAAGTAAATATACTGAATCTTCGAACCCAACGTACCAGGGGAAGAATGATCTGTTAATAACTTATTATGTAAATAGATTTCTTCCATACAGTAGTTATATCTTGCACCCCTTTTACACGTATATTTTTTTGCCTTACATTAACTTCTTACTTTTATATAGCTAACTTTTTTTGTGGACAATATGCTTATACTAGTTTTAATATAAAACAAAGCATCGTTTTTTCATTTTTTTTATATTACTATTATAAGTGGACTCTGAATAATGTGTTGTTTGCGTACGCGATTTAGTAATATATAAAATGTATATTTTTTTTTCACTCGATGTCAATTAAAACTGTTTCTCAGCTATAATAAATGTTTGTTTCTTTTTCTGATTTGGGACTGTGTACATTGTTGGAAAGGAAAAGTTATGGGCAATCCGTAGGTATTTGTAGTGGGCAATCCGTAGGTATTTGTAGGCAAAAGTATGTTGGGGTTTTTTTTTCTCATTTCTGTATGATGCACAAATATTTTGCTCTTTTTCTACTGGATACATACTCTTGTTAGCCAATACTAGGATTTTAGGTTTCTCTTTACGTCGTCGTTTATCAAGCTTTTTTTTTTTTTTTTTTTTTCTTTTCTGGTGCGTATGTCTTCTACCATTGTAATGTTGATTACATTGTGATATTTACTGATAATACAGTGTGGTATTTCAGTAGCAGGGTTGCTTAATCATTCTGGCAATCTATATTTCATTCTCACTGCGGATTCTTAAGAACTATATCACAAGTGTCTGCTTAGGATGTTCTAACTTTGTTTACGAGAGTAATGACTCGTATTATTCTCTAGAATAGGGTTTTTCCCGTATAAATACACATGTATGTACATATACACAAATTTTTTTTTTATATGTATTTTTGACAGCCATTGTATTTTCTTCTGAGAACTGTGTCCTATAGGCTCTGCAATGTTGTGTCACTATGCATGTATAAGTTGTTGTCCTTGGCATTGTGAAATGCTGCCTCAGATTTAACTGATTTTGATCCTTACACAGTGAAGGAGACCTTATCTTAAATTGCTTCCAAACCAAATGTGTGTGAGTATTTCCTTTGTTCAGTTTTATTTTAGTCTCGTTGTGTAAAACGAAACTCCAGAATTTTCAATAGTTGTTATTGTCCTCTAATAACTGTTCAATCTAAATCTTATGATCAATTATGAAATCATAGTTTTTTTTCTCTGTGATCTCCAACAGACGATTCTTGAAGTTGAATTAGGGTCTATCTATTGTAGCTGTTAATTTTGATAGAAGGTAAGGAGTATCATAAGTATATCAAGCACCCACGCAAGCCCCTATACCGCACACCGACTACCCCGCAGCCACACTCTGGAAACCCAGCCCCGGAGGAAAAAAAAGTAGGGCAGCGGAAGCGAAGCATCCAAAAGCATGGGCCACCAAGCCGCAGCCGCTCATCGGCAGAAAGGTGATAGAACGAAGCGGTTAAAGGAAGTTTGCACGCGCTTAAGCACCCACGTAGGCCTCATCTCAAACACCGACCGCCCCGTGGCCACACCGCGGTGGCCCCATCCCCGAACTCCCACCACATTTAAATTATTATTATTACTATTATTATTATTATTATTATTATTATTATTATTATTATTATTATATATTATAATTATCACTATTGTCATGCATTGTCATCAGTTAATGACTTCCAGTCACTTTAAAGGTCTGGTGGTGGTGGTGGTTCAGATGGGGCCTTATGCGCTCTTTATCAGCCTTCTCCTTTTCTTCCTCTCTCTAACCTTCTCGCCACTTTCCGTATCCCATGCGTTCTCTTCACCATTTTCTCTGTCTCGTTTGTTTACCGATTTTTTATCGCTGTCTCCTTCAAGATTTTCCTCTGTGTTATCTTAAGGCCCCTGGTTATCAGGGCTGTCATCTTGATTTTTATTATTATTTTTCGGTGAATAGTCGTTACTGGCTTCTTCTACGAGGGCCTAATGGTGTTGGCTTTCAAGGTAAATGTGCTTGAATTCCGTGTCTTTCTCCTCCATACAGTGTTGGTGTACCGTTTTATCGGGTGCCACTTGTAGGTGTATGCATATGTTTGCTTCATACTGTTGTGAAAATATAAAAGCGCATTCCTTGTTGCCGAATTCATGGTTGTTATTGAGTATTGTTTTTATTTCTTTTGGGTCTCTATATTTATTTTGACTCGCGTAGCACTTTTTTAAGTTCGTCTGTTGATTCTGCTAACCCGTACAGGAGTACTAGGCAATGAAACAGACAGCTCCCATCTCTAAGGACGTCAATCATTCTTAGCCGTTTGTAGGGTTCTGCACATTGGATCCCCGATATTCGAGTCTTCGCATCTTCTTCGTCGTTCATCAAGATCAGTATATTATCACTTTCCCATACATCGATTCTTATGCCTTCTTTCCTCTTAATGTCTTTCTTTTCAACGTCGATTGAGATCTTCGCTCGAAATCTATTAGTTGATTGGTTAAGTATTAATTTTAAATTGGTAATTGGATCTCTGTTGTTATTACAATTTTTGTTTTTGCCGTCGGGTTTTTGTGTATCTGGCGATCGTTGGCTCGCATGTTCGTTTGGTGCCGTTCGGCTTGGTTCGGTTATTTTTGTCCCTTGCTTGTCTACCTGCCGTCTAACTTTTGCTCTACTCTCTCTCTGTTCTTATACCTCTCTTTTATATTCCGACATTTCATTATCTCCTTCGTCTTCATCAGGTGCTGCTGTTGTTGCCGATTTCTCTATTGCCTCCCTAGCTTTCCGCTTCCTCTCTTTTGCTGCTCTCTCCGCAACCTCACTATTCAACGCTAGTTGGAATCCCCAATGTTCTGCCAGCTTAGATTTTCTCTGTGTTGCTGCCGGTAAATCGTAATGCGCAAAAATAATCTCTTTTAAGTTGTGCGAATGCTCGACAGTATTAGAAAAGTCTGGGATTTTCTAATGTAGTGCATCCAATTGACGTTTACGAGATCTATGTTGTATTTTTTCTGCGATCCCTTTGTTTATAAATGGTGTGCTCGTTGTTTTCACCTCTTTTTTCATATTTTTTTCTTTGCGTATGTACGATAGTTTATTGTCTACTAGTCCTTGCTACAAAATTTTCTTTTTGTTGCTTACCACTGTAAGGTTGCCTTCTTTTGTCTTATTTTATGGGTTTTCCGTCATTTCCTGTTCTGATCCTGTATCTCCATCACTGTAGCTGCTAGTGCTCAATATGGGCTCGCTTTTTCTAAGTTTTCTGGGCTTCTTTTAAATTACTTTCTCGTCTGACTCAGAAGAGTTTCTATTTTGACTTTCTTATTCTCTCGTATAAGATTCCTCTGTCTTCTTGTACGCATTTTATGTAGTCGCAGTTGTGCCAGTGGATCGTTTACGTCTTCATGATTGTACCTTTCCTGTTTTTCCACAAGCTCATACAGCTCCAGGCGTGGTAGTTCTGGGTTTTTCTCCCCTTCTGAAAGTACTGGATTGAGAGAAAGAGCATCCGGCGCTTAATTTTTTTGTCCAGGTCTATAGACAACGTCGAACTTATATCCCCGGAGATGTTATACTGTCAGTCTTGTGAATCTTAAATCCGGTTTCTTTGATAAGTGAAAATGCTTGAGTGGTTCGTGGCCTGTTACGAATGTAAATTTACAACCAAACAAATATACATTGCTCTTTGGCATACACTATCGACAATAATTCTTTATCGTAGGTCAGGTATTGCAATTCACTGCCTTTCAAGCATCTGGACGCATATTCACAAAGATGATCGTTACCTATCTCTTCCTGGCTTAAAATTGCTCCGATGGCGTAGTCAGATGCGTCGGTTGTTACGATGAAGAGTTTATTTACATCTCGAGCTTTCAGTACTGGCTAACTGTACAGGGTATTTTGAAGTTCTATAAATGCATGTTCTTGTTCTTCCTCGTATTTAAATTCGGCTATTTTTCTTGTAAGCTTTTAGAGATATTGGGCTATTTTTACGTAACCGATCATGAAGCGTCGATAGTACCCTGCTAGCCCGAGGAATTGTTTTATGCTCCTTGCATTTGTCGGTTTAGAAAAATTTCGTACTGCTTCAATTTTTTCTGGATTTGTTTTGATCTGGCCATTGCCTACAATATGACCGAGCACTTTTGCTTTCTTCCTGAAAAATTGACATTTTCTCGTACCTATTGTGAGGTTTGCGTCGGATAACCGTTTTAAGAGCCTTTTGAATCTTATCCCGTGTTGTTTCAAGTTTTCTGCGAATACCGTGATGTCGTCCATATATACCCTTATCTCACGACCTTGTAAGCCCGCTAGTGGCAGTGTTATCACTCGCATGAATGTATTTGGGGAGTCTATGCATCCCATCGGAATTTGTTTATATTGGTAACACGTACCAACCGTTTGATTTCGTTTGATAGCCGGAAATATCTTACGATCCTCCAGCGTTTTTCTTCGTTTGGTTCCACGTTTTTCGGGACAATCCACATATTTAAGTTATATAGGGATGTAGAGGGTTCAATTATTTGTTGTTGTAGTAGCTTGCCTATTTTGATTTGCATTTTCTCTTTTAGTTTTATTGGACAACGCACCCTTTTAGCAACGATTGGTTTATCTATTGATGTTGTTATTCTATGTATGAGTAAGTTTGTAGCCTTTAGTGGCTTGCTGTAAAGGCAAAATACAAAAGGATTTTACTCTATAAAGTTTCAGATGTGATCTAATTCCTCCATGTTGCAGCCGGATGTATCGACAATTTCCATTATTTGGTTTACTCTAGCCACTATATCCGATTTCTTAATATCTTCGGAATTTTTAATGTCGCTCTTTACATCGTAATTATTTTTACTGCTTATGGCACTTTTTTTTTATAACTTTATTTTATTCTTTATTTTTATCTAAATTTTTAGTATTAAAAAGCCCGATCATCGCTTCGTTTAACCCTTCAGCGTCGTCCCCAGCGATGCTGAATAGTTTGGCCCTTTGTCTGGTTTCACATTCGAAAACATCTACCTCTGGTACTGACACGTCAGTTTGTTTTTTTGTTATGTTTATAATTTCCGCATATATTTTTGAGATTTTATTTTTTCCTATAAAATTTTCGAATAAGATTCCCTCTTTTATGTTTTGAAGAGAACCCAGCCTACTTGTACGTGGCTGCTATCATTTTTCATCCGCACAAATATAATTTTCCTCGACTTTAGGGAGATTTTAAAATATTCTGGTTTTACTGATGGGAGTCTGATTCCTAGTAATTCTAAATAATTGTCTTTGGCGCTTATGAGGCCATTATATAACTTAAACGCGTCCCAGCCAATAATGCCTTCCATCTCTATCGGAAAGGTATCTGGGACTACATGCAGATTCATTTTGATACCGTTAGGAAGTATTTAAGTTGTCTCTAACCCGCAGCGTGCTCCGTGTGTGATGCCAATTATTAGGCCTTTTTCTCTGCTTTCTATACAGGGCGTTTCACGCGAAACGGGCACCGCGCTGCACTCAAGTTAACTACGAACATTATTTATTTAGAAATACTTTCTAAGCAAATATTTTCTATTATTTTTTAGTTTTAGATAAGGTTCGAGATGCAGACGTTTTAGTTTTATTATTTTGTTTTGGAAAAGTTGATACTCAGAGCTCATAAATGTTTTTTTTAATTTCAATGTTTTATCATCGATTGGAATGATAGCATGGAATTGCAAAGTACCTTGTATTAATTTTGCTTAAATTAAATCAAGATTTGAGTTTAATTTTACATTTTTCATAAGACTCTTTACTCAAATAAAAAACTTTTGTTTCCTTGCAATAATTGTTTGCCCAGTCGTACAAGTTTTCTGTTGTTAAAATTCGGTTATTAGAGGAAACTTGAAGAATTGCACGTCTTGCACCTCTCTTTAAGTTGGCTTGAATATCGTTACACGCTCGCTTCCTATGAGCATTAGCAAAAAAATGCCATTCACAATCAATTTTAAATTTTTTTTTGTGGAAAAGTATGTTTCTAAAATTGCTCTTATTTTTGAAATGTTAACTGGTCCTACCAGTTATGTAAAAAATTTTCTTTACTACAAACTTGGATTCTAAAAAATTCCTTATAACTTTTTGATACTCATATACAGCAATTGTATCATGATTTAGGTTATCGTAAATAACAGCAATACTTATGTGTTTAAGCTCATCTTTTTTTACAATTAATTACAACTGTAGAAATGGAAGCTTGGTTATTGTTCTAATGAAAATTATATAGATCTTATCCACGCTCATAATACTTGGGCTGATGGTTATTTTACATTCGACGCAAATAATTTTAATGCCGTGTAAGAAAGAAAAAGTGAGCAATCAAGTGCGTCAACGTTATTGAGTATTTAATTTTTTTACATATTTTTTGAAATCTACAATAGTCGTGGTGCTGCAAATGATTTTTCATAAAAAAAAAATTAAATAAATACAGTTGATCCATAAAGAGTAATATTATGTTGTGAGTTATTTGTAAGAGTGAGCTACCACACCTATTTAGTGTACTACGACTTTTGTCAACATTTTATAAAAAACCTGAGAAAATTTTTAACAAAGATACCTATGTAATGCAACATTGTTCAAACATTTTTTCATCCTAATGTGTTCAGTTGACACTGGTGTATCAAAGCATTACTTTTAACACAAACACAACATAGTTATCAAATATTATTTATAACAATTAAAAAAGTTAATCCCTAACATACATTTATATTGGTTCTGTTTTTTTTGGTAAATGCATATTTATGAACACATTTATGTAAATGAAGCATTCCACGAAAGTTGAAACGGAAACATTTTTGTAGACGAACAGATAACGCATCAGACTTATTATTAATAAGTATCGATTAGCTAAATTGTAGTTCAATACACGGAACGTAAAGACGGCTACTTTACAATTTTGTTCAACATACATAAAAAACACAACATAATTACATAAATTGTTTATAATATACAGATACTACAGTAAGTCGTCCTAGTATAAGTTTCGACGAATCTTCGCTGAAAAGTCGTTACAGAAAAGTAGTTGCTCTTAATAACAAGATCGACGATGGCGAGTGCTATGCGCTTGCAAAAACAAATTGAGAGAAGATAATAATGTAAGGGGTGCAATAATTTTGAATAAAATCATCAGTTCGGAGATAGCAGATGACATGTACACAGCATACATCAAACCTGAAACCAGATCCATGTCACCAAAAGAGGCTGTTATATTAATACTAGATGCAAATTTGACTAAAAATGCATATGAGACGATAAGATCATTAGCTACAAGAATAGGACACGATATGTATCTCTATTATAAAAAGGTTAACATATTCGATCACAATTAATTACGTTAGCTTATTTTTAAATAAAAAATGAGCATGTGAGAAACTTTGAAAATAAATGGCAAATCTAGCAATATTATAAAAAAATAAATTATTCTTACGGTTGTAAGTGCAAAAAAAGAAGCCTACCCAGTGGAACTGACAATTTCTGAAAGAAAGTGTAAAATACCGCTGCAAAATTTATTGGAACACACGATTCGCTGGTTATATAAGTTTTTAGCAATCGAGACAAGTCACAACGAGGAACTAGTGTTACAGCTCAAATACGGCTTCGATGGAAGCAATATTATTGGATATCGGCAGAAAAGTCAAGATGGAAGTGCAATGACGAATTTTGTTTTCTGTGTGTCTCTTGTTTCCCTCAGGCTAATTGATAAAAATAATGATGTTATTCATTGGGAAAATCCAAAACCGTCATCTCTACGATTTTGTAGGCCAATTTGTGTATTATACGAAAAAGAGACCGCAGAACTTTGCAAAAAAACGCAAGAGAATATGCTTTGAGAAATTAATGCATTCCAAGCTATTACTGTGCGTGGATTTCAAGTCAATAAAGACATGATGCCGACCATGGTAGACGGTAAGGGTAGTCGCGTACGTTATTTAAATTCTTGTGGTATACTGTTTTCGTCTTATGTATTGGAAACAGTAACGTAAAACTCTCAATTATAAGTTCGTATTCAGAGTACATTTTTGTACCCACACAAAGTATGTATTTATAATGGTAATACATTTTATTTAAATAATTTATTAAGGTGCATGAAAAAAAACTTACTCACAGAGGAATAATGTATTAGTTAGCATGGAATAAAATTTTTTCCTATAGCCGGTACTTTTTTGTGCTTCATTGTATTAATAATTACTATATTGCGTAATTTATTGTTAAATTTTATCATGCATTTACATAAAACAACCAAATTTTGATCAGTTGTGCAGTTAGTAATAATTGTTCGTTGGTTGTGTGTAAATTATAGTTTGCCTGATGAGGTTCGGGAAATTAGAAAAAAACGTCGCAAGAGGTAGAAGAAATACTACGCACAGATTTATTTAAAATATTGTCTGTGTTTAATGTGCACACCAAGATCTTTGTTCATTCCCTACATTTATTATCTAATTTCCAAGTATTAGTAGGAGTAATGTTAGTACTACGTTTGAAAATTCTTCATCGGCATACTTGTTTTCGAGCATGGTTATCATACAAATTTGGATGTGAACTATTGTAGATGTGGCAATTTGAAAATTGATTTAGAGCGCATTAAAATTGATTCGTTTAACGATATTGTAGCATGAATAACAGGGATCTTGTACGTGGTACACTCTTGATAAAAAATTTTTTTTTTCCATGAGGTCTGTAATTCTCTGAATAACTCATAAGGTCAATAGTGCTTTATCTGCAAGGAGACAATATCTCAATTCAATAATCTCGAAAAAATGTCAAAAGCACATATTGATGTAAAAGCACTAAGTTATGGATTTTTCACACTTCACGCTCACATCCAGCTAATGGAAGTCGTTCTTCATATCTCCTACAGAATAAATTTGAAAGTTTGGGCCATAAGTTGAAATACATGCTTTACGAAATTTTATATAACAAAACGTTAAAAAAGTATATAATATAATATAAAAGTGTAAGTAATACGTTTCTCATACATATTTTATTAAAATTTTGATATTCAGTCTCTAGCCGTCTTCCACTATCAGAAGAATATTCTGAACCGTGAGTTGATAATTTTCTAAGCATTAAATATCAAACTGGTATACAATATAACATAAAAATAGTATAAACCTTTTTAATTTATTATTACTATGTAAATATTTGTTGTATCAAACTGGCAATTTTCGAAGTATGCAAAAAAGAGTATTGTTATTATTTTTGAATATTTATCACTGTTTACAAATGATATTGCAGCTTTATGTTTGTTCAGAAACGAACGTAATTCAATAATTACGCTCTTTATTAGGTCACCAAGAACAACCAGGCAGATATTCTTGAACAGAAAAAAAAAATTCAAGATGCACTTCTAAAGAAATTGGGAATTTTAGTTGATTTTCCGACTCAAGGAGCCGGCAACACAAACAATGGCAACACTGCAAGAAAGTTTTTTAATAATGTTGAAATTGTAAAAGAAGCGACAGGTATGTAATCTTAATAAGATTGTAAGACAAATAAGGATTTGAAAGTTTAGTCTTATTCGAATCCTATAGTATGATGCTTGTTACGCATTGCATCTGAACATTAACATTTATGTTGAGTATCCTCAAATACTTACATCTAGCTTTGATTAATTACGAAAATTAATTGTATTTCATGCTCTGCACTCGTGTTGTCTAATCGAAGTACCTTTTTTTGGATAGAAAATTTCAGCAAATGCAATTATAAAGTAAATTCAAAATATCATCAGTTTAAGTCATACACGATCATGCCTTGACTTATTATGCAGTAGAGAAAACGTGCTGATTTAGATCATGCTTAATATCGTTAAAATTTTCAAGAATTAGTGTAGGATAATAATTCTAAGCACTGCTTTAAATAAAATTTTTTTGCATAAAAGATAACCATATAATTGCGCATATTTAAACTATTAAAATTGAGAGTTTAGAATTAATTTTACTTATTGTTATACAATTATAAATTGACGAAGTGAATTCTAATTTTTTTTATGGAAATTCGTTGGTAGACCATGGTTAAGTGTTACCTATAAAACAATTTTTTTATTTCTGACAAAAACGAATTTTTTTACAATTTACATCCTTACATGCATATTTCTTATATTACAACGTAAATCTTATCGCGTTAAAAGCGATAATAATTATATAATAAGAATATCATTGTTGTACACTATCTCTTTTAATTGAAAAATATAAATTTTACCACTAAATCTATTGATTGTATCGTTTCAGGTTTTAGTGAAGCTCTTTTAAAAAGATTTAAAGTCATCCTAACGATCATATGCTGTGGACATACTGTAGATACAGTCTTTTCAAGATTTTTGTTTGGCAACTGCTAAGCTGTATGTTGAATTGTATCCATGGTACCACATGCCAACGTCTATTCACGTGTTACTGCTACATAGATCGAGAGTTATTGACCATATGTTGGTACCAATCGGTATGATGTCAGAAGAAGCACTGGAGACAAACCATAAAAATCTTAAATCTTTTCGTGAAAAGCATTCAAGAAAATGTTTTAGTTACAATTTTCTTCTTCGATACAATTTTTTTGTAACGTTGACTTAGACCATTATACAGTTTGATTTAAACTGTGGATTATGCAAATGAATACTAATATATTGAATCAGATAAATAGTTATAAATACTAAAACTTTGTAAAGATATACTATCTTCATAAAGTATATAAGTATTTTTCTGTCGAATATAGCTTCAAATCTTTAACGCAAATTTATTAATAAATTATTAGTATGATGACAATGTGAAAAATTCAGTACGTTTTCTGTATAAAACATTTATCCAATAATATTGCGAATAAAATGTGTAAATTTGTTTTGTTTTGATTATATATTATTAATAAATTATTTTATTGTTCATTTATAAGATTGAAACGAACACTGACATTAAACATAGACTGCTGATAAACTCAGATCCTTTTTGTCATTATCACGCGACATTCCAAAGACAAACCACACGACTTTGACATAGAAAATGAAACCGCTACTATTAATTGATAACGAAAAAGACAAATCAATTGAGGAAAATGATGAGCATAATAATTATATTGATGATAAAGACAATAATGGTAATGATAATAATGATAGTGATTTCGGTACGAAAAATAATCACAGTCATCCTTCAGTAAATGAGAGCGATGAGTAAGCTTTGCAAGAAAATATCCTGAAGTTTTTAAATCTTAGGTTTCAATACTTTATTATGTATACTGTACTGTTATAGTACATGTTGTTTAAATTATATGTACCGAGTGTAGGTTATAAACATCTTTTAAAAATTCAATAAATTGTTAATCAACTTGGTAGATTGATAATCAGATCTCTTCTGTGCAATACTACAAGGTAGTATTAAATAATATAAAAAGTGTACAAAAGATTTTCTTGCAATTTTTAATCTATTTACTTTGTACATACATGAATTAAATAAGTAGAAATTATAATGGCTTGATATCAATGCAAGTTACTTTCTAGAAAAAATTTGTGTATTTAATATATTTCTTTGTGATCATGGTTGTAAGACATAAAGTATTTCCGTATACTTATGGAAAAAAAAATAGTAATATAAATGAGAAAAATAATAATGATGACAAAAAAATATTAATAATCGTAATAAAAATAACAATATTGTAAAATTGGTATTATATTGATGACAATGAAAATAAATACAATTTTACTATTCGCAAAAATAAAAAGTATAAAAAAAAAAATGTTGGCTCATGGTATTGATTATTTGCAAACTAATAATTCTAAAGGACTAGGCTTTAAGAATCAGGTGCTTTTAACATCGTTTTTCGACTCTAATGGTTTTTAAAAAATTTGAAGCATCAAAAGTAACTAGAGGTAATACAATTAAAACTAATGAGAAGCTTAATTCCGCAGAAACAGGTAGCTTTTATTGCAGGCAATTGTAATAAGGTTAGTTAGAAGCTAAAAATAAATCAAACAGACCATATGTATGAAGTATTTTATAATAATTTAAACAAATGTTTGTAATCTTTGAACAAAATTGTTAGAACCATATTTAAATACTTCTGCACCAGAAAACAATAATTTGTACAAAGATTTTCGTTCCAAGAAATGTAGAATCTCATTATAGAATGTTTTTTTTATTTTTCAACGATTGCTTCAAACGCAATGATTACCTTCAGATTTTAAGAAATTTATAAATCTAATGCAAAGCAATCTACGCAAGACCAATAAGGGAGCCTTTCCTTTTGAAATAAGCCTGAGTGACAGAAAAAACAAATTTCAAATTGAAAATGTAAAAATTTTCAAATTTGTTTAAACAATTGATAATAACTTTTAAAGACGTTGGAAAAAACAATAACAGTTGTTTTAACTATTTCTTCAACGGCAACAATACTTTTCATATAAGTTCCAAATTAGTAAAATCTTATTTGTTTTATTTTTAATTCATCATCCCACTATTGTTTTAGACGCTATGCTCAACTTCATAGTTATAAAAATTCGTAACCTAAATTTGAAGCAATATATGCGAAATTACTAGGATACATTTTCTTTTCAGAATCAGCCAACAAACAAGAAAAAAAATTGTTTACAATAAAATTTAAAATTTTTAAAAATTTGTTTGAACAATTGCTTACAATTTTTTTTTTAAAGTTGTAAAAATAATAAATATAATTTGTTTTACTGCAGCAACTAAGGACAATACTTTTTTCTGAGTATCATGAGATTCTACATCTTTAAAATAATAAGGTTCGTGATTTTATACGGGACAAGATGATTTTTTAAGACTTATACATTTATATATGTATATATAGCATGTCAGAAACCGTCCAAGGGAAACGGATTCTTGTAGCAGAACTTCTTACGAACAGAATAAGCCTAAATATGTTCATTTTGACTCAAAATTCTTCGAACGCACGAATTTTAAGAATTTTTTGCACGTTTTACCCAACTGTGCGGCGTGGAGAGTTAATTATTCTAGTAAGGGGGGCTTATGTGTTTCTGTATGAGATAGCGCATCAGTTTGTTATCACTTATGTCTTGCCTATAAGATAGCCACCCGCGTCGTATGTTTGGCGTTAATTTCCTTAACATTTTCATCATAAAAAGCTTCTGTTTTTTGCTGGCTCTTTGCCACTCTGCTCATGATCCTTAATCGTCTTCTAAGTAAATCTGTATCACCTCGTCGTCTATGTTAATCAGTCCCCCTGTGTCACCATCTGTGCCTCTCGACTTCCTGTACTCATCCTCCTAGCGTATTGTTTCTTTCTACGTCACTCATAATATTGATCTTTAGTTTTATTTGTAGTTTGTCTTGTGCGTTCATGTAAATATATCTTCCTATATTATATAGTCGTAAGAGTGAGAGCGAGGTTTTGCTCCCCCCCACTCCCCCTCAGCTCCCCCCCCCAAATAAGGTAGTTATTCTTTCATTTTCTTGCATTTTTCGAGTAATCCCACTTTTTTTTGGCTTCTCCCCGCTCCCTCCCTGCCTACCACCCACTCCCCCCAGCCTCCCTCCTGACTCCCCCCAGCTTCCCCATATATAATGTAAATATATTCGTAAAGCTTTATATACTAAATGTTATAACTGGTCTAATTTTCACATATAATTTTATTTGACCATAACAAAGAATTTTGTTACAATTATATTACTTACGATGTTTATCTTGATTACATAGTCTGAAATATCTTTTTAGGTGCTCTGGTCTTACATAACCTTTTCCACAATTATAAAAAATATTTTTTTGAACGTTTTTTTCATGACTTTTCAAATGTCTCTGTAAGTGATGAATTCTTTTGAAACTTTTTTCGCATTTAATACTTTTAAGATTTTTTTCAATGTTTTGGTATTCCTTTGTGTGATGCAGATAGTTTTTCTTGTCTAATATTATAATGCTACACAGATGACATACAAAAAATTTTTTTTTGTGAATTTTTTCGTGCGACAATAGACACCCTTGATTTGAAAATTTTGAGTTACATTTGTCACACTAATAAAATTTTGCATCCATGATGGTGTATCTAAAAACTTATTAAAAAAAACGGATTGTTTATGATAACATAAATCTAGGTACTAGACGGTACTGAAATTTGCTTTTTTGATAAAGTTAAAATTTTCAAGAAAGTATAAAAATAGTAATGAACTATACAATAGTTTTTTTGTTACTCTAAAATTTCATTCCAAACAATATTTTTAATTTCAAATTTGTTTTCTGATTTAATTTGGATACAAATTTTTTTTGGGTTTCTACATCTAGACAATGCAACACATCATTGCCCATGAAAAAATAATGGTTTTCTAAGGTATAATCCTAAGGCATCAAAACTTTGACCTTGAGATTTATTGATTGTTATAAAAAAGCTAAGGTAAATGGAAAATGTTTTCTGTACAATATAAGTGTCAGCGAAGAAGAATTGTTTGTTTGTAGTGTTATTCTTGGAATAAAGACTTTATTTCCTTTTTTTTCACCAGTGATTATTTCAGCTTCCATGTTGTATTTAAATAATTTTGTAATTCGTAATCTCGTACCATTGCAAAGTACTTCAGATATGTTTCAGTCTCGTGTCAACATAACAATAGCGTTAATTTTCAAATTCAATTGACGTGGAGGAAGACCTTCTTTAATACTGTTTAAATATTCTGTAGGGAAATTAATATAAATAAAATCGTCTGATTTATCTTCTCCTTTGTGAGTTGCTTTATCATTATAGTACGTTATTAATATTCCTACCATATTATTTAAAATTTTTTTGTTCAAAAAATGAGTGTATTCATTGTTAAATGTTAATATAGCTTTACTTATAAAAGAATTATCATCATTATTGAAAATTTTAGAACATACATCATTTGTTTTCTATGTCTGAGGAATAATAAAAGTTCTAATTTTGCCTTCTCCTATATCCAGTAGCAATGAAGAAAATTTTTTATCAATTGAACGTATTTTATTTTTTAAATAAAAAATATTAAACAAAGGCCAAAGATTTAAAAATTGTATGGTTTCTTAAACAATAGTAATTTTTCTTTTTTTTTTTTTACTACTGGGAGAATTTGACGAAAGTCTCTATCTAAAAATATTATTTGATTTCCAAAAGGTTTATTATCACTAGATAAATCTTTTAAAGTCCTATCAACGATTTCTAACGCTTTTTTGGTACCACAGAAGCTTCATTCCAAATAATCACTTCTACATTACGTAATTTTTGTTAATCTGGCTTAAACTGGAAGAATGCACTTTCTATAGTGCTTAAGTCTAAAGGAAGTCTGAAAGTTCTAAGAGTGGTCATTTCCTTTGGGAGCAGAATAGAAGCAATACCTGTCCAAGCCATTGTAAAAATTTTTTTTTGCAATTGATGTGAAATAATAAATTAACGTTTTGTGTAGAAAAGTTTTTCCAGATCCACCAGGACCAGCGATGAAAAAAATTTTTTTTTCAAGTTTTGTTATGTCTTGAAAAATTCGACGTTGATTATGACTAAGTTGTGAAAACATTTTATGAAATTTATGTTTACAAAATATTCTTTCATCGTTGTCAGTATCGATATTTTTTTCATCGTTTCTGTTGGTTCTGGTAAACTGAAATCTTTACAAGACATATTTTTAAAATTAAAAATTTCGTTTGATTGTAAAAGAGCTTTATTTTGATCATCTTCACAATCTTCAATGAAAGTATTTTTGTATTTTTTCCAAATAATATTACCAAAAAAGTTTTCAGACATAATAAACCATGCGAAAAATTTTCGTTGTTGAAAAGGCAGCATAACGTTATATGCTTCTTCAAAAATTATGTCGTTGTGAAAAGCGTAATCTACTGATCCCATAGAAATAGCTCAGGGAAAATAAAAAGTGATTGTTGAAAATTCATGTAATTAATTATGATTAATATACATTCTCAATATATATATAAATTTTAAGTAACAATTAATATAATTCAGGTTTTTTTCGATACTTTGTAAATCTAATTTGCAACTACGGGGGTTAGTGCGCAGAGCGCGCAGGGGGCCTATATACAGAATGAGATATATTGATAAGAGCTTAGGAATACCTATTGACACATGCAGGATAGACAGCTCTTTTAATTGCAAATTAGATTTACGGAGTATGGAAAAAAACCCGAATTGATTCAATCGTCACTCAAAATTTGTATATGTAATAAACATATATTGATCATAATTAATTACATGTATTTTTAAGAATCACATTTTATTTTCCCTTACTAATGCCTTATTGTAAATATTTAAAACGACAACGTATTAAAAGATTTCTAATATCGTCAAAAATTACGAAATTACGATATTGTTAGGATCACAAATTGCTTTTGTTTTAACAGTATCGTTAGTTGATTGTTTTTTTTCTTTTAATTTTTTATAACCAATTTTGGCCCATTGGTAAATTTTTACAACCAAAATTTTGGCCCATTGGTATTTTTTTTTCTTCGTTTACTTTTACTTCGTAAATTCGTTTCAAAAAGTTACGAAATGTCTAAACGAAAACTTGATAGCGAATTAGACTCTCAAATTGCAACGGAAAAAAAATCCTTCCCCTTACATCTACTGAAAAAAAATTCGATACTGACAATGATGGAAGAATATTTTGTAAACATAAATTCCATGAAATGTTTTTACAACACAGTCATGATCAACGTCGAATTTTTCAAGACATAATAAAATTTGAGAAAAAAATTTTTTTCATCGATGGTCCTGGTGGATCTGGAAAAGCTTTTCTATACAAAACATTAATTAATTATTCTATATCAATTGAAAAAAAAATTCTTACAAAGGCTTAGACAAGTATTGCTTCTATTCTGCTCCCAAAGGGAATGACCACTCACAGAACTTTCAGACTTCCTTTAAACTTAAGCACTATAGAAAGTGCATTCTTCCAGTTTGAGCTAGATAAACAAAAATTACGTAATGTAAAAGTAATTATTTGGGATGAAGCTTCTATGATACCAAAAAAAGCGTTAGAAATCGTTTATAGGACTTTAAAAGATTTATCTAGTAGTAATAAACCTTTTGGAAATCAAATAATATTTTTAGATAGAGACTTTCGTCAAATTCTCCCAGTAGTAAAAAAAAAAAAAAGAAAAATTACTATTGTTCAAGAAACCATACAATTTTTAAATCTTTGGCCTTTGTTTAATATTTTTTATTTAAAAAATAAAATACGTTCAATTGATAAAAAATTTTCTTCATTGCTACTGGATATAGGAGAAGGCAAAATTAGAACTTTTATTATTCCTCAGACATAGAAAACAAATGATGTATGTTCTAAAATTTTTAATAATGATGATAATTCTTTTATAAGTAAAGCTATATTAACATTTAACAATGAATACACTCATTTTTTGAACAAAAAAATTTTAAATAATATGGTAGGAATATTAATAACGTACTATAATGATAAAGCAACTCACAAAGGAGAAGATAAATCAGACGATTTTATTTATATTAATTTCCCTACAGAATATTTAAACAGTATTAAAGAAGGTCTTCCTCCACGTCAATTGAATTTGAAAATTAACGCTATTGTTATGTTGACACGAGACTGAAACATATCTGAAGTACTTTGCAATGGTACGAGATTACGAATTACAAAATTATTTAAATACAACATGGAAGCTGAAATAATCACTGGTGAAAAAAAAGGAAATAAAGTCTTTATTCCAAGAATAACACTACAAACAAACAATTCTTCTTCGCTGACACTTATACTGTACAGAAAACATTTTCCATTTACCTTAGCTTTTTTATGACAATCAATAAATCTCAAGGTCAAAGTTTTGATGTCTTAGGATTATACCTTAGAAAACCATTATACCAGCAAAATCTCGCTCCAACTTTTATGACTATATAATATAGGAAGATATATTTGTATTTGTTTTCTTGTTTAATTGTAAGGCGCTGTCGTTGTTGTGTATTTTGTGTTATCCTGATAGATATGCGCACTCTTATTAGTGTTTGTCAACAGTCTTTTTTTCCATGCTTTTGGTTAACTACTCCTTGTATTTATAAATTAATTTTAAAAATTTGTTATTTTTTTTTCGCGAGACTGTGATTTTTGCTCACGCAATGGACTGTTAACGATTTTGTCTGTATCGCACTTTTAACACTAGCTGTTAAGTAAATTTTACGTTGCAGAAATAAATAATTGGCCTACTTGTAGTCAACTTGTGCTTTATTAGAATTACTTATATTTTTGGGACGTTGCGTTGCACTCTCGTGTCTCAAGCTTATCTCCCTTAACTCTCTTCATTCGTTACCCTTCTTATGCCTTTTCTTTACTATTCCCCTACCTTTCGGGCCCAAGCTAGTTAAGGCGCACGCACGTATAGCTATATGGTATTGTACGCAACACGATAAAAAATTTCTTGCCGTACAATGTTTTTAATGTTTGCTTTGTTGTCCGAATAATTTTGCTTAAATATATTCTTAGGACTTTTACATCTTGATACCAATACGTGTAGTTGACCATGAGAAAATAAAGATTTTTGTAGTAAAATCTTTATTTGTAAAAACTTTCACCTAGCGATTTATTGATTGTCATGGAAAAAGCTAGAACTATTAAAAGTTATTTTCTGTGTATCATAAACAGTAAAGATGAATTATAACCGGTATATACCGAAACTCTTCAAATGAAAACGTTATCACCAGATTTTTTACCAGTTATTCTTTCTGATTCTAAATTATATTTAAATAATTTTGTTTTACGTTATCTAGTGCCATTGCACAATCCATCAAATTTACTCGAGTTTCTTATTAACATGGCATCGACTTTAAAATTTGAAACATCTGGCTGTAATACTTCATTTCTATTATTTAGTTTCTATAAAAAAATTTATGTTTTTATTTTTATAAGTGCGATCACTACTTTTATATTTCGCATAATCTATGCTGTAATAAGTATGCTGTTTTTTTTTATTAAAACCAAAAATTTTGTTACTTAAAATGTTCAAAGTTCGTTCTTAGTTGTAAGAATTCCTTTGTATAGGCAGCTATTTATACTATCTCTATACATTTTTTTAGAAACATCATTAATTTTCCGTCCCTGTGAAATTTCGGAAGACTTCATTGTTCCATTTGCAATGTTTATTAACAACAATAAAAATTTTTAATCTGTATACCGTATATTACTTTTTAGAGCTGATAACGCTCAGGCTCACCACCGAAAGGTGCTCGTCATACTCTGTGTTCGCTGCTCATGCGCCGCAAGAGGTGAGTCTTGGGCGCAAACTTATAAAGGCTCTAGATACTGTACGTCACACGTCTAAGGCTACGCGGTCATCGTCGTTGATGGCCATACTGGATTGTGTGTGCGAGTATATTTGTGTTATGTTGTCTGTGAATTTTAAGTTATTTGTGTATACATAATTGTTTTTTTTTTGCGCTGCTCTCTTTACATTATTCTTGTATAATATTGTTTTATTTGGTTATTATTTATTCATTTTTTCTTTTCATTTTTGTTTATTTTGTTTTATTTTTTTCTAAATCTGTACACATTTTATTTATAACCCTTCTTATTATATAATCGACCTTAATGATCATCGCGGATTGGTTATTAACTGAGCCGGTTATCTTCTGCCTTCTGATCCTACCCACTCACTACTCACTCACCCAGTGGCACATGTACCTCTCGTACGTTGACCATGGCCTTCTGAGTAGAAAAGTCTTAAAGTACCCAGTTGGTATTTCCGCGGTTCTTCTCCCGTCCACCTGCAATCATTCTCAAACCTTTAAGTATTATGGGACCCCCCCATTTTAAAAATCCAAAGGATCCGGCTGCCACTCCTAGTTCTATTTTCGCTGCCATCAATGCGTATTCCTTCCAATTTGAAAATTCCTCCGTTGTTTGTACTAACTCGTGTGCCCGTTGTAGTATATCCACCAGCTTTGTACCTGTTCTCATTCTATCTTCAAGTCCATGCTACTAGTTATCGAGCTCCTGTAGTCCGTCTCTTTTTATTACTGCTTCTATTAATTCCAATAACATACCTCCTTTGTTCTCTTTCACCTTTTGTATTATCTCCTTCAAGTTTAGGTTTACACTTTCAAGCTTCATTATGCGATTTTCACCTTCCTCTTGTCCTGGATCAAGTCTTGTATTCAATGCCTGAGCTATACAGTCTCTTGATAAGCTGACTACCCTAGAATCCACCACCTTCAGTGTCTAGTGTTCGGTGTAATTACACTGTATGTGGACTTTGTTTTTTCTCGTGGTGGCCAAGGCATGTTGGTTTTTAGCATGGAGACGTATCCAAAATGTGCCCTTTAACTTGGCCAATATTATCGGACATTTTTCTGGTTTTTTTACTGCAATCCCCAATATGATACGTATTTCACAGGGGTAGTCCGCTTCGACCTCCTGTGTTGGCTCCATTTGTGTGCATATTCGTGCTCTTCCTAGTTTTTTACATAGTTTTATCACCTCTTGCAGTATTGGCGTAAATTTTCTCTCACTAACACTAGTCGCTATGTATTCGTATATTGGCTGCAAGTATGCCACTAAATCCGTAATATTTAAGCCTTTTTGTTCCACTGGCAATGATAATATCCTAAGAAGGTCCAAATTTTCTTTCGTAACCAGTGGTATCTGTATGTAATATAATATTCTGCTGTTGAATGCCATGGTCGCTATTTCTGAGGTTTCTCAAATTTTCTCTTCTGTAGTTGTATTTTTCCTTATTGAGAACTGTAGATCTGGTTTCAGCTGCTCTGCCAAAACTTTTGCTTCCAAAATCGCTCTCAATGCCGCATCTGGTATTTGTGTCGTTCCCCGACTCGCCAAGTATATTATGTACACCGTTGTTCCATATTTTGTTATAAGTTTTAGAAAGCTGTTGTTCCCATTTTGTCTATTTTAAATACTCTTGCAAACTCTTCCAACAGTTTGTTTTAGAAATGTGCACCTCTGTCTGACAGCATTTTTTCTGGGGCGCCAAAGTATGCAATTACTCTGTTCAAAAGTGCCTTTGCTGTTTCTAAAGGCTCTTTTTACTGGTACAAGAATTAAAAATTTTGTGAGCCAGTCCTGAATTGACAATATGTGACTATTGCCATGTGCCGATGGTTTGTTTACCAGGCCATAAAAATCAATTGATGTTTTTTCAAATGGCCTATCTGATGTATCTGTTACAACTAGAGCCTGTTTTGTTGTCACTCTAACAAGTTTCTTAGATTGGCATGATTAACGTATAATACCTTCTGACGTCAACTTGTTAAACAACATGAACTGTTTTAAAGACGATATGCATTTATTAATATTCGATTTTAATCCCGCCCTGCCAAAGTACTCTTTCACGTATAATTTCATTACTGATACTTTTCTTGCTCTTGGAAGAGATACCTCTCCAACCCTCCTATTTTATTTATTCATGGCTGTTGGATCGTGAAGCGCGTCTATGGCTTCTGTGTCCGTTATATTTTCTGTTATTGTACAGAAGGCTAAGTTGTCAATGTATCTAAATGGGTGTTCATTTATTTTCTTAAGCCTTTGGAATGGTGGTATATCCTTATCTTCCTCTGGCTTCCAGGGTGGTTTGTGTACTGGTAGTCGTGTCCGGCAAGCTCTGTACCTATCTAAACCTGGTATACTTATATTGATTTCGCCATCATCTGTGCTTTCGGCATTATCACCTGCCACCATGTTCGCATTAAGTAACTCCTTTCCATTTTCATTATCGCTAACTTCTTTTTCGTGACTTTCATTGTTTACGTCGTCATCCGATATTTTTGGTGCTTTTTGTTCCGCTATTGGGCTTGGCTTATCTGGTGGTTCCAGTGAAGGTGGTGGCGGATCGTGATTCTTTAGTATTCATTTTTCTTTTGATTCAAAATCCAACCCATCACTTATCTCGTAATCTGTTTTGTTGTTTTCCTTTGTTTTCTTATTAACTCTACATTTGATTTCCTGTCTCGTATATGGGAATTTGTTTTCTTTTCTTTTCCTCGATGTTGCTCGTCCCACCCCTCGTACTATCTTACTGTCTTTATCACTTGAATTTTTGTATAATTCACCTACCGATTTATAGCGTTTTTGTCCTTTTTCGCAGAGCGCCTGATAGTGCTCTGGCTCATATTGCATGTGCTTGTATTTATCTCCTTTTATTCCTGTGTAGTGATGACACATCGGAGGTCCATCTCCATTGACGTAGTGCACACGTATGTTCTTTTTGAATTCCTGAGAAAAGACAAAAATGCACTCTCCGTCCCTAAGCTCGTAATCCTTCCTTAAAATTCTCTTAGTGTTTTCTGGGTCGACGCAGTTTTTAATGTGTTCAGAATGCCGTATGATTTTTCTTAGCTGCTTTGCTGTCAAGTCCACATCAAACAGGACAATAAGACTATAAAATAGGCAATCACCATCGCCTTTTACATCTACTAAATCCCACTCTTTCTATGGCTCTGCACAATTTCCGTCTGATCCGCGTTTTTGTTTATTAAGTGCATCGTTTGAAATCAATTGGTTCTTTTTGCCTGATTCTTCATCATTCAAATTATCGAACACCCCAGTCGTCTCACCATGATTTAAGAATAGCCTTCTTCCCTGATTATCCGACGAAAGATTAGCTCCTTCGCTGCTGGTCTTGCCGTCACTTTTCTCTTCTTCACTTTCATGTTTCGTACTTACTGTTACCTCTTTTTCTTTGTTTCGATTACCTTTTTTACTAAAATCACTGCTGCTATCTTCTGCCTGCCATACATCTATCCTGACTCCTGGTTTTCCTTGTACCTCTCTTTTGCTGATGTCGACAAAAACTTTTTTTTTTAGTCTATCTGTCTTTTCTTGTAACATGCTGGTAAGGTCGTTAAGCTTTTTTAGATCCTTTTCTGCAAAATAATTAGACTTTTTTTGCCTTTCTTGTCACAGATGTTCTGATTTTGTTTCTTCCCTGGGCATTAAATCCTCTAAAGTACTACGATTTTTTAAAGCCTCTCTCTTACTGTCATCTCTCACTTTCCCATGCTCTGATTCGTTCAAGCGTACTTCAATTTTCTCCGAAATATTGTGTTTAACTTCTGTTTTTTTTTTCCAATTCACTATTATATTATCTTCAGTCTGTGTGTTCTTTACAGGAGTGACAGAAAAATTCTGTCTCATTCTGTTTAGAGTGTCGAGCTGCCTTTGTCTTTTATTCTTTTGCTTTTGCCTTGTTTGGTGGTCTATGACGACATAAGGTGTGCTCGTTTTCTATATACCTTTTATCCAGCCCTTCTCTTCCTTCATGCGCCTCAATTTATTCTTTAGTGGCCCTTGTGATAGGATTTCCTTATCAGTTTAGTGTTTCTCCTCAGCTTTTGCCTACGAACATAATTCCATTCTTTTTCTTCCTGGCTTTTTTATGTGATGAATCTGAATCTGATTTCACTACTACCTTCTTTAGCCTACTGTCAATTTGTATTTTTTATTTTGCTCTAATTTTGAATATTAGCGCTGGTATGCCATCACTTACAACACCCTCTTCCTTCTCTTGTTTATCTGCCATTTCATATAGTTCTACTCGCGGTAGTTCCGGGTTCATTTTGTTTTCTTTTACGACTGGGTTTCTTGAAAGAGCATCTGGTGCGTTGTATGAGATACTTGGGGGATAAATGATGTCAAAATTATAACCACGCAACTCTGCTTTTAATCTGTCAAAGCGAATGTCGGGTTTTTTGGACGTGTTGAAATGTTTCAACGGCTCGTGATCCATAATCACCCTAAACTTCCTGCCATACAGATAAGGTCTAAACTGTTCTTTTGCAAAAACTACTGCTAGCAACTCTTTATTATACATTGGATATCTAAGTTCACTACCCTTTAGGCACCATGACGCATATTCATACGGTCTATCTTTAGCTATCTTCCCCTGACTAAGGATTGCCCCGATGGCATAATTCGACGCGTCTGTTGTTACTATGAAAAATTTACTTAAATCTGGTGCTGTTAATACAGGTTCTGAACATAGTGCATTCACTAGTTTTTGAAGTCCTCTTCCTGTTTTTCGCCCCATTTAAACTCCGTATTCGTCTCTGTCATTGTAGAGAGTGGACTTCTTTGCATAATCTTTTATGAATTTTCTGTAATATCCTGCGAATCCAAGAAACTGCTTAATTTTACTTGTATTTGTCGGTCTTGGATATTTTTTTGCGGCTTCGATCTTCTTCGGGTCTGTCTTTATCTTACCATTTCCAACTACGTGACCAAGGGCTTTTGCTTCTTTCTTCAAAAATTGATATTTTTTGGCTCTATGGTCATGTTTGCCCTTGCCAATCTTTCTATTAATTTTTTGAAGCGTATCTCGTGTTCTTCGAGAGTTGCTGCGAACACCATAATGACGTTCATGTACACTTTAATTTTTCGCCCTTGTAGATCGGCTAGAGCTAACGTTATCGCCCTCAAGAATGTATTTGCTGACTCTGAGCACCCCATTGGCATACGTTTATATTGATAATGCCCGTCGGGTCCCGAGAATGCAGTTTTGTGCGCGTCCTCTTCTTGAATTTTAATCTGGTGAAATCCACTCTTGGAATCAACTACTGTGATGTACTTAGCGGTCACTTAGTGCTCCAATATGTCGCTTTGAAAGGGTAGTGGGTAACAGCTTTCAACTGTTATTTCGTTCAGCTGTTTGAAATCCACGATTAGTCGCCACCTCTTCTCGCTTGTTTTGTCCTCGCGGCTTAGGCACTATCTATATATTGTAGTTATATGGGGACGTTGACAGTTCTATTGTATCTAAATCCATCAATTTTTGAATTTCTTTCCTGATGTTCTCTTTCACTGCGGGCCAGTATCTATATCTTCTGACCACGACTTGCTTATTTATTGTAGTCTCGATTTTGTGTCTTATTAAATGAGTTGTTTTTTACGGTTTCCCGTCCAACCAAAACACAAACGAATTCATCGATATTAATTTTCTTACGCACCCTTCTTTATTACAGTCCTCAGTATCGATCAGAGTCATAATTTTTTTCATTCTCTCTTCGACTTTTTTTTACATCGCAATCTTTTTCCACGTACGTGTCAAATTTTTTATCTCCATCTACGCTTTTATATCTCAACCTGTGTTTTTTTTCGATTTCTTTTTCTTCCGATTTGTCTTCCTCAAGATAGCCCACATATGCAGTTTTTTCTTCTCTGGCACTATCCCCCACATTGCCAGTTATTTCCCTTTTCTTCACTTCTTCGCACTTCATTAGATCCACTTCCAGTACTGTAATTCTCCTTTTTTTTTTGAAAAATTCACGCATTTCGCATACATTTTACCCTTATTATTAGTGCCGTAAAAGTCTCCAAAATGCACATGTTCTTCAACACCTTGAAGTGACACAAATCCAACTTAAATCTTTCCGAATTCTTCCTCGACTCTTGCATATATAACCTGTCTAGATCTTGCTGCTATCTCGAAATATTCTGCCGTCTTCAGTGGGATTTCCACACCACCTAGGCTGAGTGTATTTGTTCTTGCGCTTACCTCGCTGTTGCATTTTTTAAACATATACCATCCAAGGATTCCGTCTACTTCGATCGGAAAATCCTGCGGGACTACACGAACTT
Organism: Copidosoma floridanum; assembly: GCF_036245765.1. NCBI lineage: Eukaryota > Metazoa > Arthropoda > Insecta > Hymenoptera > Encyrtidae > Copidosoma > Copidosoma floridanum. The sequence goes on from NW_028321881.1 coordinate 14,358,573, forward strand.
CATACTGTGAATCATTGTGTCCACCGTGCCTTTCGTTTCACGTTCTCCATGAGTTATTCCAAAATTTTTGCATTCTCATCCAATGGCAAATTTTCTTTAATACAATCTTCTCTTAGTATCGAGATCTTAGCACCCGTGTTGGCATAGAAATCTGATCTCTTATTTCGGAAATCCTCACCCTCCAGCCTCCAGCATTACTGTTGGCGGTCTGCGTCCTACTGCTGCATAATTAATTAGTACCGTCGTGATTTCTTTCTTTTCCTCTTTTTCCATCGATATATTTTTATGGTTTGGATTTTTTTTACATTTGGCTCGATTTCTTGACGAGTACTAATTTTGTTTTTGTTTATCTCTTCTCCCCACACCTCCGACTATATAGGTTTTTATTCTTTCTTTCCAATTTTTCCATCGTTTACTTTTCCTCCTTTACAATATGGTGCCACTTTTTCCCGAAGCTCGATGTTGGGGGAGTACTCCGAGCATCGTTCTAAAAATTCGGCTTCTGTTTACTAGAGGTATCACCCCATCTGAGTTCAGCCTTTCTCGCGCCCTGTGTCCCGTTTGTATGTGCAGGCTGATAACATTTGTTATTATTCCAGCCATAATTATTTCGGCCATCATCCCTACCACTGTCTTTTTGGCCGTAATTTCTGCAATTCAGCTCATAATATCTATTATTACTATTGTTATTATTATTATTATAAATATTATTAGTATTATTATTTTCGCGATAAGCACACCCTTTTTCGAAATCTCTTCCATATCTGGCGTAGTTATATTTATTCTCTGCCTGGGCCATATTATTATATCTGTAATCTCCAGGTCTTCTTCCACTATCATTATACGATCTTTTACCTCTCCTTTCTTCACCCCTATCCTGGTACCTTGTATAGTACGGTGCTCTGGTCTTCTCACTGCGACCTGTCTTCACTAGCAGCCCCTTTTTTATGTCGTGCCACAATGAACGACACTCTTTTGCTGTGTGCCCAATTCGGCCTCAATAGTTACACCTATTTACTTCGTTTTCCCTTTTGTTAAATTCTTTTTCCCATCCCTCGTATTTATTGCTACCCACTCGAGGTGACTTCATAACCATCATATCTTTGACTTTCAATGACAATGTGATGGCCTTTGTTGGTTTTATGGGCCTTTGCATTGAAACTTCGTGGTTGTATGGGGGATTAAGGCCTAATATAAATTGGGTCACTACCTCTTTTTCGAATATTTTTCCTAAATTCCAGCCTTAACATTTCAGAAACTTCAAGGTTTGCTTCTTGAAGTCTTATGGCCCTGTTAAACAATTTTTGCATACGATCTGAGTATTCTTCCACAGATTCTCTATCCCTTTTCCGTTCGGACCTAATTTTCGCCATTACTGTCTCTGTGCTACTGATGGCCCCGTATCTTTTTGTCACCTCCTCGAGAAATTCTTCTATGGACTCAAACTGCGTGATTCTATCATTTAAATGGGCTGCCACTCGACCTTTTAGCACGCTGGACAGCGTTGCCAAAAAATACAGGACGTCTCTGCTGTCCACCTGCCGGCCTATTGCCCTTACTACCTGTGTAAATGCTGTTAGATTTAGTGGGTCCCCTGTAAATATTGGTATTGTGGGCATTATTGTACTTAATTCTTTAATTGAGTAATTTATATTCCTCTCATACACCCGGTTGTGCGGCGATCTGTGTATAGGTCCATCTGTTGTTCGCTCTCACCTTTCCTGATTATTTTTAAAATTTTTGAACTTCCGCATCGGTCTAGCTTTCCTTCTATCTCTGTTGTGAAATTCTCTTTCATTTCCTCCCTCCCTTTCTGACCATTTCCAGAGCAACAGCAACTGTTTTCCTTTTCCAATTGCCAAGCTGATTTCTATCGGGCCCCCTATCTGACTTATCCCCTTCCTCTCTACTATCATCACTACACAGGGGCTCTGTATATGATTCTGAGGCCTCGTTTCCTCCAATTATTTACTTAGGGCCTTCTTTTTTCTTATCTCTTCGCACGACCGTTTTCATGCCCTTAAAGATTTTTCCAATTAAGTCTTTTGTTTTCTTGTTTGACTTTTCTAATTTTTTGACCACCTCGGGATCATGGCAAAATTGCAACCATAAACTGTCGTCTGCTACGACCTTCGCGTCTGCTAAGCGGTCCACCGCCCCACCTACAACGTTATCAATTTTTTCCGACTGCATTTTTTTTTGATTGGTTTTTTTTTTTTGTTTGTTTGCTTGTATTTGTTTGTTTTCAGCCTATCTGATAGAACTTATCGCCCAGCAGTAAGATTATTTGCCGTTTATATAAATTTTATCTACCAGGACAGTATTGTAAGTAGTACGATCCAAAGCATTTCCGTGTCTGTAGACAAAATGTCCAAAGAAAAATAATGCTATCAGAAGGTACGTGGTTTTGTGTAATTTCGTGTTTTGGCTCTTCTTTATCTTATTTCCTGACGGTGCCAGCCTCCTGGATGGCTGCTGTGCGCCCACGCTAGTATTTTGATACGTGCCCGTTTCCCATGTGTCTCGCCACGGGCGTCTTCTTAACACTGTATTTTCCTTTTCTTGTTATTATTCACTGTTTCTTCTTTTAATTTCACTTTTTTTACACGATAATTCTTTTTATTTCCACTTACACTGCATTGTGGGTGCTTCCCAACGACAAAAGAAAACAAACAAAAAAATTTCCTACCACTTCGTCGTACACAACTCGCCACAGCTCAAGCGCCAAAAATTGAAGGTTGGGTTATCTACAACCTCCTGTTACGTGGGAATCGTGGAGCTTGGGGGTGTAAGAGGATAGAATACACGTGAAAGAAAGTTATGTATCCACTTATTCGTGGATTAAAGCCAGAGCAGTCACGTGCGAGGTGTTAGGTTAAGGGGCTGATCGATGAGAGCGCGGGCAGGAGAGCTGATCACGTTTGGGCCCGCTGCCGAAAGGTGCTCATCATACTTTGTGTCCGCTGCTCATGCGCCGCGAGAGGTGAGTCTTGGGCGTGAGCTTATACAGGCTCTAAATACTGTACGTCACATTATCACATAAGCCTTTGAAGTTTTATTTACTATTTTCAAAGCTTTTTGGGGCTTATGGGAGTTTCGTCCCAAATAATGACATTTACTATTCGTAATTTTTCTTTATCAGCTTTGTATTCTAAGAATAAAGTTTTAATGTTATTGACATCTTATGGTAATCAAAATGTTCTATGACTTGTCATTTTTTAAGGTAATAAAATTAAAGCAATTTTTGTCCAAGCCATAGATACAACTTTTTTTTTTAAACAAAAAAAACATGAATGTTTTGTATAAAAGTGTTTTTCCAGAACCTCCTAGACCATAAATAAAATATACGTTTTTATCACTGTTAATATTTCTATTTAAAATTTTTTTTAACACTATTTAGATAAGCAAATAAATCCTTAAAATTTGTTTCTCAATCAATAACAGTTTTATTGTCTTTAATATTTTCAGATTTTACTGTTTTATTTGGTTCTGGTAATCCATCATTTTCACATGAATTTCCTTAAAATTTGAAAATTTTATTTAAATGTAATTAAGCATTATTTTATTCATCATCTTTTAAATCTATTAACTGTTTTCAATTTTTTGTAAGATTCAGCTCCACTCACCCAATTTAAAATTTATTAAAAAAAAAAAAGAAAAAAAAAAAGATCAAGTCCTCAGGCGACACTTTATATTGTTGAGTTGCTCTATCGTAAAATTATGTTTAACTCTTTTTTTTACCAAAGTTTTTACTGTTGAATTAAATTAGTAATATTCTGTAATATTCACGTATCTAATTTTTTTGCGAAACTATCTGCTTTATTCAATCTCAATCAAGCCACTAATGCCATTTCAGAGTTTTTTTTTATTGCTTTCAATACATTATTTTCTTGACAAACAATTTTTTGTTTATTTTCAGTATGTTCTGGTAAATTGAATACAAAATGACTACCGCCACACAAAGGGAACTCTTGGAATCGCTGCTTTTATGGGCCTGAAATGATGGTCATCTGCACACTCTGATATTTCATGAAAAATTTCTACATCATTTCTTTTATCACTCGTTACTTTTTTCGTTATTTCAAGTAATGCTCTATGTACTCCCTTACAAAAATAATCAAACATAAACTTGATAATTTAAATAGATGCACAATATTCAACATTAATGCGGCAATTATATTTCGTAAATAAAAATGAATTGTATGGTACTACTATTGAATTATCAACTAAAACTTTTTAATTACTATTTTTTAGTCTAAATATGTCACTTCTTTAGTAATTTGGGTACCTATTTTTCGTAAAAAAAAGTATGATTAGGTAACTTTTTCGGAAACTTTTTTGTACAAATTTTTTGATGACTAGTAAGACATGGACTATCTTTACTATGAGGTCTATAAAGCATGTGTTTCATAACTAATCTTTGTACTTGTGAATCAAGTGGAATTTCCACTGTAACATATTTATCGATGTCTGTAGTAATAAATAATTTATTGTTTAGATACAATGTTACAATAATGTGAAAATAAGGTAATTCCGTTTTTTAGAAATTTATTAGTAAACGTAAGCATTGACTCTTCTAAAAAGTTGTGTTTAGTTATTTCATCTAAAATTAATTTCAATTTTGTATAAAAGAAAATAACAGTGATAGTCGGTATTTTATTCGGAGCAATACCTTAAGAAAAGTTTTTTTAATTTTCTTTATTTTTTTTCATTAAGGGTTGAATGTTATAGTGATTAAAAAATCAGGTTGTCCAAACTTTCACATTATTTCCATTGCATTTTGATAATGTTTTTGCATATACCTAGTACCAGCGATGTCTGTTGAACGAAAAATGAACATATTTAAAACTTTGTTGTTTTCAAAATTTTTAGAGTTATTTGAGGCACTATGCATTACAAGATCTATTAAATCTTAATAACATTTAATTTTTAGAATTCTTTGGCTATTGCCAAAGAAGTTCGTTTTATTGTTTCCCATCATAAGATATGCATGCAAAAAAATTTGTTGCGTTAATTTTTCAAGATAGGGCATGGGACTCAAAAATTAACTATTTGGTAGATAAAAAGTTCGACTTAAGTAATATTAAAGCAACGTAAGATTTTCTAGATATTATTTGATTCCAAGAACAGCTATTAATACAATAAATAATGACAAGTACTAAGGACTATGCTGTCCAAATTGACTTTATTTGAAAAACGACGTTTCGACTACTCCAAGGTAGTCCTTATCAAGTCACTAAAAACTAATATACAGCAATGGTAATATAAATATGAATATAAAGATGTACACAACAAAAAACGCACTAACAATGTATATAAGTTTTATCTTTACTTACAATATTAAACAATAATCGCAGAGTGTCGTCAATGTAAGATGTTTATTCTACTCAACTGCGATATAGTACTATATATAGGAATTCTTTTTAAAGCTAAGTGAGAACATGTGTGTGAAGTACTACAACAGTGGTGAACCTGGTGTAGTACAAAATCATCGGTAATGTATGAAACTGAGTTTATTTTTACTTTTAAGAATCAAACTCAATATCAAGGAAAATGGCCACTAACAGAAAAATAGAGATTGATGGATAGAAATTATTATGAATTATCAAAATGAAAATTGTTATAAGTATTTGTTTGTATAAAATTTAAAAACTGAGCTTAAACTTTGTGTATCTGTAACTTTGTGAACTGTGTTATATTTTTTAATAAAAACCATTTTTGATATTAAACGCTTATAAAAATTTAGTTCATTGTCTATGACTTTAAAATTATCAAAATCAAATGAGTGGCCACTGTCCCGTACATGATTGAAAATAGCTGATTCGTTCTTTTTACTTTTCACATCTCTCTTATGTTCATTTATTCTTTTTGATACGACTCGACTAGATTGACCAACACATCATTTATCACAATTTTTACATTTAATACAATAGACTGAACAAAACTTTATCTTTATTTTTAATTGAGTCTTTTCCCAATTGGTTTAAGAATTTTTGTTTATTTACAGATTTAAAAATGGTTTTATAATTTACTTTATTTAATAAACTTTTGAAGTTACTATCACAATTTTTCATATACGGTAAAACAATATAGTTTTTGTTATCATCATTTAATTTTTTATTTGAATTATTATTATTATCATCATTTTTATTATTATAATGTATAATTTTTTTTTTTCTCTCTGCGTGTTTTTTTATGAAATCGGGTGGGTAATTGTTTTCTTCCAAAATTTCATATACCTTTTTTAGGTTGTTCTTGTGATAACAAGTGTCTGACAATTTAATTGCACGATCGACCAAAGAATAAATCACTCTAATTTTTTGTGACAATGAAGAGTGTGACCAATAATTCAAATATAGGTTTGCATGTGTTGGTTTCTGAAACCAATTGGTTTTAATGCGTCCATTATTGTCCCATGTTAAAGTCATATCTAAATAATTTATATTATTGTTATTAGGTGTCTCCATAGTAAACTGTATATGCTTGTCAATTGAATTTAAATAATGTAAAACCTTGTCGGATTCCAAAATCTTAATGCAAGCCAACAAATCATCTACGTAAACTCTTATTAATTTAATTTCAAAGGGACCGAGAAATAATAGCATTTTTATAATGTGACGCATAACTATATCTGCAAGTGATGGGCTGCATGGACTTCTCATGGCAGATCCGAACTTTTGTCTGTAATTTTTATTATTGAAGCTAAAATTATTATTCTCCATAATGAACCTAATGATATTGAGAAATGAAAAGAATTTTAAGTTAATTTTTAATGATAATTTAATGATTACGGTAATAAAAAAGTTTTTAACACAATAAGAGACAAATGTATTTTGGCTAAGTGTTATGGCTTAGTTAAGGTACATAAACCAAATCAGCCCATGAGGCTTCTAATCTCGAATATAGGATCTCCCACCTATTTTTTATCAAAGTGGGTTTCAGAATTTTTGAAAAATAATTTACCTCCTTCACCTCATAACGTAAAAAATAGTTTTAAATTTAAGAATGATATTAAGAATTACCTTATACCTGACGGTTTTTGCATTGTAAGTTTTGATGTCGTTGCTTCATTTAATAACATTCATTTTGAATCAGTAAAAGTAGCTTTAGAATCAGTTTGACACATTTTAAATTTAAAAATTAACTTAGAATTCTTTTCATTTCTAAATATCATTAGGTTCATTATGGAGAATAATTATTTTAGCTTTAATAATAAAAATTACAGACAAAAGTTTGGATCTGCCATGGGAAGTCCATGCAGCCCATCACTTGCATATATAGTTATGCGTCACATTATAAAAATGCTATTATTTCTCGGTCCCTTTGAAATTAAATAAATAATAGTTTACGTAGATGATTTGTTGGCTTGCATTAAGATTTTGGAATCCGACAAGGTTTTACATTATTTGAATTCAATTGACAAGCATATACAGTTTACTATGGAGACACCTAATAACAATAATATAAATTATTTAGATATGACTTTAACATGGGACAATAATGGACGCATTAAAACCAATTGGTTTCAAAAACCAACACATGCAAACCTATATTTGAATTATTGGTCACACTCTCCATTGTCATAAAAAATTGGAGTGATTTATTCTTTGGTCGATCGTGCAATTAAATTGTCAGACACTTGTTATCACAATAACAACCTAAAAAAGGTATATGAAATTTTGAAAGAAAACAATTACCCACCCGATTTCATAAAAAAACACGCAACAGAGAGAAGAAAAAAAATTATACATTATAATAATAAAAATGATGATAATAATAATAATTCAAATAAAAAATTAAATGATAATAACAAAATCTATATTGTTTTACCGTATATAAAAAATTGTTATAGTAACTTCAAAAGTTTATTAATGAAGTAAGTTATAAAACCATTTTTAAACCTGTAAATAAACAAAAATTCTTAAACCAATTGGGAAAAGACTCAATTAAAAATAACGAAAAAGTTTGTACAGTCTATTGTATTAAATGTAAAAATTGTGATAAATGTTATGTTGGTCAATCTAGTCGAGTCGTATCAAAAAGAATAAATGAACATAAGAGAGATGTGAAAAGTAAAAAGAACGAATCAGCTATTTTCAATCATGTACGGGACAGTGGCCACTCATTTGATTTTGATAATTTCAAAGTCATAGACAATGAACCAAATTTTTATAAGCGTTTGATATCAAAAATGGTTTTTATTAAAAAATGTAATACAGTTAACAAAGTTACAGATACACAAAGTTTAGGCTCAGTTTTTGAATTTTATATAAACAAATACTTATAACAATTTTCATTTTGATAATTCATAATAATTTCTATCCATCAATCTCTATTTTTCTGTTAGTGGCCATTTTCCTTGATATTGAGTTTGATTCTTAAAAGTAAAAATAAACTCAGTTTCATAAATTACCGCTGATTTTGTACTACACCAGGTTCACCACTGTTGTAGTACTACACACACATGTTCTTACTTAGCTTTAAAAAGAATTCCTATATATAGTACTATATCGCAGTTGAGTAGAATAAACATCTTACATTGACGACACTCTGCGATTATTGTTTAATATTGTAAGTAAAGATAAAACTTATATAAATTGTTAGTGCATTTTCTGTTGTGTACATCTTTATATTCATATTTATTTTACAATTGCTATATATTAATTTTTAGTGACTTGATAAGGACTACCTTGGAGTAGTCGAAACGTCGTTTTTTAAATAAAGTCAATTTGAACAGCATAGCCCTTAGTACTTGTCATTATTTATTGTAAGATTTTCTGCTCTTGTTAAAAATTTTTGTCTATTGTATAAACTCCATTCTATATCTTCCACTGGAAATAATAAAGGAAATACCATAAGATCGACATGCTGTATTCAGCATACAGTATCCGTAATGAAACCTATAAAGGTGTTAATAAATCAGATGATGATATTAATATAAATTTTTTTATATAAATGTTGAACAATATTCGTAAAGGCTTGCCACCTCATGAACTTTAATTAAAAATAGGAGCAGTAGTAATGTTAATTTAAAATTTAAGTATATCAGACGGATTATGTAACAGTACACGATTGCAAATTACTAAATTGTTGAAGTATAACGTAGAAGGCGAAATAGTTCCGGGAGAATAATTGGTAATAAAGTTTTAATTCCAAGATTGACATTAGATATTGGAAATAAATTATCATTACCTTTTATTTCATAAAGAAAAAGATTCCCATTAGTTGTAGCATTTGCTATGACTATAAACAAGTCTTAAGGTCACAGTTTCAATAATGAAAAATTATACTTGAAAATACCTTTATATTCTCATGGTCAATTGTACGTGGCTTTGTCGAGATGCAAAAATAAAAATGAAATTTCTGTTTAAATCGATAGCAGAAACATTTTAGGTGTTAAAAATATAGTTTGGAAAAAAACTTTTGATTATAAGTTGTAATGTATCCAATAATAGTAACAGGATTTGAATATTCTTATATATATGGACAAAATTTATTACCTAATAATACATGCCATAAATGTATATTGTGTTCATCCATTGAAAGAATTTCAACATTAATTTTAAACAGAATACGTGATTCAATAGGGCTTCATAAGTTGACTCATGAAATAAGTTATTTAATACAAAACTTCTACGGTTCGTTTGAATGATCAAATAAATGTTATTTGAATTTATTTATAATTATGTGTGTATTGGTTTTATTGACACATATACAAAATAATATAATACATACACATAAAAATGAACATTTTACATTTAGTTTTTCATAAATGCTAAGAAAAGAAAAACTTAGTGTACCAAGTACTTTATACTCACTAATAAATTGAAGTACAATTGATTATTAATTGGTTTCTTATCGTACTATTAGTTAAGGAGTAATGTATCACATTAACGAATCACAAAATTATTACAGTATAATATAGAAGGAAGAATAATAAGTGGAGAAAAAGTTAGTAATAGAGTCTTCATTTCAAGAATAACTTTTGACACAGGAAACAGCTCGACATGACCTTTTATTTTGTATCGTAAACAATTTCTAATTGTTGCGGTATTTGCTAGGACAATAAACAAATTTCAAGATCAAAGTTTCGATAGTGTAGGATCGTATTTAAAAAAAACACTTATTTTATTATGGTCAATTATATGTGGCTTTATAAAGATACAAAAATGAAAATCATGTATTTATTTAAGTAAAAAAAGAAACAAATACAGAAATGGAAAATATTGTTTGGAAAGAAATTTTACATGATTAATTGACTTTACTTGATAATTCTAATAGATAAACAACATTTGTTAATGAATTGACAAAATTTATGGCAATATATAAAAAGTTATAACATTTAGGAAGATTTTATCGTTTCATAATAATACATGACATGCTGTATTCTTTTTTTATGAAGATACTTATTCGTAAAAAAAATTTAATCTTTGATTTTTTAGAATAAAGAATTTGTAATTTTTATAAAAAAATTTATTATGATATAATAGCTTAGTATACATTTTATAAAAAAATTATTATTTATTACAATTATTATTAATACAATAAATGTATAAATAGACAATATTAATAAATATGTTAAGTTATTTTCCTAATTTAAAATTGGGTACTGGAAGTTCTGTTTCTTCGTGGTTATGATATAGCTGAATTTAATAGGTTATTCACTTAACCTCTTTAAATTTGGAGATACTTCCACAGTTATTATTATTTAATAATTGTGTGACGTTTTAATTTGTATATGTATTTGTATCATGTCGTACATGTACATGTAAGAAATAATGAATGTTAGATTGTTCTTCAATAATAGTAATACAAAAAAAATGGATTGCACCAACACTTCATACTTATTTATAAATTCAAACGAACTAGTAATAATCATATTACAATATATTGTTTATTAATATTATTTTATGATTAAACATGAGTTCTATATATCACCAATATGTACAAAGTCCATTTATTTGCCTCCTTGGCGGTGTGGAAAAATAGATGACAATTTTTTTTTTTCACCTTTACCAAGAAAAATAGTGTTGGGAGCTGTGGGTCGATAAGAAATATACCGTGGGGGCTGTGGGGGGCGGGTCTCAGGAAGAAGGTAAAAATTTTAAATTAATGGTGAACACGGTCGAATTTTAGCTTATATGTAGAGGGGCTGTAGGGGGGCTGTTGTGGGGGGGGATATGTGGAATGCCCCACACAAATAACTTTACAAGCACGCCATGCCACATGCGCACTAAAAGAATACAGTCGTTAAGAGATAAGACAACGACAAACGTAGAGTTAGTACCTGGCCCTATAGAAGCAAAGAAAGTGTATACGAGAGGCTGAAATGTAGAGGCACTGCATAGCCACTTGCATCAAGGCATGGCTCAGAAGTGTAGACTCAGAGACTTAACAGAATACAAGGCAGTTAAAAAGTGGTCTAAGAATAAACATTAATTGTCGTTTCTTTACTTACAGGTACGATTGCGTATAACATCTATGATTTATAAATAGTGTATAGAGAAAGAATAATTAAATAAAACAATACATAAAATTAACGTTATTTACAGAGAAACATATTAAGTTTATCTATTAATGAAATCCAACTTTCTTATGTATATGTATATACACATTTCATTTATGTATATCATTAATGTACATATGTAACAATTATAGATATTAGAAAATATTTGAGAATATAAATTATTTAATACCCAAATTTTAGAAATAATGAAAGTTTTTATTTCCCCTTCTTCAATTTCCAATAATAATTTTAAAAAACCTTTATCGTTAGAACGAATATTGATTTCTAGTTTTAAAACTAAGAATGAGTTTCGTAAAAATGAGTATTTAAGAGTTTGTTTAATAATAACTTTTTTATTACCGTTTCTTATCAATAGTAGAATGTGATGAAAATTACCTTCCAAATTAGTTAATTCATTTCCAAAATATTTTTTAGTATTACAAAAATCTCTTAACGTTCTGTTAACTATATCTAATGCTTTTTTTGAAAGCATTAAAGCCTCATCCCAAGTAACTAAATCAACTTCTCTTAATTTTTTTTCATCTGACTCGAACTCTAAAAAGGCACTCTCTATGTTATTGAGATCTAAGGAAAGTCTAATAGTTTTATCATTTGTCATCCCCTTTGGAAGGGAAATTCATACTATGCTAGTCTATGCCATTGACATAATATTTTTATTTTGAGAAATAAAATTATTTAATGTTTTGTATAAACAAGTTTTTCCCGACTCTCCCGGACCATCTATAAAAAAAATTTTATTTTTTTAATTTTTTTATTAACTTTTATAAATCGAGTTAAACATTACCTTACTGAAACGTATTTCTTCATCTATATCTTCTTTTTTACTTTTCATTTTTTTGTGAAGGTAAATGAAAGCATTTAAATGATTCATCTCCTGATTATTAAATTTTTTCAATATAAAAAAGAACTAAATTTTCTTTATTATCAGGCTAATCCTTCGTAAAAAATTCTTTGCAATTATTCCATATTTTATCACCTTAAACGTTTTATGCATTTGAAAACCAAGCAAAAATTGTCTTAATTGATATGGAAATATAACAGTAATGGCATCTATAAAAATGTCATTTATTTTTTCATTATTGTCTATCAAACCCATTGCAATTACAGTACCTTTGAATGTTTTATATGTTATACCTTTATATGTTCTAATATCTTTAAATGATGTTGAGCCAGTTACTTATTTAATACAAGTTAAAATAAAAATTATTTATGATCTTTTGGAGATATAATATTTAATCTACCTACTGCAGTATTGTTTATTACATTTTTCCTTCTAGGCCAAATTTTCAATTTATTATTAAAAATGTGGTATTCTGGAATGTTCCCATTCTTTATGAATTTTGCAAAGCCATCACGTTTATTCAATTTAAACCAAGTTGTTATAATAGTTTCAATATTATTTTCCTTGAATACAATATTTTTTTTGTTTCACAGATAAGCAGCTAAATTTAAAACTGTATTACTTCTACCACAAATTAGAAATACTTGCGATCTCCCAGCTGCTTCTATCGGACCTACATACCTAGCATCAAAGTAACTTTTGTTCTTATCAAATATTTCTTTGTCTCAGTTTTTTAATTTTTTAATTTCAAGGCATGCTCTGTCACTACCTTTATGGGTCAAGTCATGAATGTTATGCTTTGAATGGATGCACAAAATTCGACGTTGATATAACATTTATATTTTCTCAACAAAAATTTATTATACAGTAAAACCATTGAATTGTCTACTAAAATTTCATTTTTTCTCCGAAGTTTATTTGAATGTTGTTCGGAAGTTCGGAGGTCCATAAAGCATGTGTTTGATTACCAATTTCGTTAGCTTTGTATTACCAGAAGGAATTTCAGCTGAAATAATTGCATTAATTTGTTCAGGTGTAACAATTTTTTTATTAGGATGCAAAGTTATTAAAATATGTGCATGAGGTAGACCACGTTTTTGAAATTTGATGGTAAAGACGTATGCTTATACTTTACCGAATACATTGTCTTTAATGATGACATCTACAACTGAGAATAATTCCAAGTGAAATAGTCTAACAGTTATGTTTGGAATATCATTTGATGTTGTATTTTTAAGAAATTTTGATAAAATTAACTTTAATTCCTTTTATTTAAGATAACATATAACTGTTACAAATAAATCTGGTCCACCACATATTCTCATTATAGGTATAGCATCTTGATAATGTTCCTGCATATAAATTCGACTTCCGATGTATGTAGATGAAAGTATAAAAAACTTTTCAATTTTTTCTTTTGTCTTTAAATTTCCAGAAATGTTAATGCACTATTAACAATTGCGTCTAACAAAACTGTCTAACATTCACTTCTTGAATTTTGTCGATTATATCTCAAATAATTCAAATAGTTGTATTTAATTTCGATGTATGAATGAATGAAGAATTTTTGTGTCAACCGTCCCCCATATAATAATGGATTAAAATGTATTTCGTTTGGTCTGTAAGACAGTCTGTAAAAATAATATTGTTACATAGTTAGTTTTTCACTCTTATTTAAGTAATTTTTAATATAACCAGTACTCTATCTTAAATTTTTTAAGGGAAAAAATAATGGAAACACCACAGGACCGATTTAATGAAATTGTTCATTTAAAAATATTTCTTTACGATAATTATCAGGTATTTTTTTTGTGTACACAAAGATCGAAGCTTCCTGAAAGTCAACTATAATAGCACCGCATTCTGCAGTCAATGGTTTATTGTATGTCTGTTTTTGCTGGCCGGTTTTTCTTAAAAAAATCATTGTATAATTTGGCAGTTTTTCTACGTTTGTCATTCGCAGTAAATGTTTGTAATTTTTTGCTATTCGATTTTCTTTCATGATTTTTGTCGAAGTTTTGATATATTTTTTAAGAATCTCACTATAATTTGTTGATTTTAACCTTAGATCAACGGCAATTTCATTATCATTATACACTTACAGTTGACTATTTTTTTGTTTTTGATTGAAATCAGAATTCAATGTGTTTTGCGCAACATAAAAAACTTGTCTTCGAATTTAAATATTATATGTACCTTTCCTTTTTTGTCTTATTTTTCTACTTAATAAAGATGCAAAACTTAACACATTATGGAGTACCTGATAAGTATTCTCAAATTTTCATCATGAAGTAAAGGTATTTTTTATTCTAAATAACATTTACTCAACGGACTAAGACGAAATTTTTCCTTATGACAACACGTTGACTTATCTCTTTCTTCTGGCCAAAATACTGCTGAACAATACACAAATTTACAACTTATTTCACCACAAAACGCAGAATTTACTAATAAATCGTTATTTTTATTTAGAGTACTATTCAAAATTCGATTTGGATTTTCATTATTAAATGTATTATTGATTCCTCTATATTCCATTATTTTTTATTTTTTAGATTCAATAATAATAAGATTTTGTAGTATTCTTTTAATACTACTATTTTGATAACGCGATAACTCAAATATACCTGATTCCACTGTTCCTGAGAGTTGAATATTTAGTTTAAAATCATTTGAACAATCACAAAAATATAACACGTTGAGAGAATTTTGGACAACAATTGTAATGTGTAGATTTATTGTATCCACAAAACTCTGTGATTCAATTGACGTGCCATAAGTTCCTGAGTTAATCATTACTTCAAAATAATTTTTAGAATTTTTTACGTTTTTAAAATATTCATTCCAAACAATGAAATCTACATAAAAGTTCCATTTTGTAACAAAATTTTGAACCACCGGTTATCTCGTTCTAGAATAAAAATAGTCTTTATGATACAAAAAAAAAATTTTAGAATAATCTATTTCCATCTGTTTGATAGAAACTATTATCTAATGAGATTTTTAATTGCTTAGATTCAGTATAACTAACTATTAAGTTATCATAAGATGTTCTTTCTAGTTTTATGTTTAACGTGTTACTTATAAAATGGTCAACTTCTGTTGAAACGTTATTTTTATTCTTTGATGATTTGAATTTCTTATTTTTAGAAAGATTTTTTTCTACATAATAATCATTCATTTTATTACATGATTTATCAAAAGTTTTTTCATTGAATTTGTGTCTTGGAGATGTAGTATGTTTGAAAAATTGGATTCAACTTTTTTTTTAATTTAAGATTTACGAAAATAAACTTTCAACTTTTTACGCCAGGGGTTGGCGTGCAAAGCGCGCAGAAGAGAAGCCCCACTATATATACATTTTTTTTTATATTATAGTGCTCTACGTCCGGCTCCTTTAATAAGGGCACTACTATGGGCACTTAGCATTTGGGAAAGGAACAAGGAAAGGGATGAGAGGCCTCCCATTACTGGGAGGGGGGTAGGGGGACATTAGGCAATTTTTGCTGCGAGAAGGTTGCCTAGACCCTCCTCGAGGAGCATTGCGTAATGAAAAAGCACATGTGAGAATCACAGAGGTACTTGCCCGAAAGTCGCACTGGCCGGGAATCGAACCACGGTCTCCCGCGTGCCAATCCACGACCTAGCCGACCGAGCCACCGCGCGCTCCCACTATATATATAAACATAAGTTTTTATGCAATTTTAAAGAAGTATTATTTTCTTCAGAATTACTTATCTGTTGGAATGTAAATACTGCTGAAACACTGATGGAGATAAAAATTAATTGATCATTTATAATTATGTTCATTATAATTTATAAATAAAATGTTATAAATATCAGATAGTAATAAGGACTTGGAAGCATTTCATTTGGTACTGAAGAGAACATCAAAATATTACAATTAAAAAATGGATTATTTGTCGAATAAAATTTTAAAATATCTGCATCGTCATCTTACTTCTTATCAGAAAAATAAAAATTTAGCATGTAAATAAAGAAAAACTTTTTGTAGACAAAAAAATTTACAAAGACAGCAAAGAAATCTATGTAAAAAATAATTATTGTAATTTTAATTATTGTAGAAAAAAATTAGCAATTAATAAAAATACAGTACAAACAATACAAAAGTGACTGTTTTTCTCCCATTATTACACATGCAAATTAACGCAACTTTTCATTTTTGTTGGAAGTAATTGTAAAAAATATTGCGGTTGATTTTAATGTTATGTAAAAGTACGTTTTAAAAAAAATTAATTTTCGGGAAGTAGATCAATTTTAATTTTGGCGCGAATTGCACTTTCCTGTCACATCTTTTCGTTTTCTATCTGTAGGTCGTCATTGCGACTGATTCATAGAATTAAGCAAATGCCACTATTTAAATACGTATCTTTTTACCAGAATGTAATACAACAAAACTATTATAAATCTTCATAAATCATTAGGTTTTTAAATTCTGTCGAGATTTACGACTGCTCTTGTTTTTCGACTACCTTTGTACATCTGCTTTTGGTCTAATAACAATGGCAGATCATAGTAATGCCACATGACTGGGTGGTGCTATTGTTGAAGCTTCAGAGCTATCGCACATACCTCACGGCTAGAGAGTACAACCACATTTTTTAAATTATTTACACTTGTTAATGTTCTCATCTGTACTTAATATCAGGCCTCATAAGAATTTTATACTGGGAAGATGAAGTAAAGTAGAAAAAATGTTTTGTACCTCTTTTTTATATGAACATTATACAAGGTATGAACTAATTAAAATTTTTTTCCAAATTTTGTTTTCTCGGATCTTTCCTGAGATTGGAAACTAGCCAAAATTTGTCTTATCAATTTATAAAGAAGTATTAATTATACTACTTTTATTTTGACTTTTAAACTACTTTACAATGTTGAACTTTTTTAACTTTAAGGCAAATTATAGTAATGAAGTACTAAAATAGTATTTAAAAATGCGGGGGCTGGCGATAGGAGTACTTAAGGAAGTGGAGCCGTACTAGTATATATACATTAGTTAAACTAGACGCATGTAGTGCCAGCCCCTAAAAATTATTTGTGATTCCATGCTTTTTATGTGATAACAAACATATTTACATATCTATGTATTTGTGCAATATAACATAGTTCTTACTTAAAATACATGCAATAATGAGAAAATGCTTGCACGTATCTACGATTTTTTTTGATCGTATTCTCTTTCCACATTTTAAGATTTACTAAGTACGAAGAACTCTCTTTTCTTTTTAATAAAGCAGCAATAAGGATAAGTGAAAAGTTTACAAATTGACTTACTGTTTTAAGCTCTTTGTACATGTTTTCAATTTTTTAACCTTTAAAAAAAATACCAATTATATTACGTCATATTCTACTCAAAATAGAAATGACATTTATACATTTATACACTTACCATCACTATAAATATTATTTATAGTACTTAACTGGTACTGTCACTTAAATTATAATAATCAGCATCCTTTATGAGGTAATACTTTCATGGCTTTTACAATTGTATAGCTAAGTATTATTTAAATATAAGTATGTATAAGAATCATCTAAAATGTAATAATACACAGACAAAAAAAAATTAAAATTTTTACATAGTTCATTACCAATATGTCCAAAAAAACTTAGTACACTAAGAACTTTATGATTGCAAATAGATCAAATGAAAATTTATTTAAATTCATGTATGATCTTACTCTCACTGGTGTAAATATAATAATCATTTATTATTTGGACTTATAAAGTCTATCTACTAGCGTCCTGAGTGGTGTAGAAAGATATATAAGAAAATGTATTTTAAGTAAACAATAAAGCATGTACAAGGTTAGAGGAGGGCCACGGGGTATCTTGATATAAATTAATATAAATTGGAGTAACGGAGACGACGTCCGTAAACATTTATCATACTATTAATATATATGCCACTAACAAACAACATCTACTAACATGTATCCACGTATTTTAGTTTATTTTTAATGTTTATATCTTATAGTTTATTTAAACAATAAATTTTTAAATAAAATAATATGTTAACATGGGCATGGATAGGTATTGGGGTCTAACAAGGCTACTTGGTAAAAACAAAATGAAAATAAAGAAATTTTTTTTTCATCTTACAACCATTCTGACGAACGGTACGTATAACGGCTCTGCATTGCTGTGTTACTATGCAGGTATATGCTATTGTCATTGGCATAGTAAAAAACCAGTGTTGTAGATTACACCTCAGCACTACTCAACACTACTTTTCCGCTTGGTAACGGTCGTCAGCATGAACTTGTAATTTATTAAAACTTTATACTTACAAATAAATGGCAATACAATTGATATAAATTGATTTTTGGTCGTATTGAGTTTTATAAATGAAATGGTTATGAATTATTCGTATGTATAAGGTCCATATATTTACTTCCTGGATGGTGTGGAAAAATAGATGAAAACAAAATATATTGTAAGAAACAAAACATGTTCTTATTAGTTAACTTTCTCTCCAAATAAATATTTTTACGGTAAAAAAATATATATGACGTATTATTTTTATGACATATTGAATTATATTTTTTTTAAAAGACTCTGAGTCAAACATGAATGACTAAATAATCTTAAGACTCCCAATATAAATGGTTTTATATGGTGGAACGTTGCTTGGAACGCCCCATACAGTTAACTATATAACAGTTAACTTTATAATTCAATATATAATAATAATGATGCTTTGCACAATGAACCCCTATAACTCAATTATGACTTTAAATTTATCTTGACGATGAGATAAATCGTGGCAATAAGACAATTTTGTCTTAAAATAATTTGACATTGAAGCAGATTAAAAATAGACTAATCCATATACGACACGTACACGTCTGTATACACATCAAGGTCCAAGAAGTACGATAAATACGATATGATCCACGGTCTCCAAAAGAAGTGTGGCAGACGGTGAGGGGGGGGGGCCGTGGGGGGTCACAAAAAAATGCGCAGGGGGGCTGTGGGATGTCTGTGGGGGATAGTAGGGATTTCGGAAAAAACTGCGATATGTAGAAATAAGAGAAAAAAATGACAGGTTTTTACCTTATTCTGTGGGGGGGGGGGCGCACAGTGGGCGAATTCACATTTTTTTGTATCAAAATCGTAAATCTCGAGACAGGATAAATATATCACTATGATTTTTTTTATCTTATAGGTAATTGTACTAGGTATACAGGAAAACTGTAGGCAATCGCGTAATATTGTAATAAACAATTATAATTTATCATAATTATTGGAAAAATTACTTTAAAAAAATTAAATTCCTTATAAAATTCCTGTTTTCAATACAATTTTCTCGAAATTTACCACAGGAGGGTTTTTGGAGTCGTTGATCACGATTCTGAGGTTAGTTTTTGTAAATTTAAAATGGCCGATTCAATATGGCGGCAAAAAATCAGGATTTTCATAAAAATTTGAATTTAATTGTTAAAGTTGTTATTGTTTAAGTTACTTATACCAAATTCAAGGTATGACTAGTAATGAAAAAAATGGTTGATTCAATATGGCCAACTAAATTATGCATTTTTCTGAATTAAAATTCATTTTTCGTCCTAATATTTTATTATTTATTGTAAGAATATTCTGTTTGCATATCAACACGTAACGAAAGCTAATTACATAAGATTACATATTTGATGCAAGTAAAATAAGAAACACAAAATGGTACAGTAAAACTTGCTTATTCCTACTCAAAAGTTATCTTACTCTTTTTAGAATATCAGCAAATTTTTACTAGCACTTACATTCGTTACAAGCATATGCTGATTTTTTAATTCAGCATTCAATAAGATTCTAATAGCGTGGTGGCAGTTTAGGTACGTGGTTGTTAGAAAAACATTTTTTTTTAAATTTATTTGCTGTATGCACAGTTATATGCATTTTTTCTCTACTAATTTTCCCATGCACAATGATCCGGGCATACCAATATGCATAGTTAAAATTTATAGAGAAAAAATACTTCTTACCATCAATCATGGTCATAAACTGCCACCACGCTAGTAGAGTCTTATTAAATGCTGAACTAGAAATTGAGCATATGCTTGTAACGCAAGTAAGTGCTACTATATTAAAATTTACTTGTTATAATTTGGGAATGTAAGTACATAGCTTTGAATCTCAATTCATTCTAACTTGTTGTACATTTAAAATAATCGCTCTTAACTGCCTAATTTTATAGTAAATTCTTTTGAGTTGAGAAAAAAACACTCATGAGCGCAATTAAAAAACCTATCTCAAAAAGGTAAGTTATTTCGTATAAAGCCGTTTATTCGTCATGTGATTGGCTGGGGTACTTACATGAGCATATTCAAGAAAAACCGTGGATGAAAAATATAATAATATAGCTAAAGTTTTTAGTTGAAGTTCTTACGGTATAGTTATGGCAAAGTTCATTGTGAAAAACTTGTATGTTAACTTATTCTTGATTAAATAACAGGAATAAAATAAAAAATTTGAATAATCCTTAATCCACCAGCAATGCAAATATATAGGTTACGTATGATGCGTATTTTTTTAGCTACATAAATAGCTGGAAAACGTTTGAAATTTATGCAAAATTTAAGGAGAACGCATACAGCACCTCTGGCTTGTCTGGTGAGTGATAATTTGTATTTATTTATAAGAAATACATGAAATAAATTTTTTATAGGATTTTGCCATACCTAACCTTAACTTTTCATCTGAATCAACATAGATGAAAGTTCGCGAGCGAACTGTAATTCTTCCATTTCTTTAACCTGAAATTTTTTATTAAAATTCAAACAATGTCACGATTGTTTTGGCCAAATTAAATCGTATACATGGTAACACGTGGATCAGATCTCAAATTCGTTATAAGCATTTTGAAAAAAAACTTCGAGTGTAGTTACAAACTAATTATATATTTAGACATTTTAAATAAACATTTTTGTCCACCATATTGGATTGGACATTTTGAATTTTGTGCATACAAGTCATGTTACGCAAGGCCTAGCTTAGACAATACGTATAAACCTATATAGAAGATTATAGCATGTGAACATAACTCCTTACGTACGTTTGTTAATAAAAAAAATAAATTTATTTTAATTCAGAAAAATAGATAATTTTGTCGGCCATATTGAATCAACGGTTTTTTCGGTTACAAGTCTTACCTTGAATTTGGTATAAGTAACTCAAAGAATAACAATTTCAACAATTAAATTTAAAATTTTATAATATTCTCGATTTTTGTCCACCATATAAGATTGGCCATTTTGAATTTACAAAAAAACTAACCTCAGGTTCGTAATCAGAGACCCCAAAAACCCAACAATAACAACTTTAACAATTAAATTCAAATTTTTATAATACTCCCGGTTTTTTCCCGCCATACTGGATCGGCCATTTTGAATTTACAAAAAAACTAACCTCAGAATCGTTATCAGAGACCTCAAAAACCCTGTTGTGGCAAATTTCGAGAAAATTGTATTGAAAATGGGATTTTTATAAAGAATTTAATTTTTTTATAGTAATTCTTCCAATGTTTATGATAAATTATAATTGTTTATAACAATATTACGCGATTACCTATAGTTTTCCTGTATGCCTAGTCCAATTACCTGTAAGATAAAAAAAAATCATAGTGATATCTTTGTCCTGTCTCGAGATTTACGATTTTCATACAAAAAATGCGAATTCACCCACTGTGGGGTGGTAGGGGACTGTGGGGGGAGGGGGGTTGTGTGGAATGCCCCACCGAGATAACTATGTAATATAGGAAGAGATATATATATTTATTAACACTGTTAAGTGACGAATTGCGTAAATAAATAAATTTTTTTTTTTTTTATTCTTTTTTATTCTTAATGATAACATTTTAAGACTCTTAAAAGAGTCATTCTTGATGAAAGTCGTCACCTACCAAAGCTGACTGTGTACTTCGTGGCTCTCGGAAGTGTCAAGTGACAACCGAAGCGAGCCACGAAGCCTAAACACATAAAGTCAGCAAGTACCGGCCCCATAGCAAGTAAGACAAAGAAGTTTAACTAAAACTTCGTGCAAGGTGCATATCCTTGCGCGGCGTTTTTAGTTAGTAGCCCACTGCTGCTCATCGAGTGCAGTACTTCATTAAACAGGTAGCCTGCTAAACAGTGACAAACTGTTTTAATTTCTTTTCTCCCTCATCACTTTGTATCTGACTTAAATAAATTAATAAGAAATTGAATAAAGTGAAAGTGAGTAAAATTATTAAACCAATTTACCTGAAGTGACTATAAATAAAAATTGGAAGGAACCGTCAGACGACGGACTGATAGCAACGAAGTCTAATACAACCAAGGAGAATAAATACCAGGTATTTAACTTTTTATTATTCTAATACACACACATCTACATAAACAAATCTAAAATCACATTACACTAAGGAAAGTAGACAACCGAATAGTTGGACATACTGCTGGTCCCGCGGCCCGTCAGGGAGCGTGAGACTCAAGTCCACAAACATCCAGCTGTCACTGGATGATAAAGTATTTAACATACACACATATATGTATACACTGTTAGGGCCCTACCCTCTGTTCACTTCGCACACCGACCACTTACAAATATATGTTATTTCACACTGCATTAGGTAATAAAAAATATATTTACAGGATAAGTGTATCTGTGTAGTATGAAACCATTCTGGCTCTCAATACGTGATATAACAGAGATTTGCTTGCATGTATCCACAACTTTCATAACTTTTCTAGATATATGCGGTATGAACAACTTCTTTTCTATCTTGTTAAAGTTTTTATTTACATATTTTTAATTTTGTAAGCTGTAAGAAAAAAATCCTCTTTATTTCATAATATTCTCCTTGTAATACAAGTATTTACATAAGTTCTTTACAAACATAAATACGTATAAGGGCACAAAAACAATTATTTCAGTAGGGTGTTAAAAGGATTCCACAATAATCGTGTAGAAGCGGAGGAGGGTCAAGAAGTGTTCTAAGAAAATGTAAAGTAGAAAGCTACAGGGATTAGGAGAGGTCTTGACAAAAAGGAGTAAAGTTGAAATAAGAGATAAAACGACAGGATTTCACTTTACTTTGTAGAGGGCAGAAGAGAAAGTGGTAAATATGAATTATGGTGTGGGGTGATTGTGTGGTGGTGGCTGTCCCCAGTGCACAACAAAAACTATGTAATAGAGGTATGTATTTATGTGTACATACATATCCTCCTACATTATTTAGTGATTTTAGGGGGTCATTCTACGCAACCCCCTTAATCCCCCCTCAAGCTCTCTAGGGCACCCCTCAGGCCCCCTCTTAATAAGGTAAAATTATATCAGTTTTTACGTGATTTTTATTGGTTCCAACTTTTGGTAAGCCCCCCTCAATCCTTTATCAACCACCGTTATCCCCTCCTCCACAAACTCTCAGCCCCCTCCCCTCTAAATAAGGTAAAATTCTATTAGTTTTATTAATATTTTTAGTGGGTTAGATTCTTGTTCAGCACCCCCTCCCCATTAATTTGTAACTCAATAATCGGATAACCCAATAAGCCTCCCATACAATTTATAAGAACTTCTTTCAGCCTTTTATCAGCAGCATTTTTAAATGAAGTAAAATTATATCAGTAGTCATCATATTTTTAGTTTAATTACTATTTGCACCTCCACATTCAGCTTCCCTGACACTTTTTAAGAAAACCTCTCAGCCCTTTAACATTTTCTAAGCTGTCACTTTTTACCACTCCTTAGCTCAACGTTATTATTTCTTATTCTAATGTAATAATTATTTCAGCTGTATAATTTGTTGGCACATTTCCATACTGTCAGTTATTACCCTATTTTTATTAAGTTTAATTTTTGTTTAGTACTTCCCCCCCTCTTAACTTTATTACCCAATAACCGGATAATCCAACACAATTTTAAAGAACTCCCTCTAGTCAGCTGTTAGCCGCATCACTAAATAAGGTAAAATTATATCAGTTTTCATGTCATTTTCAGTTACATGACTATTTGCACCTTCTGTCTCAGCTCCATTTACAGTTTTGAGAAAGTTCTTATTTTCTAGCACTTTGGCACATTTTCACACTACCGTTGAGGTTGTGCTATGGCACGCTTTTTTTTCTTACCTTTTCTAAAAGCTTAGTAATTGCATTATTAAGTATGTATAAGAACATAACATTATATTTTTATATTTAATCAGTAACAAAAAATAAGCTTATAGAATATTTGTTTAAACCGTGGACCAAGCTCGTAGCCTTATTTACCACGAAAAGATGGAAATTATATTTATTAAATTATGGCAAATAATGCGCATCCTCATAAAACAGTCTCCAGATAATAATTTTATGAACTCAATACAGTTGTTTATTATTTGAATAAACTGTACAAGATTACTACGTAAAATTTCATAGTTTTGCTAATGTCAAGAAATTGAATTTTTTTTTATCTACTTCAGATAAGTTAAGGTCAAAAATTTCTTTCTCAACAATATTTTTTATTTCTAAATTATCATCACGTTTTACTTAAATATAAATTCCATTTTCATTTTTACATCTTAATAACGCAATGTACTCGTATAATTAAATATGCGAAAATAGAGGTTTTTTTAAATATAATACAATATTATTAAAACTTTGACCTTGAGATTTATTAATAGTCATTGAAAACGCCAAGGCCAAAGGAATGTGTTTTCTGTTTAAAATAAATGGTAATATGAAGAATTTTCTGAATAAGGAGTTATTTTTGGTTTAAAAACTTTCTAATTTTTCTTTGGCTAGAATTTTCACTTCAATATTGTATTTAAGTAATTCTGTAATTTGTAATCTTGTACCGTCACATAGGGTTTCAACTATACTTAAATCTTGTATTAACATAACAATTGCTCCAGTTTTTAAATTAAGCTTATGTAGTGGTATGCCTTCACGAATATTTTTCCAAATATAATTGAAAATTACATAATTATCATTATCAGATTTATCAACACTTGTAAGAAGCATGCTCTATACTGTTATGTGCTTTCATTCCTTTTTTTACATGATTTATAATTTTATCAAAAGTAAGTATATTTCTTGTGAAAAGTAAGTATAACGCTATTTATTTAATAGCTAATATCTTTACCAAAAATAATAGAACAAACATCAGTTCTTTTTTATTTATTTGGTACTTGAAATGATTTAGTTTTTTCTTCTCCAATATCTCATAATAATTTTAAATATGTTTTGTTAATTAAGCGAACTATAATATTAAGTTTTAGAATACGAAACAACAACCGCAGATATATTGATTTAATACTTTATAGTATAATCATGCTTCTATTACTATTTTAAAACTGGGAGACTCTGTCTAAAATTGCTTCCTAAAACTATTTATTTATTACTAAAATGGATATTTGTATCACATAAACGACGTAATGTACTTTCAACTTTTTCTAAGGCTTTTTTGGGATCCTTCAAGCTTCTTCCGATATAACTTTATCTACTTCTTTTAATTTTTTTTTTGGATTAAAATTTTAAGAACGAACGTTTTATTCTGTTTAAGTCCAATGGTTAACGAAATGTTTTATGACTGGTCATTTCTTTTCGAAATAATATTGATGCTATACCAGTCCAACCATGAATTAATTTTTTTTTCAACGAGTAATAAAATAAAAAATTAACATCTTATGTACATACGTTTTTTCTGAACCTCCTAAGCTATCAATAAAAAAAATTTCATGAGTTTGTTTTCATATAATTTTGAAAATCGTCATTTACGACCAGAGAGATTTATTACGGCCAGAGAGTACAACCACTATTTTTTTACTAAGTCATGCGAGAGCGCGACAAGGTAAGTTTGAGAAAGCAGACGATGCCTCGGCAATCGCACTACTATTTACTTTAGATTCGCATACTCGAATTTTCAAATATCGGAAATTAAATCAGTATGCCTGATATGTTTTGGTTTAATTTAGTCTCTTCAATCCTACTCCACAGTTTTACCGAAAAATTGAGGTCAGAAAGTCGTTATAACAACGAAAACGAGGCATGTGTATCTCAAAATGCTCAAATTAAGATTGAAATTTCTTGAGTTTCAGTTTTTCAGTTTCAGCGTAAAAATGTTTTTACCATAAAGTTGGCTGCAAGCCCAATTTTTCCGGTGTATAATTGGGATAGGCATTCTTTTAAAATCAAGCAGAGCTACGAACAGTATGATGTTCGCTGCAAGTATTTTCTATAATGTCATATAGTATAGATAGCGTACAGCATTGGAAGTTCTCAGTGGCTAAGATGGTAGAACGCTGGCTTTTCGCCTGGAGGGCTCGGGTCCGAAACTCTGCTCCATCACTTTCTTCCGGGTTACTCTGTGGTGTTTTTTATATGACCTAATTACTGGGATTTCATATAATTAGGCTACTGGTATAAACCATTTTACCGTGGTATGCCGATTTGCAGATAATGGTAGAGAACGACTATCCCTCAGAAGAGGGGAGAGGCAGGTGCACGACACTCTCATAGTAAAATCGTCCTAAATAATCGATAATACAAAAATGAAA
The DNA here is from genome assembly GCF_036245765.1 of Copidosoma floridanum. NCBI lineage: Eukaryota > Metazoa > Arthropoda > Insecta > Hymenoptera > Encyrtidae > Copidosoma > Copidosoma floridanum. Next base: position 14,385,468 of record NW_028321881.1, read on the forward strand.
TATATGAGGCAAATCAAAGTCGTGCATATGTATGTATGTGTGTTCTCATAGCCATAAAACAAAGACAGGCAAGACGTGGCGTTGCTAAGGTATGAGTAGGATACTTACTCAGCGGTAAATTTTTAATACGCACGAAAATTTAAATATTTCGAATGCATCAATATCCTATTGTTCTAACCTAGAACTTCATGCGCTTTAAACGTGAACATCTTAATTGTAGTATCTGAATAGTGATTTGTAATAAATAAATAAATTGTCAGCAAAAAACTTAATAATTTTTTAGTAACAGTGATGATTTATTTCTCGTACCATTTTTACGGTTTTTCAAAGACAAATAAAAGATAAAAAGAGTTTGATTTTTATGATGTACATAAATTATAGATAATTAAAAGAAAATTAAAATTTTCTACCTTAATAATAAGATCCTTTTAAGTGACTAGTTAATTAACAAAATTAACTGAAAAAACTGCTATTTCATTTAAAAAAAAGCTTGGCCACTTTACTCTACCGTTCCTCATAATTAATAAAGCCCATATTTGGTGACATAATTTGAAGCTATAGGAAAAAATAAGATGACAGACGATCAAAACATAACCGTGTTTCTCATTTTTTTTAAATGTATCATAAGTCAAAGATGAAATCGAGAAACTAACTGATTTACGTATAATTCAATAAAACAGCCACTTACAAAAAATCTTGTAACACAACTGTAGTAGTATAAAAATAATCTGATCGATAATAGGAAACTCATTTTATTTTTAAAAATGCCCTAAATAACAAGTTGTAAACCTAAGCCTCATTTAATTCAGCGATTTAGGTAGTTAACAGATATACTCTAATAATTAATTTTTTAATTAGGAGTGAAATAAGAAATTGTTTAATAAAAGCAATTGTTCAAGTAACTTGTACTTCACTTTACGGTTTTCGTATGCATTTTCGTAATAAACAATGATTTTTTGTGAGAATTATTTTGTTATTAAATAACTGTAATTTGAAAAGTTTAGATTCCATCAATACATTAAAAAAAGTAAAAATGAAAGCTAGTTTAATAAATGACACATTCGGAATTTTTGATGCGTACAATTACTAAAGTATTTTATCTACAAAGAGTAATTTAATTTATGTAATTAGCTTGGAAAAAAATTGCTAAGAAGCATTTAATAAAGTAGTTTAATAAAAGACAGAAAAAGAAAAAACATTATGGCTGAAAATCTTGAGACAGGAATTTTAAGAAAATTAATTTCGAAAAAAGTTAGGTGAGTTTGATGTGTTGTTGAGTTAATATTTTAATGTAAGGAATTTCTGAAGCCTTCATGTACTAGCAATGCATATTATTCTTCCTAATAAATCTGTAGCCATGAAAAGTTCTGAAATCAAACATAAAAACGGTAGAGTTTTTTTTTATGCAACATACATTTTGTATGACACTCGTATTATAACACTGTTTAGAACTCGTACTTTAACAAAATCAAACTTAATAATATTGACATTTTACTGATACTATGTATAAACCTTTTTCAAATGGATTAAAATAATGTCTTAAAATTTTCATGTACTTCAGACATAGCAAGGCTTTATTGTATTGAATGTGAAGTTTGCATGAACCCGACAAGAAATGACCACTAGACGGCCGTAGCTGAACACCAGGCCCTGGACACTATTGTAATGAGAATATCGAAAGAGTATGGCCAGACCCTGGTGTTGTACTATATACCCTTCGACCCTCGAGACGTGACACATACATGCACATACACGTGTATTATTTTGTTTGTTTATTCTTATTCATTCGTTTCTTTAATATACATAACACAAAATATGAGTGAGAAAATTTAATGACTTAAAGGAAAAATTCTGAGAGCTGGCAAATTTCGAGAAAAAAAACTAAGCTTAATATAGCATTATTACTACGAATGCAAGTGAAATAAATAACGAACGTTCGACCGATTTTCAAGTGAATTTTGATCCATGCAATGAACAAGACAGTATTTCAGAGTTTGTAGCTAGTGTAATGATGTGACTATTGAAAAACTTAAATTTGTGAAAATTGAATCATCAATTTGTTGTGTTTTCCGAAAAATTAAACATTGCATATCACTAAAAAAAGTTTAAAAGCAGCGATAATCCGTGTAAATGATTTTTCCTTATCATTAGCTAAAATTATTTATCGTGTTGCTTTGATCTAAAAGCGTTAAATATACACATACCTACCATATTCCCTACTGTAGTACTTTACTGTAGTACATATATGTTATTACTCATATATACATATACTCTGGCCAGGCTCTGATAATAGCCTAAGGTCAAACTCATTGCACCGTGTGATGAACTCTACATTTGAGCCTGCTCAGATCATGGCATCGATGTAAGGCTTGCCTGGCCAGGCCCTGGTATTAGCCTTTGGATCACATTCTTGTGGGGAAGTACCAGTCAAAAGTAAACAGTATTACAATACGAGTGTTATATAAAATGTATGTTGCGCAAAAAAAAACTCTACCGTTTTCATGTTTGATTTCAGAACTTTTTAAGGTTACAGATTCATAAAGAAGAATAATATTTATTGCTGGGGTATGAAGGTTTCAGAAATTTCTTACATTGAAATATTAACTGAACAACACATCAAACTTTTCTAACTTTTTTGTTTTGTTAAACAGTATTTTTATGGAGATTTTTATTACTTCTATGAACATTCTTATCTGTACTCAATATTAAGCCTAATTAGAATCACATATTAAAATGTTAAAGTGAACTAAAAAGAAACCTGTTTTTAAAGAAGAAACCATTTTTCTGGAAACACTATATAATTGATAAAATATTTAAAAATTTTGTTTAAATTCTATCTTTTTGGATATTTTCTGAGATTAGAAAAAAAGTGAAAAATTGTCTTTTAATTTTATGAACATATATTTATTCAATTTACACTACTTCCGTTTTGACTCTGAAACTATTTTATAAAGATCTTTTTTTTCTTAACCTCAAAAAGCAAGCTGAAAAAATTAAGCATTAAACTGATTTAAAAATTGTGGGGTTGGCACGCAGAGTTCACAGGGTGTGGAGTTCCCTTAGTATACATACATATATCTAGTGATTTTAGTAAGTCATTTTGTAAAACCTCTCACCAAACTCCTTTTGCCACCCTTAGCCGCCCTCTTAATAAAATAAAATTCTATGTGTTTTCATTATATTTTCCTTCGGTTAAATTTTTAAGCTTATCTCTATCACCTTCTCTTTTTCAAGAGCTACCCTTCAGCCCCCCTCTAAATAAGGCAAAATTCTATCGGTTTTTGCCTTATTTTCATTGGGTTAAATTTTTGTTTAGCCCACTTATTCGGCCCTCAGCCCTCATCACTGTTTTATTACCCTCTGAGCGGATAACCCAATAAGCGTTCCTCAATATTTTTAAGAACTCTCTTCAGCCAGCCTTGAATTGCATCTCCAAATGAGGCAAAAGTATGTGGGTTATAATAATAAGAACCGTTAAACTATTTCTTTTGATCCCCACCCTGCAGCTTCCACTACTCTTTTCAATAAACCTACTTCTGCATTTTCAAACTTTAGATACACATCGTCTGAGAAGAGCTCCAATAATTGTTCTAGCCTTTTCTAGATAATTTTCACCACTTTCTTGGAAACTATTTTATATACATAATTTGTTAACATATTTATGCACTACTCTTGAGGAAGTGCTATTGTGCGTTGGCTCATTTTATCTTTAATTTTTAGTACGTTAATTAATTGCAATATTTGACATTAACATGACCATTATTCCAATTTTTAAATAAAGCTTTTTTAAAGATAAGCTTCGACAAATATTGTTTTGTAATTTCATTGGAATTTTATACAAATATCAGATTGATCATCTCTTTTGTAAGTAGCATGATTGACGCTGTAATATGTTCTTATTTTTTTACATGTTTTATAATTTATCATTCAAAAAGTAAATGTTTAAGTTATGAGAAGTAAGAATAGCGTTATTTATTAACAACTTAATATCTTTACAAAAATATTGAAAAAAGTATCAGTTGTTTTCAATTTGCTTAACACTTGCTATGACTTAATTTTTCTTTCTCTAATATCTAATAATAATTCTAAAAATTTGTTGTCAATTAAAGGCTTTTTTGATAATTTTTTGGAGTTTTCGTTGAATTTGAAAATTCGATTTAGCTGTACAAAAACATTATTTTCTTATCTTTTCAAAAAATCTTGAATGCAAATCATTTTAATTTTTCATTAATTTTTGTCTTAAATATCCTGTAACATAAAGAACCACGAAAAAAAATTTCTCAATTAGCATGGCAGTATAACGTTACATGCTTCTTCAAAAATATTATGAATTTGGAAATCGTGCTCCACTAAGCCTTAAGTAACAGACGCATATTTAAATTAACTATAAAGATTTCCGTCAAGTAATCTTAACATTTTAAAAGATTTTACATTATTAATGCGATTTAGAACTAGTTTAAATAAAAAACGCTCCGAGCTTTTTGGAGACACTATGTAAGTCGACTTACTGTTAAATTACTTTGAACTCTTTCTCGATTCATTCAAGATTTGCCAACAGAATGTAAACAGTAGTATTCTAGAACAATTAGAATAGGGAACTTTGTTGTGCAAAATTTTGGCAATGATTTCTAAATGATGAAAATTTGATTAACGTAAACGTGAAAAATATTTTTATATGCTTTAAGTCTGTATGATAACGAATTGAAACAACTTTTAAAATCATGATAATTTGACATATACTATTTGATATTACATTAACTTTCCTTCTTTTGCATTATTTAGTGCCAGTGTCGTGAGAAAAGAAAAAAGCTAATTATAATTCAAAAATTAAAGTTTGTCACATAAAACCTAAATCTCTTATGAAAAATTTTAATGATTATTTTTACAGTAAATTTTATTTACACTTATATAATTTACTTACTTCTACAGCAAAACATTCGCCATGATAGCATGTTTTCATAAATTTTTGGTTTTTGGGCATTAAATTTTTATTTGTATGTGTTCCACTTGTCAACTTATTTTTCTCTGAAATACTAAGTTTTTATCATATATTACTATTTGGCGCTACAAATTTCTTATTTTTATTAGAAATCGTAATCATATTTCATCTTGCGACTTTCTTTCTTTGAAATTATAATAATTTTTGTTCATAATTTCCTCTAGTTTCTTCTTAATTCTTACATTATTATGTTTCAATAAGTCATAATGCTTGCTTTTATTATTTTTATAAAAAAGAGTAAAATTCAAATTACTTTTACTATTTTAAATACAAGAGTGAAATTAAAATTTTTCATATTCAACCGTAACATAATTATCATTGATTCCAACAAAACTTTTTAATTTAACTATTGTTCCGAAAGTTCCATTTCTTTTCCTAAAAATAATTATATGTAATTTACGTTACTTTTTAGGTATAAAAATACGTGAGTCATGATTGAGGACTGAAAATAAAGTAGCTACATTAAATCACATACCGCTTCTCTTTAGATACAGTATTTGATTTGAAGTAAAACCTTTTACCTCCTACCCTGAAAGCCTATGTGAATGAATATAACTCATTGAAAGCATAGACTCAGCAGCGCTCGAATATTTGTTGTAGGCCTCTTGAGAGACTGTATACCACTCCCTTGATAATTATTTCATCTATTTGATTTGTTAACACATTTTCACACTATCATTGAGGCAATGCTATACTGCACAAATTTTTTTTTCTCTTAAATTTTCAATTTTTTGTATAGTAATGATCTGTTTTATACCAAATTTTGTTCGCATGGGTAAATTAAAATATTAAGATGATTTGTCTTATGATTGTAAACTTTTATTTATGTGTACAATTGACCGGCTTTATATTTATTTGACTTTTAAAGGCAAGTAAAAAGAATTAAATATGTGATTGTCATTCCAAAAATTCGGGGCTTAGCGTGGAGCACACAGGAAGGCAAAGCCTTAATAGTAAATATAGTGTATGTTTTTCTTTCATAAGGCTATGGGTAAGCAATGAAATATTTAGACTATAATCAAACCTATTAAAAATATAAGGTAAGGCCTAAGAAAAAATGAAAAGGGGGCAAACAATAATTTAACCCAATAAAAATGACGTACATACAAATCGAATTGTATGAGATTCAAAGGGGAGCTGAGGGGCCGCAAAAGAGTGGAGATGGATATGTCAACTGACTCTCTAAAACCACTATGTTATATAGGAATATCTTCCTATATTATATAGTTAACTCAGTGGGGCATTCAACACAAACCCCTTAACGCCCCCCACCAACCCCCCACAAAATAAGGTAAAAATCCGTTATTTTCTTGCTTATTTCGACATATCGTAGTTTTTCTCGAAACCCCCCACAGCCCCCCGCCAACCCCCCAAAACCCCCCCCGACGACCACCCGCACAATTTTTCATGGCCCCCCACAGCCCCCCCACAAAATATTATATGAATAGTATAGAAGTATGGTATAAGTCTTTATTCAAGCCAGGGGGCTCGACCACGTATGGCTTGATGGGATAATAACAATGTGTGTTTGAATATTTAATCAAATAGTTACAGATTACTGCACAATACTATAATCAGCTAAACTAAAATACAATCAATTGTATTTCGATTTACTGGATCCCTTGGTTTCTTTGTAAGCATAAAGTTTTTGGTGGGCTGACTTTTTTTGTTAGCATTTTGTAACGTTGCATTTTGCCAGCCCTGTCAATGTGTTAAAGTCTACTATTACCACATTCCTAACAAATCACATGGAAATATTGTATAGTATTTTTTCTCAAAACATCCCACATTCCTCCACCTACCCCCTATGGAATTTATTCATGGCCCCTACCGCCTCTCCACACCACTTTTTTGGAACCTGACCGTGATCATACCGTCTTTACCTATCTTTGGACAAAACTGTCTTATTGCTATGTTTTATTTTATCGTCTAGAAGAAATTTAAAGTCATAAATTAATTCATAGAAGGTTGTTGCGCAAAACATCATCATTTATACAACTAAGTACGTTTAAAAACCAATTCATATAGAGTTAACAATATTTTAAAACCAAATCATATATACACATATATTGGTGCGCATAATTATTATATCATCGCTTATATAGTCCTTTAATACATAATTTTTTTTTTTACGTACATAAACTTAAGTTAAATTTAGAGTATAGTTAATATAAACAATGAAAGTTTCGCATCACTTTATGAGTCATCTTATAAAGCCTTATGAAACCACGAAGACTTACGTCCATTTTTATTCTGTTTTAAATTAATGCTGAAGTTGGTACAATAGATAAACACGATATACATTTATGATATGTATTATTAATTAATAAATTTTGACCTTGAGACTTATTTATAGTCATAGCAAATGCTACATCTAAAAGGAATTGTTTTCTATATAAAATAAAAGGTAATGATAAAGTATTTCCAGTATTTAATGTAATTCTTGGAATGACAACTTTATTACTAATTTTTTCTTCCGTTACTATTTCGCCTTCTACGTTATACTTCAGTAGTTTAGTAATTCGCAATCGTGTACCGTTACATAATCCGTCTGATATACTCAAATTTCGAATTAACATTACTATTGTACCTATTTTTAATTTGAGTTCATGAGGTGTCAAGCCTTCACGAATGTTGTATAACGTTTCTACGGGAAAATTTATATAAATATTATCATCAGATTTATCAACACTTTTATATGTTGCAGTATCAATGCTGTAATACGTTTTAGTTTCCCCATGTAATTTACTTAAAATCTAATTGTTTAAAAAAACTATATATTTATTATGTGAAGTTAGTATCACGTTATTGTCAGAACAGTTGCTGTAATTACCAGATATTTAAGTACAGACAATATCTGTTATCCAGGATTTAGGAATGTTAAATGTTTTTATGTTCCCTTCTCCAATTCTTAACAATAGTTTTAAAAATTCATTATTACTAGAACGGATATTATTTTGTAATCCTAAAATTTTGAAGAAGTTCTATAAAAATGATGATTTAATAGTTTCATCTATTATTATAGTTTTATTATCATTTTTTATAACTGGAAGGATTTGTCGAAAATCTCCTCCTAATACTATTAATTTATCACCATAGCAAAGTTTTGCATTACACAAGTCTCTCTACGTTCTACCAACGATTTCTAGAGCTTTTTTCGGAATCATAGAAGCCTCGTCTAATATTATTAAATCAACTTCCCTTAATTTTTTTTTCAGTTTCAAATTCTTAAAATACACTTTCAATATTATCTAAGTCCAGAGGTAAACGAAAAGTTCTATGACTGGTTATACTTTTTGGTGGTAATACAGATGCAATTCCTGTTCAAGCCATTGACAAAATATTTTTACCTCTAGAAATAAAGTAATAAATAAGTGTCTTATATAAGTAGGTTTTTCCGGATCCATCAAGACCATCTATGAAATATACTTTTTTATCTTGTTTACAAATAGTTTTAAAAATTTTTCTTTGACCTTCATTTTAATTTGTGTACATTAAATCGAAAATTTTTTTACTGAAAGGTATTTCCTTAATATTGCAATTATTTATTCAGTTGGTAATGGTTGGTGTCGGTAAACTAAAAGACTCACATGATTTACCTTCCGATACCAAAATTTGATTAATATGTAGAAGAGCACAATTATTATTATCATTTTCGAAGTCTTCCGTAAAATATTTTTTATATTTATTCCATATTTTATCTCCTTGAATGTTTTCTGAAATCAAAAACGAAGCAAAAAATTGTCTTAACTGGTACGGAAACATAATTGTTATGGCTTCTTTAAAAATATTGTCGATTTCAGAATTATGTTCTAATAAATCCATTGCAATTGCAGTATCCCTGAAATTTTTGTGTTATTCCATTATGTTTTCTAACGTCTTTAAACGATTTAGCCCAATGTGATTTATTTAAAATAAGTTTTAAAAAAAGCGTTCATGATATTTCGGAGATACTATGTTTAATCTACTTAGAGCAATATTTTTCGGTGTAATTTTTTTTTTTTCCAAATTTTAAGTTTATTGTCAAAAATTTAATGTTCTGGAATGTTAACATATTTTAGTGATTTTGCAAAATCATCTACTCTATTTAACTCAAACCAAGCTGTTAGGGGTGTTTGATAATTTTGCATTACATTTTTAATATTATTTTCTTTAAATATGAGTTTTTGTTAATTTTCAAGATGAACAGCTAGATTTACAACTGCATAACTTCTACCACAAATTGGATATTCTTGAAGTCTCCAAGCTGCTTCCATTGGACTTACATATCTAGCATCTACGTAACTACTAATTTCATCTACTATTTCTTTATTTAGTTCGTTTGATTTTCCTATTTCAATGTATGCTCTGTCACTACCTTTATGTATGTAGTTATAAATATATTTTATGCTTTGTATTGATGCACAATATCCAACGTTTCAATGACATTTTTACTTCATTAACAAAAATTTATTATATGGAACAACCATTGAATTGTCAACATAAGTCTTATTTATGTTAAGACTTTTATAAATATGTTTTTCAGACACATTATTTCTTTTCATATATTGTGGGTAACCGTTATTTTTAAATGTAGTTTGGTTTGTAAAAGTTTTTGGAAAATTTTTTCTACACTTTTTGTTAGAACTATTTATACATGGACTTTTATCTGTATGAGGGCCATTAGGCATGTGTTTAATCACTAATTTTGTGAATGCTATATTACTAGAAGGAATTTCAGCCGAAATAAATTTATCGATTTGTTCAGGTGTTATGATTTCTTCATCAGGATGTAATGTTATTAATAAGAGTGCATGTGGCTACCACGTTTTCGAAATTCAATAGGGTAAATGTATGCTAATACTTCACCAAAAAGATTTTTTTTAATAATGTCATCGAAAATTGATTGTAATTTTGTGTGAAATAACCGAACTGTAATATTTGGAATATTATTTGGTGTTGTATTTTTTGGAAATTTAGATAATAAAAGCTTCAATTCTTTCCATGTAGGATTACATGTCAATGTAATAAATAAGTCAAAAAAGTTTTTTCGAACAATATAAGATACATATAAAATTTTTTTTACAGAATGATTAACTTACCTAAATGTAAATATTGCTTGTATGTTTTTGGTAATAAGGAAAAATTAATGGATCATAAAAAGAAGCATAAAAATTTATTTTTTGAATGTAAAGAATGTAACATCATCGTAAAATCAAAAAGTCATTATTTGCGACATACATTGGAACATAAAAATGGTAAATTTATACCCTGTATTATCTGTGAAAAAAAATTAGAGACAAACACATTTACGACGACATGAAATGACTCATCAGTCTGATGATAATATAGTATGCTCAGAATGTGGAAAAAAATTTTCAAGAAAAGATTTATTATTAAGACATTATAGAAGCATTCACAAAACTGTAAGTAAAAGTATGTTTAATATCATTAATTAAATTGAATAGAATATTGAATTTTATTAAAAAGTTTACGTGTTTTTTTATTTTAGACAATAACTTGAATGTTTCAAGATAACTTAATGTGTCAGGAATCACAAATTCCCACTAAAAATTTGACGTGGTGATATAATTTTCCAACAATTACTTTACTGTGTAACTAAAAAAGTTAAGAATAAATAAGAATAAATACACAAAAATTATAAAAATGTATTTCTTATAAAATATTCAAAAGTTGGGGGGTTGGCGCACAGTGCGCGCAGGGGGGCGTAAGCCTCACTAGTATATATATATTTATATACACACTAGTGAGGCTTCGCCCCCTGCGCGCTCTGCGCGTCATCCTCGATTTCAAATAAGGATTGCTTAGACTCTAATAAAACCCTTGGTGGTTTTCCTCAGGGTCGATTTGTTAAAGTCTGGTATAGTTTATTTGCATGTATCTGGTGTGTGTGTGTGTGAAGCATGTCGTTTTTACAATATAATTTGTACAGAAAGCAATTTCCTCTAGTTTTGGCACTTACTATGACTATAGATAAATCTCAATCTCAAAGTTTCGATAATGTTGGTATATACTTAAAGAAGCCTTTGTTCTCTCACGGTCAATTATACGTAGCTTTATCAAGATACAAGAATAAAAATGGTATTTTCATACAAATAGACTGTGACAATGATTTAGAAAAAAAAAATGTGAGATTTTTTAAATATAAATTTAATAACATTTGTAAGTTGTAACAATTTAAGGGAATCAAATGTTTTGGATATCGAATATTTAAAGAATAAGTTCTTATATAAAAAAATGTTGCCTTTTTTAATTATAATACATTATATGATGCATTATAACTTTAAAATAGCACAGTTTTGTTAAGTAAATAAACTTAGTGTACTGTATTAAAAAATAATAATTTATGTTTACGGTTTGGAACTGAAAAAGATTAATTGGTAAAACTTAATTAATTTTTCCAGTTACAAAATAAAAATGTTGTAATTTTTGTTCATGACCTTTCACATTTTCTAACCTTGAAAATCCTTTACCACGTTTTTTACAAATTTTTTTCATTTTACATTTACTGTGAAATATCACGTCTATTAAAATGCGTGGATTCATTATGTTTTTATTACAATGTTTGTATTGAATTGTTTTTTCTAAATCGTGCTCTTTTTGATGCACAACAAATTTCGTTTTCAAGTATATACAATTTTAGCATAGTACCACAATACAAAGCACCACAAACGTATAATGATTTTTGATGTGTCTTTTTATGTTCTACCATTTTTTTGGAAATCGAAAATGTTGTTTTGCATACATTGCAGGTGAACAAGTTTTTGATACTAGACATAATTTTTTGTTATAAGTTGTACTTAAGTAATTGTGTAAACTTCATTATATTTAAACAAATTCCTAAGAAGAATTTTTGTACGTTTAAAAAAACAGATAATAACGTATTTCTTCTCTGAATTTTTTATTTTTCAATACAAAATTTACAAATAGCAAGCTTTATCATCAATCACGAATAATAGTATACAATATAGAAAATTTGTAGATCCATTAAAATTTTTCTACTCAGAAAAAATTTTAAAGATATTTTTTAATATGGAAAGTCAATAAAAATGTATTATGTTTGATTACAAATTAGTTGACTGCAGTCATTGTTTTTAAAGTTTTAATGAAAAGATAACTATTTCAAATTTTCGAATTATTGCAAAACTTTAGACCAAACAATATTTTGTGTTTCCTTATCATTTTCAGATTTAATTCGAATAAAAATAATACTTGGATTTTTACGTTTTAAAAGGGCAGCATATAATTATTCATGAGAACATAGAGTTTTCTGAAGTGTAATGCTACACATTTAAGACTTTGACCTTGAAATTTTTTAATAGTTATCAAAAATACTAATACAAAAGGAAATTGTTTTCTATAGTAAGTTAAAGGAAGTGATGCTGAACTATTTTTTCTTAATGTTATTTTCGGTATAAAAACTTTATATATTTTTTTTGTCACCTGTAATTATTTCTATTATATTGTTTAAAAATTCTACAATCTAGACAATTATTTTCTATTATAATGTAAGCATTGTAATGGTAAGGCACCATTAGGTACCTCAGATAGGATAGGAGAGATAAAGGAAAGGGGCGAAGGAAATAGCTAAGAAGGGACAAAAGGAGAAGAGTAGAAGAGCAAAAAAGCCAAGCGTGGCAGATTAGTTTGGGCCTGCAAGCGCGCGTAAAGCGTTTTTGTCTACGACTTATGTTTTGCGAATTTATTCTGTTTCTGTTTTGTGCGATGACCTGCTATATTTTCCGTCCGATTCTTGGTGCTGCTGTGTTGCTGTCCTAGAGATGACCGGTCACCAAGTGATCCCAGGCCATCATCATCGTCCTCAGCAAACTAGCGCTGCCAGTAGGAAAGTATACTGGCCTCGACATGTACGCTCTAAATGGCTACTAGTCAGCTATGAGGCTAGCACTCGACGGGCATTTCGTTGTTACCTTATAGGCTCTTGGCATGTATGTGGCAAGTAGTTATCTAGTACTTGACCAACACTTGATGAGCACTTGACAGACAATTGACGAGTACTTAAAGGGTACGTGTAAGGTATTGGATAGATACTTTATGGATATTTGACGGAAACTTGTCAGGTACTTGTGGGGCACTTGCCGGGTATTGGATGAGTACTTGTTGCTTACTTGTCAGGCACTTGGCATGTCCTTGACGGAAAATTGTCGGGCACTTAACAAGCACTTGATGAAGGCTTAGCAAGCACATTCCAAGCACTTACCGATTACTTTGCGGACATTTAGCGAGTATTTGGCGGGCAGTTTGTGGGACTTGGCAGGCGCTTGGTGGGTACGTAGCACGATTTTGTCGTGTACTTGATGGCACTTGGCGGAAACTTAAAGGACAATTGACAGATACTTGACAGGCGCTTGTACGGTACTGAGTGAGTACTTTGCGGGTACTTGACAGGCACTGTCAGATACTAAATCGGCACTTGCCAGTAACTTGACACGCACTTGACGGTTACTTGGCTAGTAGTTGACAGACAATAATCAGTTACTCGACGGGCGCTTAGTGGGTAACCTTACAAGTACCCGTTAATTACTCGTCAAGTCCCACCTAGTACCCATAAAATACCCTCTAAATACCCGAAAAGAACTCGCTAAATGGCTGTCAAGTACCCGTTAAGTAGCCACCAACTACCCGCCAAGTGATTCTCAAATCCCCGCCAAGAGTCCCTTAAGTTCCCACCAAGTGCCTGTCAAGTGCCCGTGAGGTAACAGCCAAATGCCTATTAAATGCTAGCCTAGTGGCTGACAAGCCATCAAGCGCCTGTAAAGTACTCGCCAAATTTATACTAATTAGAAGTGACTAAAAACTTATCTAGTTATGGTTTTGCAGCATTGTGTTTATTGTCTTATTGGGGTCTCTAGGAAACTTAATTCAAGTTTTCATAAAGTACTGGTGTAGCTTGATTCTGATCCAAGTTTTGCTATCTATGCCTTTAATGATTAGCATACAATTTCCTAATGTTGTGTCAAGTTATCTTATAAAATAGCGATTACGGAAATCTTGAGTTGCTCTGATATTGTAATTATCAAAGGTAAACGTTTTTGTAGCGTATTGACTAACTGTAGTTGTCAATTATTCAACACAAAATGAATATTTAAATGTTAGATGAACGGCAGTATGTTTTTTTCGGTCAACTAAGTAAGGTTTTTACACTGACAAAGTATCTTTTACTGTGATAATAGTAAGTATCAATGACTTCATGCTTTGAAACAACATGAGAACACTACCTTTTGGCTGCTTCAGCCATAGTGCTGCACTACTTACCGACAAATAGCTCGTTGCTGTGTAGTTGTTTATACACACCAATAAACACTTTGTGACAGTCCTCGTTACTAAAAACTTGTTCCGAATGGGCGAAAGTAGAACAATCTTGTAACGGTTTCAATTTAAAAACAAAATGTTTATAAAATAATTTTTAAGGGATTTGGATTCGTAATACGTGACTGTACACGCTACTTATCGCTGTTGGAGTACTTCTTAATCTTCCTGTGTACTAGTAAGTGTTTATCTCCCTGCTTGCTTCGGGCTAATACTCACTATTCTTTCTCAAAATAAAGATTGTACAATTTAATGTGTTTTAAAAGTTACCCAAGTGATTAAAAAAATTTTTTTTTAACCATATGTTTGATGAATCTTCATGAATCTATTTCAATACATTACCTGAGGAAACTTGTAAACTTACAATCAATTAAGTCACTTTACCAATCATTTTTATACATTTCGTCTTGTTCATTACCAAAATATTAAACCAATGCCTTTTGTCTAATCACTATCTGAAAACATAACGATTGGCGTCAAGTTTTGAACCGCGTATACGCGCAAAAAAATTTAATATTGGATGGTAATGATGATACGATGAAAAATGCGAATAATGAAAGCAGAGTGTGAGGATTTAAAACAATTGATTTACGTGATTTACGAACAAGTGTTTGTGTTAATTTTGAAACAAAAAACTCTACTGAAAGGTTGAAAAGAAAGTTATTGAAGTACTTGGATTCAACTATTACGAGCAAGATCAAAGATAATTTAAGTAATATGGCATCAGTAGATTCAAAAATTTATCTAGAATTTAAACTAGGACAAGACGACTGGGAGACGTTTATTAAGCGGTTGGAGTTACCTTTTATGGTTAACAATGTAAAAGATAGTAAAAAAAAACAGCCATACTGTCAACAAGAGTAAGTCCCGATAGGTACAAGCTGGCAAGAAATGCAAATCGTCCAGCTTAATTGAAAGACAGAGTTTAATGACGTTGTCAAACTCTTAACAGATTATCTTTGTCTAAAGCCATCGGAGTCCATTGAACTTTACAAATTTTACGCAGCAAAGCAAGCAGCAACTGAATAATTATCGGATTTTTTAGAACGTTTGAAATAATTTTTGTAGCACGTTTGAAATAATTATCATTAAGTTGTAATCTTACGTCAATAGAAACAGCATTAAGAAATCAACTTGTGTGTGGAGTACAAGATTACGTAACAAAAAGCTTGTTGTTCAAAGAAGAAAATTTAACGTACGAAAAGACGTACAAATTAGCCTTAGAACGAGAAAAAGCTGGAAAGGAGGCAATATCAACTGATAAAATGCATAGAATGGAAAATTCAGAGAGTGATGTACATTTTATGAAACAGAAAAATCGTTTTCGTACTGCACACAAAAAATTTAGACACGCAAAATAAGGACAAAGAAAGCGAAAGAACATAATCTGTTATTATTGTGGAAGGAAAGGACACTTGGGCAGGGAATACCTACATCGATATCATAATTGCCAAAAATGTACGCGTCAAAGATATATAGAAGCAGCATATCAAAGTCAGAAGCAGAGAGCACAGCAACCACAAAATATAATGTATAAATATTTTCCAAAAGTTTAAATTAGAGAGATCATCTTTTTCTCTGAACGCATATAATTTTAAAATAAAATGTATCGGATCGTTACGTAATTTAAAAGTATATTTTAATAAGCAGAGTATAAATCAGATATCTGTAAGCTCCTTTCACTTGCTTTTTTGTCATAAAATAATTTTTGGACTTAATCTTGGTGATGCAGAGCATGACTATTTATTCACAAAATAAATTTACATAATTTAATATTTCGCCGTCCCTCTGACAGCCTCTTCAGAATTGTTATTACAACAATCATACAGAATAAAGAATAAACCTTCGTTACAATTTTATGCTACTAAAATAAACGCAAAATATATCATATTTGTAAATACAATATACCATGCAGGTGCCAAGACAACACGCCTCATGGACAACCATGGAGCCTACTACTACGTCAACATGTCACAACTCTTTATTTAGTTTTAATAACAGTCAAGTTCTTAGAAAATTTGTTTATTCTTATAAGTTACAAACATATAAATCTTCTTGGCAAAAACATACTTAGACCGTGCTGACTGGCAAAACACAAAAGCCTATCAAGATCGGTACACTTACTATTAATGCGCCACACAGAGAACAATGAGTCCCAAAGGCGGAACCTCCAAGGATGTAGAAAGTTGTACGGAATTGTATATAACCTGATTATAACAAATATGATCAGTTCAGTGTATTGATATAAAAATTTACTTTTATAACCTATAATTTAATATTTTTACTATTTTTGTTTTGTAATAAAAAATTGTTATAAGAACTTTTTAGTGTTTGTGTATCTAATTGTCTATTGACATTATTATTATTATTTAATGTTATAAAAATAAGTTTTGAAAATTCGCGTTTGTACCTATTAGGCTCATGATCAAGAATTCCCGCTCCTTCAAACTCAAAGCCCTGCAGGCAGTGTTTAGAGTGACAATATAGGGCCGAACTTTCGTCCCTGTTTAGTGGCATAGTCTATTATTTAACATGTGGGAAGTGATACATTGGCCAAAGTAAGAGATATTTACATGTACAGCTGCGTGAGCATGAACGTTACATAGAGAACAAGGACGAAAGGTCGGCCTATATTGTCACTCTAAACGCTGCCCGCAGGGCTTTGAGTTTGAAAGAGCGGTGACTCTTGATCATAAGCCTTATAGGTACAAACGCGAATTTTCTGAAATAATTTTTATAACATAAAATAATAATAATGTCAATAGACAATTAGACACACAAACACTAAAAAATTTATGTAGCAATTTCTTATTGCAAATCAAAAATAATATAAATATTAAATCATAGGTTGTGAAAGTAAACTTTTATATCGAACACACTAGAAATTATCATATTTGGTATAATCCGATTATATACAATTCCGTATAACTTTCTACATCCTTGGAGGTTCTGCCTTTGGGGCTCATTGTTTTCTGTGTGACGTATTAATAGTATGTGTACCGATCTTGACAGGCTTTTGTGTTTTGCTAGTTAGCAACGGTCTAAGTATGTTTTTGCCGAAAAGATTTTGATGTTTGTAGCTTATAAGAAGAAACAAATTTTCTAAGAACTTGACTGATATTAGAACTAAATAAAGAGCTGTTACATGTTGACGAAGTAATAGGAGCTATGGTTGTCCATGAGGCGTGTTGTCTTGACACCTGCATGGTATATTGTATTTACAAATATTACGTATTTTGCGTTTATTTTACTAGCATTAAATTGTAACTAAGGTTTATTCTTTATGCTGTATGATTGTAGAAATAATAATCCTTAAGAGGTTGTCAGAGGGACGGCAAAATATTAAATTATGTAAATTAATTTGTAAATAAATAGTCATGCTCTACATAACCAAGATTGAGTCCAAATATTATACGTTAGATACTTGAGGTTTATTATGAAAAGACGCGGCTTTACTCGGAAGGTCGTGGCTGCATGTTTTTGGGCTCTGGCATTTATTTAAAATAAAAAAATAAATTCCTGTGGCAATGACGACCTAGATAAAAAAATGTTAAATGATTTTTCACGACTGTTTGGAGAAGGAGCCGGCTATTTTAACAATGAGACAATTAAACTGGTTTTGCGTACCGTTTGCCTTGAAATGCAAAGTCGAAATGGAATCAAAGCGATGAGAGAGCTTAGTATATAATGAAAAAGTGCATATGAGTAAGTGGGCTACACGGATTGTGCCCATCATAAAAAGCGATAAAAGTGTGCGTATATGTGGTAATTTAAAATTAACTGTAAATCGCTGATAAGTTATAAATAGAAATCCGTTACCAACGATACAAGAAATTTTTGAGGAACTGCAAGGTGGTAGAAAATATACGTAAATTGACGTAACTCAAACTTATATGCAAATTCCCGGTGCACCCAGATTTGCATGATATGATGATAATTACGCACATAGTCTTATTCCGTATACAAAAGTAATAGAAGGTGTAGCATCAGGTCTGGGGGAATTTCATCAGTTGATGAAGGATTGTTTGGGAGATATTGAAAAAAAAGTTGTGGTTTATTTGGATAAAATGTATGTTATCAGGAAAGATAATAAAGAGCACGTCGATACATTACATAAAATTTTGCATCATTTAGAGAACTACTGATTACGGGCAAAAGTTAAAAATGCGAATTTGACAAGGAATAGTTAGAAATTTTAGGTTTCATTATTTGTGGAGGAGAGCTTTGCACGTCACCAGTATAGATTGATGCCATAGTAAAAGCACCCATACCGGGAAGTAAAAAGCAATTATTGTTATTTTAAGGACTTGAACCGTACTATGCACGTTTTTTACCTTATTGCTCTTCACGGTTAAAACCATTATATAATCTAACAAAAAATGTCAAATTCACGTGGGATAACGAAGTAGATGTAGCATATGAATGGTAAAAAAATAAAATAACATCACCTAAAGTACTGACAAATTACGATTCAACGCAAGAACTTGTACTAGCGCGTTAGGCGTCGAATTATGGACTTTCCGCGATATTGTCGCATCGTAATCCTAATGGCAAAGAGAGACCGATTGCGTTTGCTTCGAAAGTAATACCGGAAAAAGAGCTAAATAGAGATGAAAGAATTTAAATAGTCAATTAAAATAGAGCCAAGAGTTTCAAAAAATTTTACAATTATGTGTAAGGCAGAGAAATAATTTGAAAAAGAGG